>NW_020837950.1:73324519-73404181 GCF_003676395.1 Aethalodelphis obliquidens
AGGCTCCGGACGCGCAGGCTCAGCGGCCATGGCTCACGGGCCCAGCCGCTCCGCGGCATGTGGGATCTTCCGGGACCGGGGCACGAACCCGCGTCCCCTGCATCGGCAGGCGGACTCTCAACCACTGCGCCACCAGGGAAGCCCCTTTCCTATTTTTGATTGCTCTTTTTGTCTTATCTTCTAAGGGATCCCCTCACATTTTTCTTCCAACCCTTCCGCTAATTTAAATTTTGCTCATCATGTATATTTAAATATTTTTTAACAGCCCGCGCGTATTCTCTGGCTTTTTCGTTTTTTAGAGCAGCTGCTCTTGTTTTAAGGAAGCAACCTCTCTCTTTCTGAAGTTGCCTTTTCTCCCCGTGTTTATTTGTCCTGGTGTCTGTCCTCCACAGTGTAGAGTCGTCCCTCAAAAGTCCAACAGGCACCCAACGGCTGAGAGGAAGTCAGGTGAAGGAAGACACCTGAGCAGGTGCAAATGCAGCTGGGTCAGGTGTGAGGAAGTGGGTCAACCAACAATCTGAGCGCAACCTAGGAGGCGGGCTGTGCTCCTCCATTTCACAGATGTGAAGACTGAGGCTGAAAGCCCAGGAGTGACCCGCCCGATGTCCCGCCACACACGTCACAGGCTGTGCTCGTCCCACGGGTCCCCAGAGAGCCCTGGTCAGCCCTCACGTCCCTGAGTCTCTGCCTGGAATTCAGGGACATTCCAGGTCTGTCTGCACGGTTCAGAGCTGCAGCCGGCTTGAGTCTTCTTGTCTGTCACACTTTCTAGGGACCTGTTGTTTTCTCTGTCCTCAGGAGACCCGGCGGCCAGCACGGCTTTATCCGCTGTGGTTGAGACCCCACAAGGAAGGGCATCGCGGCAGCAAGTGCTCCCAGGATGCTACCACGTGTGCAGAGGTTTTCTGTTCACGCCCTGGCCGCTCCTGCAGGCGCCTTTGTCACCAGAACCTTGTTTCGTGGCTCTTCCCACTCCCGTTCCGCTCTCCATCCTGTGCACAGTCTGAGGCCCTCCTTCTGCCCCGTGCCCCGTGGTCCTCTCCATCTCTCTGCGGGCTGTCTTCCCACCTCTCCTGCTTCTCCATCCTCTCCTGGCCAGCCCCGCCCCTCTACCGCCCCCACCCCCAACCGACCATCCCCAGAGGCGGTTCCCACCCTGAGCCGGGCACTGGAAGAAGCCACAGTGCCTCACCACCGAGGGTCCCCTGGAGCCAGCCCTTCTTCCTCCGGGACCCATTCACAGTCAGCATGGGAAGCAGCCTCAGGACACACACTTACACGGGACGCCGACTGGCCTCCACTGCAGTGTTTCCGTCAAGTGCATTACCTGAGCAGTAACAGGACCCGGGGTGGAAGGCCGTTAGCTCTGCCTCTGGCTGGCCTGGCTCAGAGTACAAAGGGGAGGCCGGGGAGGGGGAGCAGAGGCTCAGGGACTCCCCACTGGCTCTTGTAAGGGGGTGGCCACCTGTCATTTACAGGAAGGGTGGGACCTGGACCGGTTGGGAGCCTGTCCCAGAGTGGACCCTTCCCCACACCGCTCAGCAGGGCTGCTCTGAGCCCTGGGGCAGCAGCAGCACAGTGGGCAAGGGGACACAGTGTGCCCTCCCCGTCTGCTGCCCGGCAGGCCCCCACTTACCCTCTGATTCAGGGTTTGCGAGGCCTCCTCTGAGAAGCCCTCCCTGATAGCCCTGGGTCGGGCCACTGCCGCCTCGGAACTTCTGCAGTCTTTGGGGCCATTCTGCAAATTAGGGACAGGTGCCCCTTCCTCCAAACATCTCGTGTGTGGAGGCACGACACCCAGACCTGCCTGCGCCCCCGGGCTGAGGGGCCAGCCCACTGCCCCACAGAGAAGGGACAGCCCAGGCTCTGAAGCCCACTGCCAGCTGGGCTCCAAGCTCAGTGGGTCCACACTTAGAGGCCTGGGCGACTGGAACAAGGTGGTCTGGGCCTCTGTTTCTTCACTGGTAAACGGGCAGCATCGTTCCTCGCCGGCTGCCTTTTGTCCAGCTGTGTGGGAGCAGGCTTCCATCCTCCCCAGACCTGCTGAGAGCCCCCTGCCCCCCCAGCCCTGCCCATCGGCTCTGCAGGGGGGAGGCCCACAGTGGGTGCTTACTGAGTAAGCATGCCCTCGTGGCCATGCTTGTTCCAGGCCAGTGAGGAGGTGGGGGCCGTCCCCGGGGGCACCCTGTGCCCTCCCCCTGCGTCCCGCCCCCCCGGCCCGCCCTCCCAGTTGCTTAGGATCCTGACTTTGGAGAGCCTGTTAAGGTGCGCGTCCAAGTGCCCAGGCTTCCTCACAGGCTGGGCTCTCGGTCTCCATGGCAACCCAGGGCTCCACCCTCTCCCCGGGGTGGAGGGGCCACCTGGCCCCTCTCCAGCCGTCCCCACCCCACTCCGGCCACGCCTTCCCAGACTTCTCTGCAGAGGGCTTGGCTGGAGGTGGGCAGGGGACCCCCAGCTGACAGCTACCCTGTGGAGCCCCCTACCCCCCTCAGCTACCATACAGGGCAGGTGTGGGCCCAGGTGGAGCCCGCTCTCCTACCCCGGAGCCCCGTGCTCTAAACCCCGGGGACAGCGCCTCCCAGGGGGTGAGGCTGGTCTCTCCCACCCCAGCCCACCTCCCAGAGGCCCGGCCATGAGTGGGCGTGGGCGGGGCAGGCTGCTCCCACCCTGACGCCTCCATGGCCAAGGGTGTTTTCTGTCTCTGGCCCGGGCTCACCTCTGTCTCGTCTGATCCGAGTCTTTCTCGTCAGCTTCTCTGTGTCCTCACCGCTCTTGACCTCCTCATTCTCTCTGTGTCTCTCTGTCTCTCTCTCTCTCGGTGTGTCTCTCGGTCCCTATAACTCTCACTGTCTCCCTGTCTCTCCCTCTGCATATCTTTCGCTCTGTCTCTCTGCATCTCTGGGTCTCTCTTTATTTCTGGGTCTTTCCTCTGTGTGTGTGAGTGTCCGTCTCTCGGTGTCTCTGCTTTCGTCCCCTCCCTCCCTCCCTTCCTTTGCTGATCTCGGTGTTGAGTTCGGTGGGAGCCTGGGTGCATGACGTGCCAGGCCTGGGGGTGCTGAGCTGGGTCACAGGAGAGACCCAGGAACCACAGGGCAGCAGCGTGTGGGGAGGGCACGGGGCCAGGTGCCCCGGAGACCAGAGCGAGCCCCCTGCTTTGGCCGTGGTTCAGGAGCGCTTCTGACAGGCGGAGCTGGTGAGCGTAGGCTCCAAGTTGGGACCATGGGGGAGAATTCCAGGAGGGGGACGGCAGGCAGGCTTGAAGGCAGGGCGGCGGGGGCATTTGGGGGCCCATAAGTGCTCTGAAGGTGGTGGCGTTAGATGCAAGTGGGGAACATGGGGTCGGCCAGCGTGACTCCGATGTTGATGACGACCGTCCCCTGGCCGGGCACCTTCGTGGACCAGCCTCCCTGGCTCTCACCCAGTTCTGTGAGGTTGGAACTGCCGTTGGTCCCAATTTACAGGGGAAGAAACTGAGGCACAGGACAACTGAGTAAGGGACCCGGGGTCGCACACCTCACAAGGGGCAGAGCTGTGCAGGGGGCTGGGAGTTCGTCCGGAGCAAAGGGGAGCCACCGAAGGCTCTTGAGGGCAGCGCGCGCAGCGAGGTCACGCAGGGAAGGGAGGCTGGCACTGCTCACTCCCCCGGGAGGGCAGGCGGGGTGGGTGCCGGGACGCCCCCCGTGAGGGCACTCACAAGAGCGTTGGGCGTCAGTACTGCCCCTCCCTCACCCTCTCCAGGCTCGTCTGCCTCCGGACTGACGGCACCCCCGCTCTCCCCACCCTGGACCCCCTTCACCTGTTGCCGCCCCACTTCTGGAGCTCCAGAAAGCTCCCTGGGTGCCTGGGTTAGGATCCCCACAGGCACACCCGCTATATTCAGAAGCGACACTTGGTTCCACTGGAAAGTCTGGAGCCCTCAACTTTATTAAAAAGTTAATGTCATTAAAATAGGCCAAGAAACTGCTGATGAAACCTGTGATATTTTCCCTCCATCAAAATCCTTAACGTTTTATGACCTTTATGACCTTTCAAAATCTTGACGGTTGTACCGCGATGGTCTCCTAATCCGTTCATCCCCAGGGTGCGGGCGGGGGTCAAGGCTGCTGTTCCTGCAGGACACGGGGTGGCCCCAGGGGAGCCCTGGCCTGAACCCCCTGCCCTGGGGGTTCCTTGTCTCCCTCCACCTCTTGGACGGAGGGCAAAGACCCTGAGGCCCCATCCCCAGGGGAGCGTGTGACCCGTGCCTGTCACCGCACTGAATCTTCAGCCACCTGGTGGGGTAGGTGGGCATTGAGGACCCCACAGGGCTCAGAGCCTTCGCACTCGCTGCTCCCTCTGCCTGGAAGGGCGGCTCCTCCCCAGAGGTCCCCCCCCTCACATGGGGCAACATCCCTTTAGTGATTAACTTGCAATAGAACAAAGGTTCTTCCCTATTACACTTTGACCGACATCTCCCCCTCTCCCCTCCCCCACCACTGGCAACCTCCATTCTACTCTCTGCTTCTATGAGTTTGAGTATTTTTAGATTCCACGTAGATGTGAGCTCACGCAGTGTCTGTCTTTCGGTGTCTGGCTTATTTCACTTAGCATAATCTCCTCAAGGTCCCTCTGTGGTGTTGCAAAAGCAACGTTCCCTTCTTTTTCAAGGCCGACTAATATTCCATTCTACCGATATACCACGTTTTCTTTAGCCAGTCGCCTGTCGACGGACACTTTGGTTCTTTCTAGATATTGGCTATGGTGAAAATGCTGCAGTGAACGTGGGAGTGCAGATAACTCTTTGAGATGCTGAGCTCATTTCCTTTGGATAAATACCCAGAAGTGGGATTGCTATGTTTACTCTCCTGAGGACCTGCCGTGCTATTTTCTATAATGGCTGCACCCATTTACATTCCAACCAACAGTGCACAAGGTTTCCAATTTTTCCACATCCTCACCGATATCCCCTCCCCCTCTCCCTCTCTCTGTCTCTCTCTCGTGTGCGTGCGTGCGTGCACGTGCAGTAATACCCGTGCTGACAGGTGTGAGTGAGGTGGTGTGTCGTCGTGGTTGGTTTACATGTCCCTGATGATTACTGACGTCGAACGTCTTTTTCTACACCTGTTGGCCATTTGTGTGTCTTCTCTGGAGACATGTCTGTTCAAGTCCTTGCATCTAAGTCAGGTTATTTGCTTCGTTGGTGGTGGTGGTGGTGTTTCGCTGTTGAATTACGGGAGTTCCTTGCGTGTTTTAGGTATTGACTCCTTAGATAGGGTGGTTTGCAAATGTTTTCTCCCATTCCATGGGTTGCTTTTTTACTCTGTTGATGATTCCTTTGCTGTGCAGAAGCTTATTCGTTTGACCTAGTCTCATTGTCTATTTTTGCTTTTATTGCCTGTGCTTTTGGTGTCAGATCCAATAAATCATTGCCGAGTCAATTCCTTTCTCCTGTGGGTCTCGGTTTCCCCTTTTGTACATCGAGGGTAAAAATGCCTGCTCTGTTACAGTGGGTTTGGTTGTGGTAACAGAAAGACCCCGAAACACATAATGCCTCAACCAGGATAGATGTTTACTTCTTGCTCATAAAACCTTCCCGGCCAGGTGGTAGGTGGGCAGTCTTCTCCGCAATTGATTCATGGATGCTTGCTCTGTCCCCTTGTGACTCTGCCTTCCTTGGGTCCCATTGTCACCTGCATCCAGCTGGGGGAGGATAACGAAAGTGCAGAGCAGGTGCACCTGCTTCTCCAAAGCCTCGGCCTGGAAATGGTACCGTTCACTTCCCCTCGCCTCCCTTTGGTCAGAACTCAGTCACGTGGCTGCAACTAACTGCAAGAGAGGCTGGGAAGTGTCACAGAGCTGTGTCCCAGGAGGACGAGGAGAGCGTGGACTTTGACAGGCGGCTCCCCATCTCTGCCACACGCTTGGGGTTGCAGGGGGAGGTTAAGTAAATGAATGAATGGAATAAATTTTGTAGTGTGATGCACAGATCAGTACTACTACATGGATCTCAAATAAATGTTTGTTTTTTGTTTTGTTTTGTTTTGTTTTGCAGTACGCGGGCCTCTCACTGTTGTGGCCTCTCCCGTTGCGGAGCACAGGCTCCGGACGCGCAGGCTCAGCGGCCATGGCTCACGGGTCCAGCCGCTCCGCGGCATGTGGGATCTTCCCAGACCGGGGCACGAACCCGCGTCCCCTGCATCGGCAGGCGGACTCTCAACCACTGCACCACCAGGGAAGCCCCAAATGTTTGTTTTTAAATGAATGCTGATATATATAAAATAGATAAACAATAAGGATTTACTGTAGAGCACAGGGAACTATATTCAATATCTTGTAAAAGAATCTGAAAAAGAATATATATATAACTGAATCACTTTGCTGTACATCTGAAACTAATACAATGTTGCAAATCAACTATACTTCGATTTTAAAAATGAATGCTGAATAAAAGAAGCATTTTTATTGGATGGATGGATGAATGGTTGGATGGGTGGATAGTGGATGGGTGGATGGTTGGTGGGTGGGTGGACGGATATACGGAAGGACGAAAGGAGGAATGGATTAAAGGATGACCCAGCATCCAGAGACGGTAGCATGGGTTGGTTCCAGAAGAAGTGGCCCGACCTGAACAATCAGAAGACAGCAGAGTCCCTGGGAGAGGAGGGGACACTGCGAGGGTGAAATATCACCTTCGCCTGCGGGAGTCTGGATGGCCCAGTAGGTGGAAGTTTCCAGTGCACGTTGTTCTTGCTGCCCTCTGCGGGCTGGCTGTGGCGTGCCCCTCCTCCATCTGCAATCCGTGGGTGGTGGGACCCAGACTCCTCAGAGGGCAGAACGCAGGGCCTCGGAGCCAATTATGTGGACAGTGGGGCAGCTCCCTCCCGTCGTGCCGTGCTGCTGGAGACCTACATGTTAAATGTGAAAATGTTGATATTAAGGCCCTGACACGATCTGACAGGAGCCCGGGAAACTGGAAGTTAAAGGTGACATGTTCATAAAGTCTTCTTTTCCTAGCTCTGGAGCAACTCCAGGGCCACCGTTTCTCCAGGGGAAACGGGCAAAGTTGGAGATTTGATGCTTTTCAAGGCAGAAAATCCCAGAATGGATTGCAGGCACCTTGGACACGCTCTCTTTAAACCCAGTGCGTCTGGGCCGGTAGTTGCCCACAGGGTGGATGGCGTCACGGTACCTGGCCCTGGCCTCACCTGGGGAGGAACGTCCTCACTGGGTCCCGGTAGGCACGTTGCTCGCGAGGTTTTCCCGACTTCCTGGGGGGATGAGAGCACATCGCTGCCCCACACCGGCTCCTCTCACCCCCTCACCTTGCGTCACGGGCCGGCCACCCTGTCGCCAGTCTTCGTTTCTTCCTTCACTAAGGTTTGTTGAGCCCAGCCCGGCGGGCCTGGGCTGCGTGCTCCAGGCTCAGACATACCCCCGACAGAGCCCAGGCCTCTCTCTTGGCCTCAAGCCCCCGAGGTGTAGTGGTTGACTAGTGCCCGCCCCGCAAACTCATGTCTTTCCTGGAAACTTAGAAGGTGACTTTATTTTGAACTAGGGTTTCTGCAGATGTCATAAGTTAAGATCTGGGGATGCTGGATGAGGGCAGGTCCTTAGAAGAAGAAAAAATGGAGACACACAGACAGACACACACAGAGAGGAGGCCAAGAGAAGACAGAGGCAGAGATGGGAGGCATGGGTCTACATGCCAAGGAACGCCAAGGATGGCCAGCCACCCCCAGGAGCTGAAGGAGACAGAGGGAGGTGGCTCAGCTCCCACCTTGAGCTGGACTTCTGTCCTCCTGAACCAGAGAGAAGGAATTTCTGTTGTTTTAAGCCCTCGTGTGTGGTACCTGCAACGGTGGCCCCAGGACACTGGCACAGCCCTGGTCAGTTGAAGTGCCTTCGTCTGCACAGACAGTGGAGGCCCCAACACGACTGCCTGGGCTCTTGCCCGCGGCTCCATCTGCCCGTGTCTGCTTCTCCTCCCCACAGCCCCTCCGGACACTCGCCCGGCCACGCTGGACCACTCCTCACTCTCCTCCACCCCCTTGGCAGTGATGGAGGCAGCTCTGCAGGTATAAGGCCTCCTCCACCCGGGCCTGCGCTCACCTGTCTCCACCTGGCCACCTGCACGCCCTCCCGTCAGCTCAGGGGCCATCGCGAGAGGAATTCTTCCCGTGGGGTTCTCAACCAGCCCCGCAGGCTGCATCGCTGGTGGGCGCTGGGCAGTGAGGGTGGCCATGGCAGCCTGTCGGGTTGGGGGTACGGCCAGAGTCACCTGAGGGGACAGCAGATGGGCAGGGCTGTTAGCGCCCCTCGGGGCCCGGGGTCCTCTAGGAGGGGGGGTCCAGGCAGGCCACCGGCTCTGGAACACGGTGCTGGTACAGGGCCGCCCAGTTTGGGGACAGTGCCCAGGATGGACTTTGTACCCCAGGGGACAGGCAGGCTCAGGGGAGACGCTCCCTTCTCTTCTTGGCTGGGCGTGGCCTGGCACGGTGGACACTATGGTTGGGGGACTTCCAGAGCTGGGACAGGCTGCCGGGGAGGGAAGGGGCCGTGTGCAGAGCTGTCCTGGCGGGCAGGGGGTTCTGGGACGTGGCGGGTGGGAGCTGAGAGCTCAAGTCCTTCCCCGCATCCACGTGGCAATCGCAGATCAAGGGAGCTCGACAGCCAGCCGCATCCCCACTGCCCACCTGCGTGGGATCACATGAACCCCAAACGTGGACGCAAGGAAAGGGACCAAGACCCTGTCACCCCGCAGCCCCTCTGCGCACTGGGCCCCCTGCCCAGCCTCTCCCACCTCAGCAGGAGGAAGAGTCCTGAGACAGTCATGCTGTAAAACCCAGGCTGCTCCGGTTCCGCATGTGAGGAAACAAAGGCCCTGTGCTGCAGCTGTATTCCCATTTTAGAGACTCTGAGGGGTGAGGAGATTGGGCAAGGGTCCCTGGGAGGGGTGGGGGGGACCCCGGCTGGCTGACTCAGGTCAGAAACAAGGTGGTGGGGACCTCTGGGCGGATGCAGCCTGGTCAGCCCTGAGGCACGTCACTCATTCTGGGAGGCAGGGCAGGTTCTAGCTTCTTTCCAGGAGAAGCCATGGGGACACAGAAGGGCTGAGCGGCCTGCCCAGGGTCACACAGCAAGGAGGGTGGGACCTGCAGTTCTCCTTCTCAGGCTGGTCCCCCGGCCCCCGGCTCCTCGGTGCGGTGGGGGGCATCCCCTTTGCTCATGGAGGCCGAGTGTGAACCGCTCTGCAGCCCTGCAGGGCTGGTGTGGATGCTGACCTTCTGGGCAAGCAGGAACCGGTCGTTCCAGGCTGCAGATTAATCACAGAAATGAGAAATCGATATCCGGCTGCTCCAGCCCCATGACTCATGTTGGGCCAGCGCGGGAGAGGCTTCCAGCCCCCCTGGAGCTGTGATCGCCACTGCCGGGATGGTGCCTGCCCACCTCACCCACGCCCAGGCGGGGGGGTCCGCCACCAGGAAGGCTGAGTGTCAGGGGCCGAGGGACCCCAGGAGTCCTGGTGCACTGGATTTCAGACACCTGGGTGGCCTTGCGCAAACTGCTTCACACACCTGTAGTGGGGATATGATGACGGTCACCAGGTGGGGCAGGCCTCCCAGGACGATTAGGGTGGGTGTTGAAGGATGTATAGGAGTTCCGCAGGTATGGAGCCGGTAGACGTGGTTATGTTGGGCTGTAGTACCGCCAGACGTGAGTTCCGTAAGACTGCTGTGTCTGTGGTGACAGGGGGACAGGGAGGTGGGGGAGGCTGGAGACCAGGGATGGGCCACTGCACTGGCCACGGGAAAGCCACGGGAGCCCAGCCAGGGCTGGGCGGTGGCCACAGGGACAGCGGGAAGTAGGTGGGCTTCCAGGCTGCCAAGGAGGTGGAAGCAGGAGGCCAGGAAGATGGGTTGGACCATGGGGGGAGGGAGGAGGAGACAGGGTGGCGGCACGAGGGTGTCCCCTGGTCTCCTCCTCGGTGCTCGCCTCCGATAGCAGAGCGGGGCCCACAATGCTCCCGGAAGCTTCTGTGGCTGCTGGTCGTCCTTCATCAGCAGGGGTCCCCGGGGGCCGTGGTCACGTCAAGAGATCAGGACTTCCTCTGGAGGAGGCTGAGGTGGGGGTGACACACTCCACCTTGAACTGAGAAAGGTCCGTCTCTGCCACATCAGGGATGGACCTGGGCAAGGCAGCTGGAGGCAGAGAGGCTGGGTGGAGGCTCTCCCTGGCCTCCCAGCCCCGCTGGCAAAGTGAGGGCCTGGCAAGGCTTCCACCGGCCTGGACCTGCTCCACTGGGCCCCTGATTCCTGCTAATCCCGTTAACTGCCACTCTCGGGGCCTGGGAGGCAGAGTCATCGGATTGCTGTCCTTTTGAGAAGGTCGGCAGGCCTGGCAAGTCCTGTGTCTTGTCCAATCCAGGGCCGATCGACGCAGCCTCTTCCGTGGATGTGACGGCCCTCCTCAGCCTGTGGTCAGACGGGCGTCAATGCGGGGGTGGGTGGCGGGAGGGCAGGGCTGACCCACCGTGACCCCGGGGAGGTGAACTGGACACGGGCTCAGCCCTGGGGAGCTGTCGGGCTCCCCCCGGCCACGGCGCTGCCCCTTCGGTCCTCCAGGTGAATGCTCCAACTGCAAGCTTGCATCACGTGCAGAGAGAGCTGAGGGCCCGAGGGAGGAGGGGCCTGTCCATGCAGGCAGCTCGGGGCAAGACAGGCGAGGCACCGAGCCCCCCACGCCCCTCTCTGGCCCACCCCCTTCTTCACGTTCACTGCCAGACGCAGCCCCACGCCTGCCCAGCTGCTGACACCCAACGCGGCCTCCGCTACCGCCAAGGCGTCTGCTTGCGGCTCCTGGGACCCTCCCGGGATATTTTCATTTGAAAAGGTTAGACCCCAATGTTTTCAAGACGTCAGGAGATGGAGCTGTAATAAGGGGATGACAGGCCAGGGAGATCTGTAGGGCGTGATCCCCAGAATGTGCTGCCCGGACCCCCTTCAGGGCTGAGGGTGTCTCCCCTGCCAGCCAGCCCAACTCGGACGCTCGGGGGCCCGCGGAGCTCCAGGCGCCAGGGCCCGGCCAAGGCTGGCGGCCGCGAGGTCTCCCTCTGCGTAATCCTGCTTCCTTCCTGGATTAGTAGTGTCCTGGGGCTGCCGTAATAACACCGCAAACCAGGGCCTTCACTGGACAGGAATCCATCCTCGGAAGGTTCTGGAGGCTGGCAGTCCAAGGTCAAGGTGGGGGCAGGGCCCCGCCCCTCGTCGGGTGGCTCCAGGCGTCCCTGGGCTGTGGCTGCCCCGCTGGGCTCTCTGCGTCCCCTTCCCACGGCCTCTCCTCTGTGTCTCCCCTCCTCTCTTGTCAGGGGACTCGTCATTGAGTTCAGGGCCCACTCGAGTAACCCAGCATGAGCTCTTCATCTCAGGATCCTTCCCGCAATCACACCTGCAAGGTCCCTATTTCCACGCAAGGTCACGTTCACAGGTTCTGGGTTGAGGACCCGGATACACCTCCTATGGGGTCCTCACTCAACTGCACTTTCCCCCTCAGTCTAGACCCCAAGCTCACCACCTACTGCAGCGGCCCCCAACCTTTTTGGCACCAGGGACCAGTTTCATGAAAGACGATTTTTCCATGGATGGGGGGTGAGATGGTTCAGGCGGAAACACGAGCGATGGGAAGCGGCAGACGGAGCTTCTCTCACTTGCCTGCGGCTCACCTCCTGCTGTGCGGCCCGGTTCCTAACAGGGAAGCCGGGGGTTAGGGACCCCCCGCCCTAATAAACATCTGCTCCTCAAACCCCACCCCAGAGTCTACACTCCAGGGGTCCCACCAGTGACAACGTGGGATGCCAGAAAGCCAGGGGACCCACTTGTCCCAGAGCCTAGACCCCTGGCCACCGTGGGGAGAGGCCAGCGGGACTCAAATACCTCTGGCAAAGTCAAGTGAATGGCCAGGCAGGTGGGTACGGGGTGGCCCTGGGAAGTCCTCAGGGCCCCTCTTGAAGAGCTCGTCCCAGCTGGCTTTTCAGGAAAGGCGGGGATCCGGGGCCTGCTACCTGGGACACAGAGTGAGCCCAGCTAAAGACACAGAGATGGAGAAGGAGGCAAGGCAGCAAAGCAGGAAAGGAGAGGACCAAGAGGTGAGTGAGGGACGCAGAGGGATGACAGTGAGATAGATACACAGATACATGGATGACTGATACACAGATAGACGATAAATGGATGATAAATAGGTAATAGATGATAGATAGATAGATAGATAGATGATAGATAGATAGATAGATGATAGATAGATAGATAGACAGCAGGGATGGAGATGCACAGATACGTAGAAGATGGGTGATAGACAGACAGAAGGATGGGTCTCCTGCCACGGCCAATTTTGGGAAGTTCTGGGTTTTATTTTATTTGAGAAGGTGGATGATTGTCCCCTTTTACAGATGAGGGTCCTGATAACATTGGAATCGTTTTGGCTGCAAATAGAAGAAGGCTTATCTCAAAATGGTATACACGATAAGGACAAAGTCTTAACTCACTGAACAGGAAGTTCTTAGGGGGGGCTGGCTCCAGAGCTGGAGAATTCAGAGGCGCAGAAAGAGCACAGAAACCCAGGTTCTTCCCACCTCTCTGCTCTGGCCTCAGCTGTGTCCTCCTCATGGCTACAGAGTGGCTGCTGCTGCTCCAGATGTCACAGATGTGGCCATGTTTAGTGGAAGAAGAAATCGTCTTCTCCTGAGCCTTTCTGAGAGGAAGAGAACATTTCCCTGAAGCCCCCAGTAGCCTCCACTCTCATCTCAGTGCCCAGAACAGGGGACAGTACCAGTGTTTCCACCATGGGGGATTAACCCCTGTAGCTGGTATAGGGTCATCCACCCTTCCCAAAGTCATTGGCAGGGGGATGGGGAACACCCAACAAAATCTGGCCCTGCATTCAAGCAAGAAGAGTGGATGTGGACGCTGGGGAGATGATATCCTGTGCCCAGAACTTCCCAGCTTTGGTGGAGAAGCCAACATTCAGACCCAGTGGGCCGACTCTACTCTGCAGTGTGGGCTGGGGTGCACTTGTGCCTGGCTTACCGAGCAGGGTGGGGTAGCCCCAGGGCCTGGGAACGCTGGTCTCCCGCCCTGCCCCTGTCACCTGGGGCTCACAGAGAGCCATGGTCTGGGCTGCTCTCTGATGCTGGACTCATTGAAGGAAATGTTCTCACTGGCATATTTCCAGCCCAGACGGTGGCAGTTTTAATATCCAGAACCACAGTGAGGGGAAATGGGTGGCCCACCCCTGCAGGCTGGCCAAGGGCGTTTGTCCTCCTACAATGGAGAGGAAATGAAACACGAAGATGTTTTCGTTTCCTGAACAATGCTGATCGGCCTTCGGATCAGGACAGGGGCACAACTGGGCCATGACGCTGGCGAGAGGTGGGGAGCAGGGAGCGGACGGCTGCACCGCAGACCGCACTCACTCCTTCGACGTGGGCAGGCTGCCCCAGCCTCAGTTTCCTATTCTGTGAAATGGGGACAAAAAAAGCAAGGGAGCAGTGATACCCGTCAGTGTCTGGTTGTGAACACACCCCCGTAAAGGGCATGAGGGTCGTGGGATGGCCCATTCCCCAGGCCTGGGGGGGTGAGGGGACTTCTCCTGGAACACAGCCCGGCCTCTATCCCATCCCCACCATACGTGAAGTAGGGGTGTAGCTGGAGTGGGTTCCTGTCCTTGACCAGCTGAGGTTTTGAGTTTCAACTTCACGTCCTGAGTGGGGGTGGGAGTTGGATTTATTTTTTCTGTGGTTTCTTCCCGAAAGGGCACAGATGGCAATTCAGGCAAGTGGGCCGGCTCTGACCCGAGACCTAGGCAGGAGGGGGCAGGGCCAGCTGTCCCGCTGGTCGGTTCTGAGCCGTAGGTTCCAATCAACCTGGTCAGAAATACGGCTTTGGGTCCTGCACTCGTGTCTGATTTCTCAGCTGGTCCCCATCCTCCGAGAGGGAGGTGGGGGGTGTTTATGGTCCCCTAAGTTCAACAGCCCAGGTCCTGCCCACGTGGCTCCAGTCGACCTGGGTGGGCGCCAGCTTGCCGCCCACCTTCATCCAGACCCCAGCAGAGAGCGACCGGGCTGAGCGGGGGCCGTCCTGCTGCCATTGCCGGGACGTGGCTGTGGACGGCATATCAGATGGGACAGGCGCCTCTCGGGAGGGACAGGGGTTCCAGGACCTGGACGAGCAGAGCCCAAGTGCATCCCAGACGGTACCTCCTCGGCTGCTCTCTTCCCAGCCCTCCCGTCAAGCCCCGCAGCCAGCACCCCTCCTTCCTGCCGCCCCCTCCCCATGTCCTCTCTCTTTCCCAACCTTTCCATCCCAAAGGGACCTTCTATAGGACAGCACTGCTCTCCTGGGTCCCTCCCATCCTCACATACATAGCCCGTCTTTAAAAGCCAACCAGGACTTCCCTGGTGGCGCAGCGGTTGAGAGTCCGCCTGCCGATGCGGGGGACGCGGGTTCGTGCCCCGGTCCGGGAGGATCCCACATGCCGTGGAGCGGCTGGGCCCGTGAGCCATGGCCGCTGAGCCTGCACGTCCGGAGCCTGTGCTCCGCAACGGGAGGGGCCACAACAGTGAGAGGCCCGCGTACCGCAAAAAAAAAAAAAAAAGCCACCCAGCGGACCCCTCCTCCTGATTTCTCCTCTCTTAGTCCATGCTGGGCACAGGGGGTCCCACCTCTTTACCAAAACCCACCTGGCGACCCCCGCTCTGCACAGACTCCCCGCCCGTCCTGCGGGCACGTCTCTCCCGGGATCCTGCCTCCCTTTGGCTTCCAGATCCTCGTTTGCTTTCTGCCACCCTTGTCACTACTTCTTCTCCTCTCCTTCCATTCTCTGACCTCTTACCTTTGACCTCTGGAGCCCCAGGGCTCCGTCTTGGACCCGGGCCCCTCTCTCCACAGCCTCTGCCACTTATCCCCTCTTCTTCTCGCACCCTGAAGCCAAGCCATGGTCTAATCCTGTTCACTTTGCCCCCAGGATTCAGCCAGAGTCTGGGCCCCTCCCCTCTGCTGCATCCACCTGGCCCAAGCACCCTCAGCTCTCACCTGGACCTGCAGACTGCCTCTCGGCCTCTGCCCATCTGTTCTCAGACACAGCCAGAGCCTTGGGAAGCAAGTCACACCAGGGCCTCCGCTGCACAAGACCCAGTGTAGCCTGGAGTAAGCAGAAGCCGAGAGGCCCCGCGTGGCTTCGCCCGGTCGGCGGTCAACCGTCGGGCCTCCGACCTCGCCTCCTGCTTCTCGGGGCCCCCCTCCCACTCTGGCCCTTCACTCCATCCCCCTGGCGCCTACAGACCCGGCCCTCTCCTCTGTCTGGAGGCCCCCGCTTACATCCACATCACTTACCTCCTTGAAGTCTCTGCTCAGATGTCATTTCCCGGCCGGCCCACCTCTCCAGCTCGGCAGACGCCTCGCACCGCCGGCCTCCGGGGGAGGCCCAACACCCATCAGCCCGGAGGCCCCGCCTCAGACCCTGAAGGGGGCGCAGAGGGCAGGATTGCCGTCCTCCACCAGAACCTGGAGGAATCGGGTTCCAGCGACATAAAAAGGCAGAGGGCAGGGTTAGAACCAGGGAAGAGTGTGCACCCGGCTGCCGGGTCCTTTCGGGAGCGGAACTGCCCTTAGGCCCCCGGCAGCCAGGGTGCCTGGGTGCAAATCCTCGCTCACGTGATATCTGCATGCTTCCTCATCTGTGCAATGGGCGCTTGACAGCTCCTGTTTCAGGGCCACTGCGAGGCCTGGACCAGGTCCACACACGTGAAGTGCTCAGAGCCACGAGGGCGCGGGCCACCATCATTCCTCGCCACGAGACCGGGGCATCCGGAGGCCGGGAGGAGGGTCCGGCCCTCGCTCGGCTCTGGGGAACTGGCTGGACCCTCCATCTCCTCTAAGCAGTCAGCCTCGGGCCAGAGCACAGGGCGAAGCCTCCCTTCCGAAGCCAGCTCCTGGTCCCCCCCACGTTCCTCCCCAGCCCCCCGACCGCCTGGAGCCCCCGCTCATGGAAAGCCCGTCGCGTCTCTGCTGCAGCTGCCAGAAACCAAACGAGGCCCCATCTTCAAGGTCAGTCCTGCTGGACCCCCAGAGAGGCACGTGGGGCGGTGGGAGGGGAGCTCCACGGCTCTCCAGAGGGGCAGCTGCAAGGCGAGCCTCTGCTGGGGCTTCCCTTGGAGGTCAGCTGGTCACCAAGCGGGTGCAGAGCCCAGAGAGGCCACTGGCCAGGCTGTGACAGCAGCGTGACATCTGTCTGAGTCATTCTGTCAAGTTGGGCCAAAGCTTCCCCAAACGGAGGAGGGATCAAGGGACCCTGCCTAAGTAAGCGCCCACGGGGGCTTCCAGGGGCCACACACAGACAGACTGCAGTGGACTGCGGGGTCGGAGGCTCTGGGCTGCCAGCCCCCCAGCGCCCCAGCCCTCCACCCACGTCGTCTCTTTCTGCTGAGCTGCCCGGGCGGGCGACAGATCCTAAGCCCCTTCCGGTGCTCGGGCTGTAACGTCACCTCTCTGGACCCAGCTCCCCGCTGCGGAAAGGGTGGCGATGGAGCCCAGTTCTCAGGGCTTCAGAATTGCCTGTGATTGTAATCAGGTACCGATTCAGTCACTGGCAGAATTAATGTGTCAAATCAGCACAAGCTCAGTGTAGCCAAAAAAAAAGTTTTTTAAGGGATTACGTGGTGGGCTGAGCAACGCTGCCTAGTGTTCATGGGACAGACCGGGGGCGTGAACCAGGAAGCAGGGAGGATCCCCCCGCTTAGGGCGCTGCAGGCCCCAGACCCTGTACAGCTCTAGTGCCTCCTCTTCTGTGTCTCTGCTCAAGTGACAGTCATGTTCTCTGGGATCTGGTGTCTGCGCCAGCCATCCCCATGGCTCTCTGGGCCCCAAGACTCCCCCTACCTCGTCCCAGTGTTCCTGCTTTCATGCCTGTGCATGTGCTGTTCCCTCTGCTATTCGAGCCCTTCGCCTCCAGCCCACAGAGTGCCACCTCCAGGAAGCCCTCTGGGTTGCTGCTTTCCTCCATCACAGCCTTTTCTGAGTGTGTCTCTTTGTTGCACGTGTGGCTACCTCTCCTTCTACAGGCGGGGGCAGGACCGGCCAGGGATGCATGTGGACTGGCCTGGATTTGGTCAGGGCTGGGGAGAGGCCCTGTCCCCCGTAAGGGAGGATGGAGAGGCCCTGTCACCTACAAACAGCCCAGTCTGCTGCCCACCTGATCCTCCTGGGGGCTGAGCTGGGCAGGGATGAGCTCCAAGGGGATCCGGGGGGCATCCTGGTGGGTGACCCACTCAATTAGTGCCTCTGCAGGCAGTGGGGAGGGAGGTGGGGAAAGGGGAGAGTCAGAGAGAGAGAGAGCCACAGAGGAAGAGAAAAGCTGGGCAGAGGCAGGAAAGCGCCGGCTCAGCCTGGGTCCCTCGTGCCTCAGGGTCCCCTCCTTGAAGCCTCCAAGCCACTCCTTCCTGCTCTGCACTGGGGATCCTTGCCGGGGGCCACCCTCATGTGTCCCATCCCAGCCTCCAGGCAGCCCTGGGAGGCTCCTGTCAAGAGACCAGTTTCACAGCGGCGGCTCCGGCTGTTGCTGGACCGATGCGCTCACCTGCAGGGGAATTTCCGCAGCAGAAGGACGTAGGGTCTGGTCCCCCTGCAGGCTGTGGGGTGGTACCTGCCTATGGCTTCCACAGAGCCCAGCACTCAGACCATTGGCTACTCAGGCTTCAGGGCCAGTCAGGCGGGGCTCGGCCAGAGGCTCAGGACCTGAGGCTCCTTGACCCGGGAAACAGGAGGAAGAAGCCGTGAGTCCCCACAGGGCAGGGCTGGGGGTCATCATGACCCTTCACCACCTGGACTCGGAGAGGTTAAGCGGCTAGGTCAAGGTCACACTGCTGGGACAGGCTGATTCCCGCACCTGCTCTTCCCCAACCCGTCCGCTGTCCAGGGAGGAGTCTGCCAGCTCCCGGCCTCAGTTTCCCCATCTGTAACAGGAGGTTGGGCCAGATGCTTGCTGACGGCTCTTCTCTGACAGCAAGAGCCGGTAATCGCGTAGTTGGAGGCAAGCAAAGAATAAAAGCTGGGGATTCAGTTTCTCCTGCCACCAGTGCCGGGGGCGCAGCTCGCCCGCCTATAATTACACACGATTGAGATGTGAAGCTGCAGGTACGGCTCGGAGGCCTCGGAGCCTGCAAGATTCTGCAGGGAGCCTCGCGCCTGCGAGGGGACCCGCTCTCTCCAAACTCCCACTGGGTGCACATTTCTATTTTGGTTTTAATTTACTTATTTCATTAACTCAGCTCCAACTCTGGGAAGCGTGGCGCTGTAGTGTCGCAGCTGTGAGCACCAGGTCGCTTTGTCCACCCTCAGCAAGGCTAACAGAAGGACTGGAGACCAGCTTCACTCCCACGGCCGGGTGCCCGCAGGTGCAGCAAGACGGTCACACTCCTAGTGGCCCTGCTTGGACACCAAGATCACAGGGGTCGGGGCTGGATCGAGCTGCTCCTGGAGTGAGGTCCCACATCCAGCATCTCTGTGGGTCATCTCGTCCCCTGGTGGGCGAGAGGCCGGACGACCCCCTCATTTCATGCCCAGGGCACCTGAGGCTGAAGGTGGGCAGGCACCTGCCCAGGTCGCCTGTCTCAGCTGGATGGAGCCAGCACTGAGTCCTCCACCTTCCGGCCTCTCCACAGCTTCTTCTCCCCCTAAACTTGGGTGCTGTGGCCAGAAGCCTGACTCAAGGACAGACTGGCCTTGGTGCTGACCTCGTCTGACCACGCCCACCAGCCCCTCATCCCCTCCGCAAAACCACGGTTTTGTTTCTGATTTTATGAGCAGTATGTTCATGGTAGAGCATATTGGCAACGTGCAAACATATGAGGAAGAAAATTAAAATCCCCTGGAACTCCCTCTGAGATGCCTTCTGTTACATTTTAGCTTGTACCTTCCGAGCTTTCCAGGGGCTTACCTGCCTAAGGAGAGACATCCGTGCACCTGTGAGCTCAGCAGACAGGGGGCGGGGCGTGTATGAGCCACGAGGATGCTTCCCACCTGAGGGTCCTCCCCGGGATGGTGCCGAGTGACCTTGGGCGGGACATTCATCCCAAGCACACTCCCCCGTCAGCGCCTGACGTCATCAACACCTGACCCCGTCAGTACCTGCCGGGCTGGGGTGGCTCGGAGGCCGAGATGAGGAGAAAAAGTGAGAATGCTGCCCTGATCCCACGGATCCCATGGTCATCATCACTGTCGTGAACATCCAAGTCGGGAGGAAGGACAACGTTCTCGCCGTGACCCTCCACTTGTTCACTGTGTCACAGGGAGGATCGGCCCTCCTGCCCAGGACTGTTGGGCCACGGAGAGGAAAGTGTCGGCACAGCACCCACGTGGTACAGAGAAGGGCTCAGGAAATACGGGAGGGTGGCGAGTGGGCGGCATTGACATGGCATCCCTGCCCCCGCGGTGGGCAGGCGTGGCTCTGCCTGTGTCTGCATCCCGGGGTGGCAGAGGGGACCCTGCATCAGCTAGCAATGGGCATAACACCGCTGCGTTACAAATGGCCCCAAGCCCTCGGGGCACAATTACATGTTAGCTTGTGTCTGCAGGGTCCAGCTGACCTGGGCTGGAGCAGGTTCCCAGGGGCCCTTTCTGCCTGTGTGTCCCTGAGCCAGGCCGACTCCCCAGCACAGGGTGGCCTCCAGTTCATGTCCCTGCAGCAGCTTCCCCTCTGAGCTGCCCCCAGGGAGAAAGCGGTCCAGGGGCTCCATCACACACACAGGTCCTGGGGCCGATGGGATTAACCAATTCAAAATCTCTACCTAATGTAGAGCCTTATTTCTTTTCAAACAACTTTCTATTTTTGAAAACTTGCAAACCTACAAAATACTGGAAAGAATAGTGTGAAAAACACGCACCGTATAACCTTTCCCCCAATTCCCTAACATTAACGATCCGTCACATTTGCACTCCCTCTCTCTCGCTACGTATGTATATATATAAATACATTCCGAAAGGAAGTTACTGGTGAACACAGCATTGAGCGTCCCCTAAAACCCAGCACATTCTCCTACCCTGAAAAATTCCACATCTGAACATTTTACGTTGATGCTCTGCGTTTATTATGGACTGAATGTTTGTGTCCCCAGGATTCATACATCAAAGCCTTAACCCCCAAGTGATGGTGTGAGGAGGTGGGGCTTTCGGAAGGTGATAAGACGAGGTCATGGGCTTAGTGCCCCAAGAAGAAGCGGAAGAGGCAACCGGAGAGAGCGCTCTCTCTGCACGTGAGCGCACAGCGGAGGGTCAGCGCCTGTGAGCCAGGAAGGTCCCTCACCAGAACACCAGCCCAGCCACACCCGATCTCGGACTTGCAGCCTCCAGACTGTAAGGGAGTAAATTCCTGTTGCTTAAGCCGCCGGGCTGTGGGATCTTGTTATGGCAGCATGAGCTCAGACGGCAAGAATCAATATTAGCCCCAATTTTAATTTCCCTAATTGTCCCAAATTATATATTTTCACCTGTTTTTTTTTTAAATTGAAGATTTAACTGAGAATCATAACTTACATTTACCTGCCATTTCTCTTTCGTCCCCCTTATTCTAGAACATTCCCCGCCACTTTCTAGTCTTCCACGACCTGTCCATTTTTGAAGCGGCCAGGCCAGTGAGGTGCACCCCTGCCCCTAAAGACAAAGCAGAAGGAGCCAGAGGGTGGGTTCCCGTCCGCAGCCCTTCCCGCCCGGCGAGGAGGTGGCCCAGACCCTGGAAGGACCATCTGCAGGAAAGTGGGCTCCTGAGAAAGGAAGAGCAAAGACGGCAGTCAGTTAGGGGGAAATGCAGGCACGTGTCATCCCCTTTCTCTACAACGTGCTCAGGGCAATATTACAGCCAGTTCCTCCTCTGCTCGCTCCAAACCCAGACACACAGACAACCAGGGGATGAGACCAGGGACCAGGGCGGCAGGCTTCCGGCGCCTGCCTCTCTGCAGCCGCCAGCACCTGGGATGGATTTTAACCGCCTGGGAGGCTCCTTGCGCAAGTGAACCATTACTGCTCTCACCTCTCACAGATGCCCAGTGACAGCCTGGGGTCCCTAATGCGCTTTGGTCTCCATCCCTTTGAGAATCGGGGGGAGTTTGCACCCCCATTTTGTAGATGAGGGGAGACTGAGCCTCAGAGAGGGGGTGTGACCTGCACAAGGTCACCAGCTGGTAGGCGCTCAGTGTATCCAGCGGCTCAGCTGCTGGACCTCAGGGTCAAGTCCTCAGAAGGGAGGAACAACTTTGGCCCAGGGCTGGGTGATACCCAAGGGGAGCAGAGACCTCGAGGGGTGTCTCTCTGGAGGAGGGGAGTCTCTCCCAGAGAGAGGGGAGTGGTCAGGCCTTCAGAGGGGGCACCTTGGGAGAGGAGGGGAGGTCTGGACACCACAGGACTGGGGTGCAGAGGCGTGGACTGAGTCAGACTGAGCTGTATTGGGTTAAAAGAAACGAGGCTAAGTCTACCTTCCGTGTGGCAGTGGCTCTCCCGGGATCACGGCCGATGGTGACATTTCCCACCTGGCCACGAAGGTCCCCTTCCTTGTCTCTGGGGACCAAGGGCCTTCAGGCACAAACACGGTTCCCCATATTTTGGGAGCCCTGTTGCGATGGGCTTTACGGCGGTAACCGCTGTCCTGGGCCCTCCTGCTTGGCTGGCGTGGGGGGTGGGCTGCCCCTCACAGTGAGATGGTGGGTGGGGTATCAGACAAAAGCAGTGCTTAGAGCAGTAAAGACAGATCTTATTCAGGGCTATTGCAATAGAGGAAAAGAGACGTCCGTACAGAACCAGGCTTAACTCGGATACAGGGTGGACAGGTGGGGCTTCTGGCCCAGGAGCAGGTGGGCTCAGTGGATGGAAAATCACTGAGAGGGAACATCACGGCTGAGGGGCGCTCTGGCTGAACGCCGCCGACGGGCTCCTCGCTGGAGGCAGGCCGGGCGCCAGGCATCCGCTGAGGTGCGATGGGGTGAGGATGTTCATCTATATCCAGGTGGGAGATTCCAGCCAAGCTGACCTGGCAGGGTCCTTGCCGAAAGGGGATTTTAGCAGGCGGTGCACAGGGGGGCCCAGGGGCAGGCTCAGACACCTCCTCTCGGGGCTTCTGTCTCCCGTCTGTAGCACTGAGGGGGGCAGGATACCCTCGAGGCCCCCGGGGCTGAGGGACATCTAGGCCACAAAGGCTGCAGGATACCAGGCTCAGCGTTCAGCCTGGCCCCGCTGCTGCTTCGGGACGAATTCGGGGTTTCTTGTGGATTTCCCAATGTGGTTCCTCCTGCCAAGGTCGATACAAAAGGTACTTGGCATGTTTTCCTATCAGCGTCGGGATCTGGCCCCGCAGAGGGGGCAGCGACCCCCCAGAGCTGCTGGGAGTGGATGGGATGCAGTCCACAGGCCCCACGGGAGGCTGTGCCGCATCTGCGTGTCTGTAGGACCAGCCTTGGCTCTGGGCCGGTGCCGAGAAGGCCAGTTTGGCAAGAACCTGTCGGCGAGTCAGTCCAGGCTCTCCCGAGGGGCCGTGATCCCGGCTTTGCTCAGAGGGAGCTCAGACAGAGCTTGGGGTGGGGGGGCACATCCATCTTTAGCCGCCTTCCTGGTTTGGACATGGAGGCGGCTTGGGGTTCCCAAGGGCCCCCCGGCTCATCAGGCTAGATAGCCCCCCTTGTGGAGGAAGGCTGGGACGTGCGGGGACAAGGTGCCCCGTGAGCCTGTCACACGGGGCTTTCAATGAGGATTTGAGAGGAATGACTGGGTGGCACTGGGGGGGGGGCTGCTGCTGTCACATTTAGGTGCCTGTTGCCCCCCAGTCGTTAGTAAGGCTTTTTGGGGGTCTCCCCGCTCCCACGCCCAGCCTGGGCTCTCCTGGCTGTTGGAAGGGTCAGCGGGGCGTCATGTCCTCCCTAGGGCCCAGCACAAATAGGGACCTGGTGTGACAGCAGGTGTGATCCGGATGCCCAAGCAGGCGCCCCAGTGGGGGCGGGGATGCGGGGCTTCTCCTCTCCCTGCACCCCAGGGAGGCTGCTGGGATAGGGGGTGGGACCCCGGGGCTGCTCCACGAACCACGCCGTGCCCTTCATTCATTCTTGCGTTCACTCACTCATTTATTCATCCACTGGCTCCGGAAGGTACCACCTCCACATGCCACCCCCCTGGGGGTTAGGGCTTCCACGTGTGACTCTGGGGACGTGAACATCCAGTCCACAGCAGCCGACTGAGACAGCAATGCCACCGTCCCTCCTCCAGGCCACAGCACCTTATTCTCAGGGCCACGTCATCATCTCCGGTGACAATCACAGGGCTCGGCCTACTGAAGACGTTTGTCACTGTTGCGGGTGGATGAGAGGCTGACCCTTCCTGCCACCCCACCACGCATCAGCGCCCCTCCCCTCCGGAAAGCCTCACCCAGCAGGGAGTACAAAACTCCCCGCGGGCTGCAGGGCTGCAGGCGTTGATGTCCTGAAGCCACACGGAGGCGTTTCTGCCCTTATCCTGCAGCAGGGCCCCTCCCACCTGCTCGAAATCTTCTTCCTTTGGATTCAAAGAATGTGCCTTTTGCAGTACCCCAAAGAGAGACCCGGGGGTGCCCGCTGCTTTGGGAATTCTCCAATCGATCTTAGGAAAATCCGATCTGTGTTTAGGACCAATAAAGCCTCTTCTTCTCCCTCTTAAGTTATGCAAACCTTATCCCAGCTGCCTGTGTGCCTGGTTCTCCCCCAAAGTGTGGAAAGCACTTTCCTGCACCACATTTTCTTTCCAAGATAACCCATTTGGGGAGGGCTGTGTGCATCCTGTTAGGGCCAAGGGGCTCTGAAGGATGTTTTCTTCTTTAGTCACTAAGTTACAGGTATCCCATCGGGTTTGCTCTGCAGACTTCAAGTTGATTGAGGAGTTTCATGGAGTTGGCTGAGCACGAGTCCTGAGAATCGGGCCAATGTCCGACCGTCACAGGAGTAACTTGCTCCCTAAGAAAGAAAGTCAGAGCAGAGAAGCCAGAAGCCTGCTTCCACGTGGGCACGTGGGACCCAGTGCTTCCCGGGGGCTCTTCTGACGGCAATCTCCTCACCTCCGAGTCTGCTTGTCATTGGGAGGTGAGAGCAGGTCCCTCTCAGGGTCTCTTCCTCCTCCTGTGACCACCCCGACGGTCAGCAGGTCTGAGCAGCAGGCAGCCACGCACAGGCAGAGAGATGAACAGATTCCGGCACGTTCCAGCCACGGAGGGATTGCAGAGAGCGCGTGAGCCCCCGTTTACAACATCCTCAGCTCACCGCCAGGCACGTATGAGGACCCCTGGACGCTAGTCCCCTTGTCCCCCGCTGATGGGACTGACGGAGGGAAGAAAGTACACTCCTGGGGGTGAGGGGAGGTGGCCTGATTCGCTTTTGCAGCATCGGTGCCAGCGCAGGGCCTGGCACACAGCAAGTGCTCAGTCAGTACTGATTCCTGTGTGAACTCAGACTGGGAGCTTAGCCTCTCTGAGCCTCAGTTTCTTTTTTTTTGTAGAATGAGGTTGATGGTCCACCTGCTGTCGTGCTCCATCTTACACGGGAGGCGGTTGACAACGGCTCCTGTCACGCGGTGCCCACCAGGTGCCCAGCGTTGCCCTGGATGCTTCCGCTATAAGACCCCGCTCCACGCTCACAGAGAATGAAGTGGTATCGTCCCCTCCCCAACCCAGGAGGCGCGGGGGAGGGGAGCGACTTGGCCAATGCGGCCCGTGGTGCAGATGTGAGTGGAACCCAGGAGGCGTGGGGGAGGGGAGCGACTTGGCCAACGCGGTGCGTGGTGCAGATGTGAGTGGAACCCAGGCACCTCCCTCCACGAAACCACACGCCGTCTTGGGGCGAGAATCCCCAGGTCAGTGCTCGTGCCCTTTGCTCAGTGACTAGTCACTGGACACCTGCCCCGTGCCAGGTACTGCTGTGGAAACAGCCCTGAGCGGTCGGAGCCCTGCCCCCATGGCTGAGTCATGCTCCCCGAGGCTCCTTCTTCCCGGTTCTAGTTTTGTCGGCTTCTCCCCATCCAAGCATCCATGCAGCCCGTCCTTCACTGAGCATTCGCTGAGCACCTCTTGTGTGCCGGGGCCTGGATTCAGTCAGCGTTTTCTCTGCTCTCCTCTCCCTGCTCAGAGGCTGGTAGAGGGATGACACAGGTACAGTGGAAGCCAACCAGGCAGACGTGCTGTGATGGAGCGGCCCAGGTAGTGGAGCCCTTCCCTAGCCAGGCTGCCTGCCCTAGGGCACTCCTGTCTGCCTGTCACTCTTCGGAACCCACACGGCTCCCACAGCTAACTCTGGGCCAGAGGGCTGTCCAGGATGTAGGACTGTCCCCTGCCTCACGCCCGGCACCATGTGTCTCAGCCTCCAGGATAAAAGGTAGTGGGGTGCTTCTGCTAGTCCTGGTGGGTCCTGCCTGTCGTGTATGGCCTGAGGACGGAGAGGAGGGAGGTGGCACTGTGGGGCAGGGCCCAGGGCCCAGGGTCAGACAAAGACATAAACCTACAGATTCAAGATGACGGAACCCCAAACAGGATCAACCCAAATAAATCCATGCCAAGACACATCATAATCAAACTTTAAAATTAAAGACAAAGAAAAAGATCTTGAAAGCAGCCAGAGAAAAATGATACCTACCAGGGGAAACAATTTGAAAGCAAAGGAGATTTCTCATCACAAACCGCGCTGGGAAAAAAGAATCGTCAACCCGGAATTCGAAACTCAGAGAGAATGTTCTCCAGGAATTAAGGGGTAACCAAGGCATTCTGAGATGATGAAACACTATGGGTGTTTGTCATCCACAGACCTATCCTTACAGACTGGTTAGAGGAAATTCTCCAAACAGAAAGAAAATGGTAAAATAAGGGGCCTTCGCACATCGGGAAGGAAGAAAGAACGTGACAAGCAAAACTATGTGTAAATGAAACAGGCCTCCCTTCTCCTGGATTTTCTAAATCACATTTGACAGTTGATGCAAAAATTACAACACTGTCTGATGTGACTCTCAATGTATGTGCAGGAGACAGTGAAGGCGTTTATATTATAAATGTGGGGCAGCAAAAGGACCTAAAGGGAGGAGATGTTTTTTTACGTCATTAAAACTGGAAAATAATGACTGCCCTGGCCTGTGATAAGTTCTGTATATAATGTCATAGCTGGAGCGACCGTTTCAAAACCTGTACCAAGAAACACACTCCACAACAATAGATAAATCAAAATGGAATTCTAAACAACGCTCTAACCCAAAGGAAAGTAGGGGGGAAAAGCAGAGGAGGAGAAAACTGAGAAAACAACGAACAAAAAATAAAATGACAGGGCTTCCCTGGTGGCGCGGTGGTTGAGAGTCCGCCTGCCGATGCAGGGGACGCGGGTTCGTGCCCCGGTCCGGGAAGATCCCACATGCCGCGGACTGGCTGGGCCCGTGAGCCGTGGACGCTGAGCCTGCGCGTCCGGAGCCTGTGCTCCGCGACGGGAGAGGCCACAACAGTGAGAGGCCCGCGTACCGCAAAATAAAATAAAATAAAATAAAATAAATAAAATGACAACTTAAGCCTTAACTTAATACAACTGTAGTAATGCAGGTGGTCTAAATACACCGATTAAATACAGATTGGCAGAGTGGACAATAAAAACATGACCCCAATATATGCTGTGTACAAGCTCCCTTCATATATAATAGAAAGTATGTTGAAAACAAACGCATGGAGAAAGATAAATCATGGAAACATTCATCAGAAGAAAGTGTGAGTGGTCACGTCAATATCGCACGATACTGTGTAGACAATATTAATATCAGATAAGGTAGACTTCAGAACAAAGAAAAGCACCAGGGACAGAGATACGAAATGATGTAGCGATGAAAAGATCCCTGTCAAGAAGACAGAGCAATGTTACACGTGCACCAACCAGCAGCCCTGCAAAATACGTGAGGCCACAACGGATAGACTGAAAGGACCGGGTGCTGGCTCGGGTGATGGCTTTCTCACGGACGTCTCCAAGGACGCTTTTGACAATTCCCCATCACAGAGGTGGTTTCGTACGTACCCTTTCCTTACAGACTAAGATAATCTGTTTTTACAAGACAAATACTGTTTGAGGGAAAATAGCAAAGCGTGGCTACAATTCATTCCAGGATGATTCATTATCCCTGAATGTTTTCCATTAGCTTCTATTGTCAGCTGTTCCCCAATGATTTTATTAGATGAAGTAATAAATATGTGATAGAGAAAAGAAGAAAATGATGCAAGGACTCTTGTGGAAAACAACGTTTGTCTCAAAGAGCTGGGCTGGTCACCACGGGCTGGCAGAGGGCCTCCTACGGGCACTGCTCAGTCTGCAGAAGGGGCCAGCGGGGATGGCGCACGGGCTACCCACAGCTGCTTGGGAAGACTGTAGTGGGAGAGAGTCAGAGCACATTTAGTCTGGCTGGAAAGGTCGGTGGAGCCATTGGAGAGAGGAAATCCAGCCAGGGAACTTTATCATCAAGGGCTGCGAGGTCTCCAGGCCCAGGCAAGTCTCAGTGGTGGAACCTCCTGCGGGAAGACGTGTTGCTCCTTCTGTTTCAGTGTTAAGCTATTCGTCAGGCATTCTCACTCCACGAAGCAAGCAGGGCGTCAGGGAGGGATGTTGCCAGCTCAGGACAGTCCTAATGAAACTGTCCTCGGTCTGGTTTCTGCCCTGGGTAGATATATCTTCAGCTGTTACGTCACACGTGAGCGTGTTTGGAGGGTCAGTCCTGTGGGACTCCCCTGCTTCGCCGCGTACCGTGTTTTCTCTCTGCGAGTCTCCGTTTTCTCTTTTGTAAACTGGGATGCTGTACCCCCTATCTGCAGGGATTTACAAGGCTGGAGGCAGTGTGGGCGCCTACCACCTGCCACCATCCTAGGCACACAGTAGATACTCAGTAAATGGTACTTGATTGGATGTTATAATCATTGATTTTAAAATTTTTTCATACATTTTCTTCCATATTAGATTGTGATCCTAAAATGAAATAAATGGTGTAACCTATCACACAAATAAATTTTAAAGAGCGACATAATGCCCTACCTATAGTGCACAGAAGAGATCAAAGGAAAGAGAGTTATCATTTTTAACAACCTGTGTGCCAGGGTGTGGGTGCTGGTGGGGCCACAGTGCAACTGGGACTTGGGTGCCAGTAGCAGCGTGGACGTTGGTGACATATTTCCATTTTTGGTGAAATCAGGCTCAACTCCTTATAAAGAACCAAAATAAGCCAGTTCTATCTGTCCCCAATTTACATAACAGGTGCTTTCCTGGAAAATTCAGCTTGTATTAAAAGTATTTTAAAAACTACCTCAGTGTGTGTTTGTAAAATCGCTAGTTTCTAGGTTCAGACATCCGTCAACAGGATTTTCACCCACAACAAGTGCCCCGGGGTATCTGAGGAGTTTTGGGGAGTGAAGCCCACTGCTTCGGTATGGGACTTGTCCCACATGTTACAGAACCCCCAGCTTCCCGGGACCCTGACCTCCACTTGCCAGTTGAAATCCCATCTTCGGGACCCCCAAGAACATCCCTAAATTCCCCCTGGGGGCAACTGGCCTGCTGACTCAGGGGACCACCCCTGTGGCCCAGAGCCCAGGGGTGCTCACTGAAGGTCTGCTGTTGTAAACTGGCCGCATGTCCCCTGAACCGCTCCTCTGGGTGCTGGCAGCCTGAGGGATGCGTTTGGGAAACGGTCCTCCAACACCAGGAAGAGACCCGCACCTGCACAGAGGCTGACCTTCGTTCCTTCTTCTTCCCACGCCATAATCTGGTAGCGTCTGTGCCACAGCTGCGCTTGCCTAACAGAAAGTAAGGCAAAGGCCATCACAGCAGCAAACTGAGAACCAGCCCGAGCCAGAAAGGCCCAAGGTGGCAACAGTCAGCTGCCCCGAGCCGGGTGCAGCCCGATCACGAGGGTGGCGCCTGCGCACAGGAGACCCAAACGTCCACAAGTTGCCTTTGCCTCCTTGCCACCCCGGGATCCCCGCCCCAAGCGGGTACTTGCACTTTGCTTTGGCACAGTGAGGCCCAAAGGACCGCGCCGGCTCCGGCTGTTTCTGGAAATCGCCACTCCTTTCCCCGAGCTCAGGTAGCACCACCACCTCTGACTCCTTAAACGTTTCCTCCCCTGGGGAGAAGGGGTCTTCAGGGTGCGAGCTCTCCGCCCCCCAGTCATGGATCAACGGGTAAAGCGTCTGCTCTCCTTTGCTGAACCCGGGCTCCTTCAATTGGCTCGAGGGGCACCGGACCAGGGGAGGACCTGGCTGGCGTCCACCCAATCCGAGAGGGGTGGTAACACCTCTGTTCCCGGAGCCCTGCTAACTCGGCGAGGGTGAAACCCACTGGACTCCCCGGAAGCTGGAAACGGCTGTTCCAGGAGCGGAACCCCCCTCACAGCTTTTCAGCCACAGTGTCTCCAGCAGCAAAGGATGGAAAACCACAGGTGGGCAGCCTGTAAAAGTACTGAGTCACACCTACACGCGTCTGTGTATAACACAGATAACGAATGAGAACCTACGGTGCAGCACAGGGAACTCTACTCAATGCTCTGTGGTACCTAAGCGGGAAGGAAATCCAAAAAAGAGAGAAGGCACGTATACATAGAGCTGATTCACTTTGCTGTACGGCAGAAACTAACACAACATTGTAAAGCCATTATACTCCAATAAAAATGTTTTTTTAAAAGAAAAGGAAGCAAGTATACTCATCCCCTCACTATAATGTCTACAATAAACTGTCATTTTATTTTATTTTATTTTTTTTGCGGTATGCGGGCCTCTCACTGTTGTGGCCTCACCCGTTGCGGAGCACAGGCTCCGGACGCACAGGCTCAGCGGCCATGGCTCACGGGCCCAGCCGCTCCGCGGCATGTGGGATCTTCCCGGACCCGGGGCACAAACCCGTGTCCCCTGCGTCGGCAGGCGGACTCTCAACCACTGCGCCACCAGGGAAGCCCTAAACTGTTATTTTAATATGAAAAAATACTGAGTCACTGCGCTGTACACATCCAACCAATATGATATTACAAATCAACTATACCTCCATAAAAATGTGAATAAGTCACTCATGAAGTCATGTAACACAAGTCCTGGGTGGGAGGCTTCAGGGAGGCCGTCAAGAACAGGGTCCTTCCCCTCTCCACTCCGCTCTGTCCCCGAGGCCCTGTGGGTGCAAGGGGCTCTCCCAGGCCGGCGGCCGGTGCACAGATGGCTACATGTGGGGGTGGAAGATTGTGACTCCAGTGACCCTCTTTGCAAAGCTCGAAGAGCTCTCCTCATGCGCTGTGGGTCGGAGGGAAGGCTTCCCGGGGACTGTCGCTCCCAGGGCCACCCCTGGGTTGGCATCGTGGGCAATGCCTAGCTGAGGGGCTGCATGTCTTACCCGCTGCAAGGCCGGTGGCAGGACCAGGAACGGGGAAGGTGACGAGGCTCTGGCCTCAGGTTCAAAATTTCAGGGGACACCAAAAACCTCCGTGATGGAGGTGAACACTTTTAACGCAGTGTTGTGAAAGGCCACAATGAAGACAAGAAAATCTGCCATGAAGAAAACACCAATATTTTAAAGACAAGATCTGACCTGCACTCGTGAGATTCACCCCACTTGCCTCACCCTAATCCCTGCCTGTCCAGCCCTATGTTCGCTTCAAATCTTGATGTTTTTTTCCTTGTGGATTTTTTTTTTTGCATTCATTTTGGTCTTTAAAATATTGCATTAACATATGATTTGTCTTGAGGACTGAGTTTTTTGAGGTGCCCTGAAAGTTTGCCCGTGATGGGGGTGCCTCACCCGCCCCACCCTGGTCTGGCCCCTTCCGGCCCCTGACTTGCAGGAAGGGGGAGGCATCTCGGGTCAAGCTCAGGGTTCCTTTGCCAGCCCAGTTTCTGGACCATCTTCGCAGGCTGCCAGTCTGTACGTGCAGTCGACGTCACGGGATCACGGCCTCAGTCAAAGCTCTTGGCTGGACCTCGCCTTGGACCCCAAGCCCTGAAGCCTCCTCAGCAGGGCCTGCTAACCCCTCTCGCCTCCACACTCAGATGTGCACCAACTGGACTGCCCCTGTGCTCCCAGAGGACGCCCCGAAGAGACTCCTGGTGGGGGCTTGGGAAAGCAGGCCTAGTTTCTCCCCCAGTCTTACCCGCGGTTGCTCTGAGCCTGTGTTGTCCCCTTAGCGCCCAGTGGGCTGTTCCCAGCTCCTTTCTCAGGAGCCCTTAGGGGAGCCCTTAGGAGTAGCCAATCCACACCACCTTGAAACTCCCTACACTTTCCCCCAGAGCCGTGACCTCAGGGCGCATGCAGTGCGCACCCCACATTTAAACAGGCAACAAACGGTTTCATCGAATGGAAGATCCCTTTCCCCATCTTCTGCCACGTCTATGTTTTAGGGTTCACTCCTTTTCTTCCTGGAGCCCCACTTCTGGTGCCAAATTCTGTAAGTATTCATAATTTTCGCCTGAAAGCAACAGAAATCAACTAGGGCCATTTGAGCTGAAGAGGAATTCTTGACCGGGCTGTTGAGAGTTCAGAAGTTCTCCAGAAGGGCTGGGACCCCTGGTTCAGAGCTGCACTCACCTCCCACCCCAGAAAGTTCCAGTGGGCTCCAGGCGATGCCTTCCTGCGGCTGCGGCTCAGGCCCCTTTCTGCCTCCTCCTGGCTCACCAGGGACCCGGCGTGTTTAGTCACTGCTCCCGCTGCCAGAACTCTCCTCTGGGCTCCTTTCTCCCCTTTACTTCCTGCTCCTGATTTAAAGTCTGAGGGTGAGGCTACCTGGCGCACCTACGATGACGAAGACAGGCTCGTACCCCCACCAGCGCCGCCTGGGGTGGAGGGACTCCGGTACGAAAGCAGGTTGGAGGCCGGTGCCCCGCCCAGAGGAAGGTCAAGCATCCAGGCCTGTCCCAAGCTTGTCCCAAGATGGGCCCAGCCCCTTCCCAGCCGCCCCACCACCGTCCCCAGGTCTCTCTTCCTGCGGCTTCAGGTCCACTGCCCCTCCTGGGGCCCGTCCTCCTCCTTGCAGGCTCCCGCGGGGCTCTCATCTGCTCTCGCTGCACACACGCCTCCTGGGGGCTCGCACCGCCCTGACCTCCACGTCCCGCCCTGACCCTCACTCAAGCCCGAGATCCCCACCGCCAGCGCCTGCCGGGTGTTCTGCTTGCTGACCCTTAGATGCCCCCTAAACTTGAACCTGAGCGCGGTTCGCCCTGCAGCAAGGCCTCCCCACACCCACTCACAAGGCCACAACCTGGGGCCCCCCTCCCACTTCTTTCCTGCTCACTCACCTGCACCTGGTCAGTTTCTAAGGGCTGTACTCTCCTCCCCACTAATTTCTTCCTGCCGGACCGGGCAAGTCCCCTGTTATCCAGGGAGCACCCGGACCCAGCCGGGAGGGCCTCGGCACAGTGCCTGCATGCGGCTTGCCTCAGCCACGTTGGGGGTTGCTGTTGTTACGGACCAAGCCACCCCTGGCCTGAAGCACCCCATTCTCCTTCCTTCCTGTAAAGTCCCGACACTCTTGTAGCCCTAACTCAAGCCCCGTGTCCTTGGCCTTTGGAGGACTCCAGCTGGAAGCTTCATCCACAGACTGAACCAGAACTCGACTCTCAGGGCTCTGCCCCGGGTGCTGGGGGCCAAGCTCATCCTTGCCTCAAAGATCTGAGGAGGAAGTTGTAGGTGAGAGCCGGCGTCTGCCAGCCCTGGCGCTTTGAGGATTTTAGGTGAGAGTTAAACGCTACGGTGCCTCAATGCCTGTAAAGCGATTAACCCCAAGGAGAGCGGATGCCGGGAGGGGCCCCCTGCCACCCTCTCCCTCCCCCCACCCACCATCCCTCTGTGTCATTCCCAGGCCTAAACACCCCACCGCGCAAACCACTGGGTGTGCGGTGAACGCCCTTCTACTCCCCCCAACCCAAATAGCTTTATTGCTTCTGCAATTATATAAATAACGCTTGCTCGTTGTGGTTTTTTAATAAGAAAAAAGTATACGGAGAAAATTGAAAGTCACCTGAAATTCCACCATTCTGTGACGAGCACCTTTATCACTGGTGACCACGCTTCCATGTCTCTCTTAGGTGGAATAAAAGCAACCCAAGGGCTTCCCTGGTGGCGCAGTGGTTGAGAGTCCGCCTGCCGATGCAGGGGACGCGGGTTAGTGCCCCGGTGCGGGAGGATCCCACATGCCACGGAGCGGCTGGGCCCGTGAGCCATAGCTGCTGAGTCTGCGCGTCCGGAGCCTGTGCTCCGCAACGGGCGAGGCCACAACGGTGAGAGGCCCGCGTACCGCAAAAACAAAAACAAAAAGGACAAAGGAGACAAGGGCAGGCAGCGGCTGTGCCTGCTGGCCTCCGGGCAGCTCCTCCACGGTGCCCTACGCAGGGCCTGGAGTGGAGCTGGCAGGCAGCACCCACCTGCCATCAGCTGAGATGAGCGATTTGCCTTGTCTTTGCAGACCCTGCCCAGGTACTAGGAGAAAACGTGATGGAGGGTCGTGCATCAGCACAAAGCAGGCGGATGGTTGACAGGACACACTGCGTGTGTGTGTGCGTGTCCCGTGCAGGAGCGCAAATGCCCCTGGGGGTGTGCTGTGCGTGCCTGCGCCAGTGCCCTGGGCGCACAGGTGTGCCGCGATGTGCGTGCGGGCCACATGTGTGTACATGTGCACGTCCCTGTGGGCTGCAGCCACACTGCACATGCCTATGTGGGCATGCAGGCTTCAGAGTGGCACGAGTAGTTACAGCTCTGCCCACAAATTTCCCTCAGTGGGCAGAGGGCCGGGTGGCGGAAGGGCTCACTGAAGCTAATACTCTACCCCTGGAAGGTTCTGGGAGTCCCAGTTTTCTCAGAGTGTGGTCCTCCCGGTTCCTGCTTCTAAGTTCCCTGGACCCTGGTTAAAACGCAGCTTGTGGGAGCAGGGCCCTAGGATCTGCATTTTAGCAAGTGGCCCTGGGTGACTCTGAACTTCGCAGAGTCTGAAATTTTCCCAGCTCTTCTGCCCTCCAGTGCCGGTCACTCCCGCGGCGTCCCCGCTGACCGCGTCAGATGGGAGTGACACATCGTCTCAGGGATGCCAGAGACCCGCCCCGGCTGCGTGCTTTGACTGGTGGGTCCCGCGATGTCCCCAAAGCCCGAGTGTCCTCACGAAGGGGTGGAGGGGGGAACTCTGTCGTCTCCTGGCACCAGTGAGGAAACTGAGTCCGGGAGAGGCGGAGCGCAGGCTGGCAAGGAGCAGGTCCAAACGGCTAGTGCAGCCCCTGCAGGCGCCACGCAGAAACAACTCCAGCTGCTGGCGCTGCTGACCCGCCCCGGGGACGCCCGTGCAGCAGGTCCACGGGACACACGGGGGCTGGAGTGGGGCAGCAGAGCCCTGGGAGGCCTTCTCTGGGGTCTTCCGAGTGCATTCTGGAACTCTCCCCTTCAGCATCCCCTCACTTCAGGTAGAATGAGGATCCGCAGGCCAGGGGTGCAGGGGCTCCACGCCGCGGGGAGTGCCTAAGGGGCGGGGCCGAGTGACCCTGAGCCCCTCCCCCTCCCTCGTCTTCCCTGAGCTGCCCTTGGGGGTTCTGCGGCGCCCAGCCCCCGGGGCAGTGCTCAGTCCTCCTGCGAAAACCCCGGTGCGGTTTGCTGCAAGACAGCACGTCTGATCTCTGAAATGGAGGTGCCAGAGCCTGGCGCCCGGCCTGACCACCTTCCAGAACAGACTCTCGGGACCAGCAGGGCAGCATCCCCGTGGAGCAAGGGCTGGGCCTGCAGCCAGTTCCCTGAGCCGTCCTGCACTCGGCGTCCCTTCCTGGTGGCACGTTGCCACCCAGGGCACTGCCGTCTCGACCTCCGCCCTGCGGCTGAGCCAGGTTGAGGCAGCCTGGGCCGGCCCCTCTCTGGGTCCCTGGCTGGCTGGGTACTGGCCCAGTCGGTCCTGGACGCGCACCCTGAGCCTGTGCCAAGGCTCTCATGTCCCAGTGGAACATTTCCTTGAGCGCTGCCAGGCCAGGGAGCAGGGGTGAGGCGAGGTGGAGGCCAGCAGCTTGGCACACCCGTGGCCAGACCACACAGGGTGGAACTCAACCGACCAGACTTTCCTGGATCCCTCTGGGAGTTAGTTTATCACACGCAGGCACGTTGTGTAACAGTGTGGAAAGATGCCCGCCACCCCGGCTCCTGACATGCACCTGCCGGCTCCCACGGTCTGGGGTGGATGGGACGCAGACGGGCAGGAGGGGGCTGGGACGAGATTGCAGGCAATTCCTCTGGACCCTCCCCCGACCAAGAAAGGGGGCCCCACTAGCCTCTCTGGACAGCTGAGGGATTGGGGGCCCCAGAGGGGTGTACTAGGGTGAACCTCCACTTTCCATCCTGAAATTCGCATCCATTTGGAACCTCAGAATGGGGCCTTATCTGGAAATAGGGTCTTTGCAGATGTAATCAGTTAAGATGAGGTCAGCCTGGATTTAGGGCGGCCCTAATCCCATCTGACGGATGTACCTGTAAGAAGGGGAGAGACACACAGGAGGAGGCCATGTGAAGACAGAGACAGAGACTGGAGCCACGTGGCCGCAAGCCAGGGATTTCTGCAGCCACCAGAAGCTGGGAAGGACAAGGAGGGGTTCTCCTTTAGAGCCTCCAGGTGCAGCCCAGCCCGGGGGACACCTGAGTTTCAGACTTACGGCCTCCAGAGCCGTGAGAGAATCCATTTCTGCTGTTGTAAGCCCCCAGCTTGTGGTACTTTGTCACAACAGTCAAGGAAACTATACAGAGGGGATGGGATGGATCCAAGACACCCGGTCAGGAGTCCCGTAGCTTTTATGTTACATCAAACCAAACCCTTTGCACTTTGGTTAGGTTTTCCCAAGACCCATTGGTCAGACAGGGAGGAGGGAGAAATGTGGTCTCCGCCTTCAGACATCAGTGTGGATGCAAAGAGCTCCCAAGGGGCCAGGGCAGAGCGGCCAGAACAGGGCAGGGGGGAGGTGAGTCTGGATCCTGGCTGGGCCTTTCCTGGCCCTGGGAGGGCACAGGGGGCTTGGCCTCTCCGGGTGTCAGGTTCCACACCTGTAAAATGGGGCCATAATGACAGAAGGTGACAGTAAAGTGTTTCGCACGAGGCCACCACTCCATCAATGTCATTATTTTTGCTATTTTCAAACAAGGAAGTGTTTGTAAGGCACTTAAGTCAGTATCTGGCCAAGAGTCATCACGTGATGAATAGCGCCGTCATTATGACGGCCGTCAACGCCGGCGCTATACCCAGGTGTTGAATGCAGCTCTCTGTCCTCTCACCACTTCAGCCAAATTCACACCTCCGAGACGGGTAGGGGCCACCTGTGCAGGTCTTGTAGGGGCGCAGCCTGAAGCTGGTTCTGCAGCGTCAGCCCATGGGCCGCATCCCAGTTCCCTGTTGCTGAGATCTGGTTGTGCAAAACGAGAGTCATTTAATTCTAGCTCACGGCTCCGTGGGTCAGGGAGGCAGACGGGGCCCTGCCAGGGGCCTTACTGAGGTCACTCAGTGCCACTCCACGGATGGGGGGTCTGGGATGGAAGGTCCAAGACGGTGGCACTCATGTCTGGCTCCTTGGCCGACGTGACTGCCAAGCTGGGCTCCACCGCAGGGCTGGTGGCCAGAGCACGTAGGCCTGGCCCGGCCGGCATGACACGCTCAGGAAGTTGGACTCCTGCTGGGAGGGTGAGGGCACATTCATTAATTCATCTGCTCATTCAGTCATTCAATAGGTTTTGATTGTGCACCTGCCCTTTGCCAGGCCCTGTAGGGAGCGGGGCTGGGATACATCAGTGACTGATGCAAATTCCTGTCCGCACGGTGCTTTCATTCCGTGAGTGAAACAGAATCAAACGAGATCGATGACGTAGATGGTTAATTAGACAGCGGTAAGCGCTGGAGAAAGAGCAAGGAAGAGAAACTGAAACGTGGTGGGGCGTGGCTGTCAAACTTCTTAGACTTCACGTCTTGAAAGTGGCTTTTGGGTAAAAAGCCGGAGTAAGTGAGGCGCTTACTCCATTTGGATCTGTGGGAGTGTTGGAGGGCTTGGGCGGAGATGTGACGGACCAACCTAGAGTTGGCCAGGATCCTTCCAGAGGCTCTGTTGGATGGAGCTTCAGGGCCAAGGTGGTGGCAGAGGGAGCAGCAAGGGGGCCGATCCAGCCATCCAGGCGGGACGACGGCAGCTGCCGCAGGTGGGACCCCTGTGGAGGGAGGGACAGCCCAGCAGGTTTGCTCTGTCCAGACATGGGAGGGGGGAGAAGACAGAGCCGACCCCCACCCAGGGTTGGCAGGACGGAGCCCCTCCATGTGACAGGAAGACGGCGGAGCAGCAGGTGGGGGGGGGCAGATGGGGCCCCAGGGGGCATGTCAGCTTCGGAGCCCCCGATGGAGATGCAGCTGAGGTGGCCTGTTAGAGGCCTTGGGGGGCCAGGAGGGGGACCCAGGATGGAGATACGGTTCAAGACAGACTGCATAGCCCTGAGCCTGAGCGAAGCTACCGTGGGAGAGAGGGCACCAAGGCGAGAGCCCAGGGCACCCCGGCACTGAGAGGACAGGGCGGGATGGGCAAGGCACCCGGAAGTAGCCCAGTGAGGTTGTTGCACTCCCACCCACTCTCTCCTGTGGCCTCCAGGGCGGGACCAGACCTGCCCCCACCAGCTCCGAGCTCCTAAGCTCCCTGTGGCAGCTCCCATCGCGCTCCTCCTGCCACACCAGCTCTCAGCAGCCCTGTCCACCTGTCAGGCCCACGCCTGCCTCGGGGCCTTTGCTCCTGCTGTGCCCTCTGCCTGCAATGCTGGGTCGTGCCTGGTCCCTCACTTACTCCGGGGAGACGGGGAGGCAGGGCATCCCCGGAAGCCAGGTGGGAAAGTACATCAAGGAGGAGGGCGAAATCAGCCCTGAGAAGAGCTGATGGGGGCTTCCCTGGCGGTCCGGTGGTGAAGAATCCACCTGCCCATGCAGGGGATGTGCGTTCGATCCCTGGTCAGGGAGCTAAGATCCCACAGGCCACGGGGCAACTAAGCCCACGCGCCACAACTACTGAGCTCGCACGCCGCAGCTACAGAGCCCACATGCTCTGGAGCCCGCGCCACAACTTGAGAGAAGCCCGTGTGCCACAGCAAAGATCCCACACGCCGGAATGCGTGCTCCCGGGCCACAGGTGGACCCCGCAGAAGGGGCCAGACGGGGGTCCTCTTCAAAGGGTCGCCTCTGAGGAAGCAGCTGGAAGGGCAAGGCAACCCGCACCGAGGGTGGACGGCCAGAAACGGGTGCTGAAGGGAGTGAGGGACCCCACACATGCTGGTGAGGGGCCAGCTCTGGGTGTCACCCCCAGGACCTCACTGCCCAGGCCGGGCCCGGGCCCTCACCCTCCCACCGCCTGCACCGAGCTCCCCAGGCAGGTGTGGGCCTAAGAAGTCGTCTCAGATGCACGTGGGGAGAACAAAGGAGAGAGCTGCTGACTTACCCCTCCCCGGTGCGTCTGGGGGGCACTTCAGGCCCAGGCGGGGGGCGGGGAGGTGTTTCACACAGGGCCAAGGTCTGCAGTTACCATCTTAGACCCGCCTGGACTCCCTTACCTGAGCATCGTGGGAGGAGCCAGCAGCACCTGAGATGCGCCAGAGAGTTCATCAGCTTGGGAAGGACGCGTTCCAGGGGCTGAGCGTGTGCGCGTGTGCAGGTGTGTGCTCGCGTGTGTATGTGTATACGTGTGTGCGTATGTGTACGCGTGTGTGCATGTGTACGGTGTCGGGGGTGATGAGAGAATAAAGGTGCTTCTCACCTGCCTCTGACCTGTTCAGCTTTTCCATAAGCCGTGACAGCCTGAGGAGGCAGTGTGACGCTGACCGAAGGAGTGGGATGGCGGGGCTCAGCGGGGAGGGAGCTTCCTGGCAAATGGGCGCTAGAGGTGAGCCTCGGACAACAGCTGGGATTTGCAGAGACGGGGAGGGCAAGCCGGCAGCCTGCGGGGGTCAGGGCACAGGGCGCGGGCTGGGGGTAGAGGCCCGGGCAGCCCTCTTCGCCTCGGCCCATGAGGCTGACGAGGTGGGTGGAGTCAGATCCTGGGTGCTGGCCGGGAGGCGGGAACTCTCGGAGGGTCTCCTGGGGTGATGGGGGGCGAGAAGGGCATGGGCTCCCTTCCCTGGCTCTCAGGCTTCAGAGGGCATTGCTGCCCCCCAGGCACGAGGGTCTGCCCCTTTGCCTGCAGAGCTGCCGGGGGTGACGGGGCTCGGCACCTGCCGGAACCCTGCGGGCCTGCTCCGTGTGAGGGCGGTAATTACGGTTGCTGTCAGGCGGCTTCCTCACCAGCCGTCAAGTCACTTAAAAATAACGTGCACAGAATGAGTCACCTGATCTGCCTCGCCGAGAAGCAGGCTGGTCTGATGGTGTCCCTGCACCCCGAGGCTGGTGGGGTCTCCACGAACGGAGCGCACCACGGCCTGATGCAGGCGCTCCGGAGCCAGCGCCAGGACCCTGCTTCTGTCCACACCCTGCCCTTCTCCCAGGACTGGAGGGGGATGCGAGTGGCCCCTGCTGCCCACATAGGACACCTCCCACGGTCAGCGGACCGGCAGCGTCCCCGGGTTCCATCCTGCAGCCGGGTGGGATCACTGTCTCCGTTTTGCAGACGAGGTTACCTTGTGATTCAGAGCCAGAGGCGGGGGATTCAAGCCTGATTCCAGAGCAGGACACTTGGTGACAAAGTCAGCGGGGTCATCTGGGCAGAGTAATCCACATGACGGACACGAAGTACCCTTTCCACCCACGTGACTTCAAAGTGACACAACACAGCACTCCATGCTAGGGTCTGACTGTGTCTCCCCAGAATTCATTTGTTGAAATCCTACCCCCCAGTGATGGTGTTAAGAGGGGGCCTTTGGGTCGTGAGGGTGGTGTCCCTGTGAATGGGATTCATGCCCTTATAAAAGAGGCCCCAGGCATGTAAATCAATGAAGTTAGAACACTACCTCTCACCATACACAAAAATAAACTCAAAATGGCTTGAAGACTTAAATATAAGACATGACACTATAAAACTCCTGGGAGAGAACCTAGCCAAAGCATTCTCTGACAAAAGTTCTACCGATGTTTTCTTAGGTCAGTCTCCCGCAAGGCAAAAGAAATAAAAGCAAACTATAAACAAATGGGACCTAATCAAGCTTACAAGGTTCTGCACAGCAAAGGAAATGATAAACAAAACGAAAAGACCACCTGTGGACTGGGAGAAAATATTTGCAAATGATGTAACCAACAAGGGCTTAATTTCCGATATATATAAACAGCTCATACAGCTCAATATCAAAAAACAAACAACCTGATCAAAAAATGGACAGAAGAACTAAATAGACGTTTCTCCAAAGAAGACATACAGACGGCCAACAGACACATGAAAAGATGCTCAACATAGCTAATTATTAGAGAAATACAAATCAAAACTACGATGAGGTATCACCTCACACAGATCAGAATGGCCATCATTTAAAAAGTCTACAGGGGGCCTTCCCTGGTGGCGCAGTGGTTGAGAGTCCACCTGCCGATGCAGGGGACGCGGGTTCGTGCCCCGGTCCGGGAGGATCCCACATGCCGCGGAGCGGCTGGGCCCGTGAGCCATGGCCGCTGAGCCTGCATGTCCGGAGCCTGTGCTCCGCAATGGGAGAGGCCACAACAGTGAGAGGCCCGCGTACCACAAAAGGAAAAAAAAAAAAAAAAAAGTCTACAGGGACTTCTTTGGTGATCCAGTGGTTAGAACTTCACCTTCCAATGCAGCGGGTGCAGGTTCGATCCCTGGTTGGGGAGTTAAGATGCCACATGCCTTGTGGCCAAAACACCAAAACATAAAACAGAAGCAATATTGTAACAAATTCAATAAAGACTTTAAAAATGGTCCACATCAAAAAAATCTTTTTTAAAAAAGTCTACAAATAATAAAGGCTGGAGAGGGTGTAGAGAAAAGGGTACCTCCTACGCTGTTGGTGGCATTATAAAGTGGTGCAGCCACTGTGGAAAACAGTATGGAGGTTCCTTAAAAAACTAAAAATAGTGTTATCATATGATCCAGCAATCCCACTCCTGGTTATAAATCTGGAAAAGATAAAAACTCTAATTTGAAAAGATAAATGCACCCCAATATTCACTGCAGCACTATTTACAATAGCCAAGACATGGAAGCAACCTAAGTGTCCAGCAACAGAGGAATGGATAAAGATGTGGTATATATACACAGTGGAATATTACTCGGTCACGAAAAAGAATGAAATATGCCATTTGCAGCATCATGGATGGACCTAGAGATGATCATACTAAATGAAGTAAGTCAGACAAAGACATATTATATGATATCACTTATGTACAGAATCTAAAAAAAAATGATACAAATGAACTTATTTACAAAACAGAAATAGACCCACAGACTTAGAGACCAAATTTATGGTTACCGGGGGGAAGGGTGGTGGGGAGGGATAGATTGGAAGTTTGGGATTAACATATACACACTACTATATGTAAAATAGATAAACAACAAGGACCTACTGTATAGCCCAGGGAACTGTACTCAATATCTTGTAATAACCTATAATGGAAAAGAATCTGAAAGACTATGTGTGTATATATATATATCTGAATCACTCTGCTGTACACCTGAAACTAACACAACATTGTAAATCAACTATGCCTCAATTAAAATAAAATAAAATAGAAGAGGCCCTAGGGAGCTCCCAGGCCCCTTCCACCAGGACCCAGGGAGCCATAGCCGCCAGCAGCCTGCCCCCAGGAGGTGGCCCTCACTAGAACCGGAACACGCTAGCACCCTCATCTTGGACGTCCAGCCTACAGAACCGTAGGCAATAAACATCTGTTGCTGCTAAGCGCCCAGTCGGTGGTGTTTTGTTACAGCAGCCTGGATGGACTTAGACACAGGTTCATCCCAAGTGCAGTGATAGCAAAGGAAGTACCAGCTTCGCAGCCTTTGAGGAAAGAAATTGGCAAAATGTATTTTCAAACCTTAGAATTTTCTATTCCTTTTAACCCAGAACTTCCACATGTAGGGTTTCACTGAGGAAGCCATCCTGGGCGGACGTCCAATTAGCCACCAGCTCGTTTTCTCACTAAAGCCTTCTTGGAGAGAGTGAGAGCTTGGAACCCCCCTGACTGTCCAACAACACAGGTTAGCCAAACGACCTGCAGCACTTGTGGTGGGATGAATACGGTCCCCATAAGTGCCCACGCCCCCGTCCTCAGATCCTGTGTACGTGTTACTTTACACGGTTAAGAAGGACTTCGCAGATGTGATGGAGGCGAGGTCCTGGAGATGGGGAGATAGTTCAGGATTATCCAGGTGTGCCCAGTGTCATCGCTAGGACCCAGGGTCCTCGTAAGAGGGAGGGAGGAGGCTGAGAGACGGAAGATACAATTTGACAATGTGGTATTGCTGGCTTTGTAGACAGAGGAGGGGCCACAAGCCAGGGAAGGCGGGCGCCCTCTAGAAGCGGGAAGAGGCAGGAAACGGATTCTCCCCTAGAGGGAGAGAGAGAAGGAACCGGAAGACACCAGCCCTGCTTACCCTTGATTTCAGGACTCCTGACCTCCAGGCTGTAAGAGATTACGCTTGTGTTGCTCTAAGCTTCTAGGTGTGCAGCGATTTATTACAACAGCCACGGGAAGCTCAGATGATGCTCACGTGTGGGGGGTATGGGCCACACTGGCGGGTCCAGGGCATGGCCACTGGAAGCGGAAAAGGAGGGGTGCAGTCCAGGGCACACGGTGACATCGTTTCTGGTTGTTCATTTGGTATCAGCCGGGCGTTACTCCAAGAGGGACCGGGGGGAGGGAGGGCCTGAGCACGGCCCTGATGTCTGGTGGGCTGGGTGCTGGCAGGGACATCTGAGGGCAGCCCCTGCCAGGCACGGAGCCTGGGGGGATGAGAGTACACGTTGGAGAAGGGGGCGTGGGCAGCATGGGAGAGGCTGCAGCAGCTTCCCGAGGGACCAAGGACCAAGGGGACACGGGATAGCCAGGCCCCGAGAGGTCACGTCCAGGCTGAGGGCAGCAGGCTTCAGGGCAAATCAGGTTTGCCTTTTTACTTAATTGCTTCACTCTACTTAGTCCTGTAGCCCCTGAAAGACCAGGGGGCTCTGCACAGCGGCCAGGGGCCTGACTTGCTAAGTCTCCCTTGCCCGCCACAGATCCAGGCTTGCAGGAGTCAGAGAAAGAAGAGTGGCTTTGTGGCGTGGATTTGGGGGAGCGATGATGAGATGGGGCAAAAGGCTCCTTATACTCCAGCACCCCAAAGCCCAGCCCGTTGGCTGTGTCCCACCTTCACCCTCCCCAGAGAGCCTGGGCCACCAGGCGGGACTCCACCGGGTCCCCACCGAGCCTGCCAGCCGGCCCTGCTGGGATCAGGCCCGCAGACCTCGGCCGTGCCCACCTGCCCTGGTGATGGGATCAGTGCCTATGTAAGAAGAGATGGCAGAGTGTACCCCCTCACTCACTCTCTCCCTTCCTGAGGGCGCACAACGCGTGTCACACGGACACACGGCGAGACGGCTGCTGCCTACACGCCAGGAAGAGGCCAGAACCCAACCATTCTGGCCTCTCTGGGCCTCCGTTTCCCTGCCTGTGATGGGACCGCGCTGGATTGGGTACACCTTGATTTGGAACTTCCAGCATCTAGGACTGTGGGAGATAAATACTTGTTGTTTATACGCCTTCTCTCCTCCGGAGCTGCACGTAGCCGAGGTCTGCCCTTCGTCTCTCAGCGGGTCAGGGTGTCCTGCCCCACCACCCAAGAACCTTCCAATCTTGTAAAACAGACCTCACGTGGTCTAAGCATGTCCAAGGACGGCCATCAACTGGGTGGGACAAGCAGGGCACACGGGCTGGGGGTCTGAGATGCCCCCGGGGCATCCGTGGGCACGGGTCTGGAGCTGGGGCAGCAGCCCACATGGACATGCACACTGGGGAGTCCTTGACCACAGGTATTAAAACTCTGAGGCCGGGAGTGCAGAGAGCTCGAAGGAGGGGTGTGATCCGAGGTGAAGACCGAGGAGGAAGCAGCTGGCGGGAGAGGGAAGAGCCAGGGAGCTGGGGGAGGGACCGCAGCTGGGGGTCCTGGGAACCAAGAGAAAAGGGCTTCGGGGGTGACGAGCTGCATCCTTGCATGCTGGAAAGTCAGGTGCTCAGTGGACAGAGAGCTGACCCGGCTCCTCGCCCAGAGCGGTGTAGGAGTGAGGAGACAGGAGGACACACGGGCGACCCGGCCCTGCACCTCTCGGCGTGCTGAACTGGGCGTTTTCCCACCAAGCGTGTCCTTTCGGCCTCGGCATCAGGTCACATTCTAATAATGATTATTATCAGAACGTTAATGAACACTCGCTAGGCGCCCTCCGCGGGGCTCCGACATCTCCGTGGCTTGAACATCTTTTTGATGAGCAGGGAGGGTCTCCCCGAGCTGGTGTGAGCCCGCGGCGGTGGCCAGGAACCCCACATGGGGCTTTGGGCTCCGGCCTGGCCGCCTGCCGTGTGTTGAGCGGCCCAGGGAGTGGTGAAGCTCAGGGGACCTGCCAGTGTGAGACCGCACCCCACACCCCGCCACGGGGATCCCTGGCGTTCAGGGCAGGTCCCACACTCCTTACACCCCACAGAGGCCGAGCCCAGGGCAGGCAGAACCATTACGATGGATTACGTGGTCCAGAGGCAGAGCTAGACGGAGCAGGGCACTGCGTTTCTATTTCGAATACCTCTGGTGGCTTTGAGAAAAATTTCTCATTTCCATTAAAAACGCCGGTGCCCAGGACGCATCGTTACCCCGCCCCGCGCTACCCAGCCTGACTTCCCACTTCCTCTGTGTGTGAGCTTCCTACAAATCACCCCCTGGGTAGTGTGTTGAAACAACACAGATTTAATCTCTAACAGTTCTGGGCGTCAGAAGTCTGAAAGCCAGGTGTCTGGGGCTCTGGGCAGGCATCCATTGCCTGGCCTCTTTCAGCTTCTAGAGGCCGCCTGCTTTCCCGGGCTGCCGGCCAGCGGCTCCCCAGCCTCTTGCTTCCGTGGTCACTCCCCCGCCTCTGGCACGTGTCCACTCCTCACCCACCTGGGTGGTCCCCATCTCAAGGTCCTTAATCACACCAGCAGAGTCTTGCCCTGGAAGGTGACATGTTCACAGGTTTTAGGCACTAGGACCTGGGCGTCTGTGGGGCCGTTATGCAGCCCACCACACTCCTCGGCCAGGACCCACGCGTCTGAAGGGCCGCTGTCCTGCCAGCTGCCCACATGCAAGTTCTGGATCCGTGAAAACACGAGAGCTGGCCGCCAGGCCTCAGCTTTCCCAGCCTTCCAATGGGACTGACCGAAGCCGTGTGTCTTGGGGTTACCACGGGGATCAGAGGAGGGGGAGACTTGAAAATGGGGAATACAGGTCTCACCCACAGACGCCAGCTGCAGAGGGCGATGACACCAGGTCTGTGCAGGTGTCCCCGGGGTATGGGGCTCAGGCATGGGCACAGGGTGACCGCTGAGCCCCAGCAGAGCCTCAGGAAGGTGCGTGCCTTGCGGGGAGCGGGGGTGTGGCTCGTCTGATGCTGCGTGCCGTGAGAGACCCTTTCTCTGAAATTCTGGATCTAAGGAGGCCCCTAACTGTCAGCCCCTTGATCAGAAAGCCCATCGTAGCATCAAATCAGCTGGGCACCTGAGAACGCTGAGCGGCCCTTCTGGCCTGACCCTCTGCTCGTCCCGGGGCTCCTGCCCCGACGGGGAAGCCATCCAGGGGAGGCCGGTTCCTCATGGGATCCAGGCTCAGCCATGGACGAGGTGACCTCGGAGCATATCCGCGTGGCCAGTCCGGCCAACCCCGTGTTTTCACCAGAGACGGATTGGGCTCAAACTCAAAGCAAATTAGTCAGACGTTTATTGCAGAACAAGTCGGGGGGTGGGGGGGCACATCTCCCCTTAAACTTCCAAATGCTCCTTGTCACTCTCAGAAAAAATTCCCAGACCCCTTGACGGGAACCCAGTGTTCCCCTACCGCATGTCCCACCCGTGCCCTGAGCGCATGTCCGGGTGACCATCACTGCTGGGCCACCAGCTTCCGGAGATGCTCTCCCTTTGGCCTGGACTGACCAGCTCTGGCCCCCTGGCCGCTCCTCATACATCCTCCGGAGGCCATGTCTGACGTGAGAAACCCCGTGAGAAGACCCCTGCTGGGCTCCCCCAGCCCTGGGTGCACCTCAAGGGAGGCTGGGCTGTGAGAGCTTGAGGTCACCCACCTGTCCATCTTCCCGAACACGCCATGAGCCCCTGCGACGTCCACCCCGTGCTGGCACGTGGCCAGCGTCCCTGGAACGCTCCTTAAACACCACCCGCACTGCAGGATCGAGACCCCGCGCTCCCAGCCCTGGGCTCCGCGTGTTAGGGGCACCGCTTGCTCCATCCTCTCAACGGCCCCTTAGGCTACTAACATCCCCCCGTTCCACAGACGGGGAAGCAGAGGCTCAGGGGAGCCTGGCCTGGGCCACGGCCAGGAAACCGCAAGCCAGGGTGTGGCCCGTGTCTCGGGAATTGGGCCGTGCCCTGTGCCAGCCGTGTGTCGGGTCGATGGGCCTCGCCAGGTACCGGCGGTGCCGAGCACAGTCTGCAGATGCGGGCGGAGCAGGGAGCAAGCTCGGAGGCTGCCCCATCCACAGGGAGGCAGGAGGGCCACACGGGCTGGGGTCCCTTGACTTGGTGACATGCCTGCGCCAGCCCTGTTCGCTCATCCGTCGTCCCTGGAGTGAGCAACTCCTGGGCTCCTGGCCCCCTTTGGGGTATGGGGGACACAGAGGGGGCAGGCGAGCATCCCTTCCAGTAGGGCCCGGAGAAAGCGAGACAGGCTGGGGCCGATTGGGGCAATCAGGGAGGCCTGCTGGAGGAGGTGCTGGAGGAGGGTGGGAAGGAGTAGGGGGCAGCGCAGGGCAGGAGCAGTGGAGCAAGCAGTGAGCAGAGGCTTGGGATGCACACCCGAGGCCCGGGACCCTCGTCGTCGCTACAGAACCGGGGCGCACAGGTGGGCGGGTCAGCACAGGGCAGGAGAACCCTGCCGGCCCGGCCCAGGCGCTATGGTAGGATTGGCCGCCCTCCACAGGTACCTGGAAGGATCCGCACTGCCCCCAACCCCGCCTACCGGCGAGGAGGGCAGACCTGCCCAGGACCACCTCGCTGGCATGAGCCGTCGGCTCTCGGGCAGGCGTTCCCACCAGGACTCACGCTGCTCCCAGGGGTCCTGCAGTCTGGGACGGATTGGGTGGGCTTCCCAGATGCAGCAGGAGCCTGGTAGGTCCCAGGGGCCCTGGGTTCCAGGGCACCTGGACAGGACCCACCCCCAGACTCTGTTTCCTTGCCCATGATTGGGAGTCAGCGTGCCCACAGGCAGAATGACGTGTGAAGTCATCTGTCTGTGACTCCCACCAGGCTGGGCACACGGTAGGTGCTTAATGGCCCGGGACATTCCAGGGTGGGCTCCTCACAGGCCCTGGGTTCCATCCTGGGAGATGCTGACCTGCGTTCCTATACTGTTGCTATATTTGTTCACTGTGTGACCTTGGGAAAGTTACTTAACCTCTCTGAGCCTCTATTCCAAGATCTGTTCAATATCTCATCTCTGCTTCGCAACCCTCAGTGTGAGGGTCACATGAGGTGATAATACCCCCAAATCCCTCGTGAATGGTCACAAGAGAGCCACGTGAGAGACGATGGCTGAGACTGGGTGGGGGTGGACAGGACCCAGGCTCCAGGGCCATCAGAGCGATGAACCCATTACCCTGACTTGGCCATCAAGTTGGCAGCAGGCACTGGGCACTCAGCGCATGCCAGGTTTGAAGAGCGAGATCCAGCTGGCCTTGTCGCTCCCGCACTGGACACCTAAGCCCCAGAGGCACACGGTCTGGCGGTCAGTTTGGCCTCTGCCCAGTCCTGCTGGCCCCCATCACACCCCGGGCCTCTGCCCTCAGACCCTCTGACTTGCCTCGCCGGCCCCGGACGTGCTCTGACTCCAGGGTGCCTTGTGCCTTCCCTTCCTTCCAAGCTGCTTGTAAGACCCCTGCCCACTTCCATGAAGTTTCCAGACCCTCCCAGCAGGGAGAACTGGAATGCGTCAGCCAGGGATGACAAACAGTGCTCCCTGCGTGCAGGTCGCTACGCCCCCTCGCCCTCACGCACAGTGAGGCTCGTGCTACCCCATTGTACCCCATCTCAAGCTGGGGAAGCAGAGGCTGAGAGAAGCTGAGTCGCAGGCCTCTATCATTCCTTAGCTGTACCAGCTTCTGCCCCAGGGCCTTTGCACTTCCCAGGTAGGAGGTAGCAAAACTCAGGCAAACCCAGGCTCACTGATTCCAGCCTCTGAGCTCTTAACCCCTTCACTCCATCCTGGCTTGTCTACATGGGCTCGTGTCCCATGCACCCAGCTGCCCTTGGCCAGGCTCCTGGGTGTATGCATTCCATCCGCCCTGAATTGCCCCTCCAGCCTGGGCCTCACCCAGAAACACCAGGTCTGCATATCTGGCTATCTCCCCTTGGTGGTCTAAGAAGCATCACTTAAAATAGTCAAACCTTTTGATTCCCAGCTCAACCCTGACCCAGTCTACCTCATCTGAGCCTGTGTCACCTCTGTTCTTCTACGTCCTGAAGCCATCCTTGATTCCTCTCTCTCACCCCACTTTCAAGCTGCTGGTAAATCCAACTGGCTCTGCCTTCAATACACATCTAGGGTCGACCGTCTCTGCTTCCCCCAGCCAGGTCCAAGCCACCTCCATCATGTCCCCGTGGTCTCCTCACCTGTGTCCTGATAAGCTCTTCTCCATGCTGCACCACCGGGAGACAGAAAGCAGAAACGTGCCACTCCTCTGCTCAGAACCTCCCGCTGAGCTCCCCTCCCACTCAGAGCCAGGTCCAAAGTCCCTACCACGGCCCCGAGGTCCCACAGGACATGACCCTGCTCCTTTCTCTCCTCCCCTGTTCACGCCTGCTATTTCTTGACCGCACAGCTTCTGCCCCAGGGCCTTTGCACCTGCTCTTCCCTCTGTCTGGACCTCTCCTGTGATGTCACCATAGCTCACCATCACTTCCTTTAATTCTCTGCTCAAGTGACCCTCCACAGGGAAGGGATTGCCCCTGACCCCACTTTGCCCGGCACTGGTTACTCCCTTAGCACACAGCTCCTCCCGGCACACGCATTGCCAGCTTATGGTCAGCCTCTCTTCCATTCCTCTCTCCAGCTGGAATGGAAGCTCCAGGATGCAGGTATATGGCCCTTTGTTTCCTGCTGTACAGGACGTACAGACATAGTACCTGCTCAAAACACATCTGTGGCACGAATCCTCCTGTCCATCCTTCTCTTGCTAGAGACTCATGAACTTAGTGACAATTCATTTCACGTTTGAAATTTGCATCGAGGATAAATCTTCAGGGTTACACAAAGATCAGTAAAATTCATTCTCAAGGACCCAGATTAAATTTAAATAGAAAAGCACTATTTATCCAACCCAGGAAAACATTTATATAAACGCGCTTATATAATGCATTAAAACGTGCAGAAAAGCCGCCTGTGTGGTCACATTCACATTTCTCACACAGATAGCGGCGTATGCTAAAACCACTTAAATCCGCTCTGCACCTCCTCTCTTAAAGCTCTGAGATTAAACCGACATGGCTTTGCCCTTAAAAACATGTCCTTTCTCTGTCTTACTAAGTGGCTGGAGGTTTTGCAGTTCCAAAATGAAGCCATCACAGGAGGTGGTGAGCCTAGATCTTTAGATAAACATCCTTCTTTCATTTCTCTCTAACTTGTGAAGACTCTGGCTCCACGGGGCTGGGGACACGGGGTCCCCAGAGGTCAGTCCAATTAGTCGGGTAGTCCCTGTGCCAGGAGGCGTGCGCAGGGGGACTCCCACAAGCCCGCGGCTGTGCTGCTTCTACAGGGCGAGGTTCTGTCCCTGGCGACAGCGCTCAGAGCTTCTCAGCATCTTCCATAGGAGCTTCTGTTCTCGAAATAGCATGTGACTGACAATTTCTTCCTCCAGGATGAAAAATAGTTAAATGAATGAGACATTCTCAGAAAACGCACATTTGAGTTGGGGAGTGGTGATTCAAACCCTGGAAGAGAAAGTAGTTTGATTTTTAAATGATGAAATCTGTATATTCTTTCTTTTCCTCTGGTATTTTTAAGATGGGTGACAGGGCTTTCCTGGTGGCGCAGTGGTTGAGAGTCCGCCTGCCGATGCAGGGGACGCGGGTTCGCGCCCCGGTCTGGGGGCATCCCGCATGCCGCGGAGCGGCTGGGCCCGTGGACCCGTGGGCCGTGGCAGCTGGGCCTGCGCGTCCGGAGCCTGTGCTCCGCGACGGGAGGGGCAACAGCAGTGAGAGGCCCGCGTACCGCAAAAAAAAAAAAAAAATCAGTGAATTTTTTAAAAAACTGAAATTGTTTTAAAAATGTACATCACTCGGGGTCTTCCCTGGTGGCGTGGTGGTTAAGAATCCGCCTGCCAATGCAGGGGACATGGGTTTGAGCCCTGTGATGGGAAGATCCCTCATGCCACAGAGCAACTAAGCCTGTGCGCCACAACTACTGAGCCTGAGCTCTAGAGCCCGCAAGCCACAACTACTGAGCCCGCGTGCCACAGCCACTGAAGCCCGCATGCCTAGAGCCCACGCTCCACAACAAGAGAAGCCACCGCAGTGAGAAGCCCGCACACAGCAACAAAGAGTAGACCCCGCTCGCCGCAACTAGAGAAAGCCCGCGCGCAGCAATGAAGACCCAACGCAGTCAAAAATAAATAAATTAATTAATTTTTAAAAAATGTACATCACTCTGTGTGACAAACTGCTTTGTCTCTGGTTGCGTCAGGTTTTATTTGGGGGGGGGGATTTTTGGAAGCATAAATCCCGAGTCTTCCTATTCACTCTTTAGTGCCTCTCTGCTGGCAGAGGGAACTCTTCTGCCCTGGATCTTCCAGGGACCCGCTTACCTTGCGCTCCTGGAACTCTTTGTTTGTGACTCTATGTGAGGGGTCAGCTGTCTTCCTGGGAATAGTGGGAATAGTGTGGAAACTGCCTTGGAGTCTGCTTGGTTAAAAAGGATCCAGAGGGTATAAATGACAGAAGGTTCATTTAAGCAGGTGGGGTTGATTAGAAAGGAATTTTAATCTTCGATGATAATAATAGGACCAGAGTGTCTGGAATAAAGGAGGTGGTCGTTCTGTTGCATCCTGGGGGGCTCATACATTCTTGGCAGTGTTATAGTTGACTGTGGGTCCCTTTGGGTAATCTGGGCCTTGGCATGTTGAGCAGGTTGGAAAGGGGACCTGAGGCTGGGTCCTTGGAGGAAGGCATCCAGGAATCAGGGCTGCTTCGCCAGGGCTCTGGGGACCTGGCCACTGTCTGTGATTTCTGAAGGGCTGTCGGGGCCACAGGGATTGGTTTTGTGTGGCCCGAAAGGCGGAGCCAGGACCACTTGGGGGTACTTTGGTCATCTACTGCTGCACACCAACCACCCCAAAAATCATTGGCTTAAAACGGCAACTTAGGGACTTCCCTGGTGGCGCAGTGGTGAAGAATCCGCCTGCCAATGCTGGGGACGGGGGTTCGAGCTCTGGTCCGGGAAGATCCCACGTGCTACGGAGCAACTAAGCCCTTGAGCCACAACTACTGAAGCCCGTGCACCTAGAGCCCGTGCTCCGCAACGAGAAGGCACCAAAGTGAGAAGCCTGCACGCTGCAACGAAGAGTAGCCCCCCGCTCGCCATAACTAGAGAAAGCCTGTGTGCAGCAATGGAGACCCAACGCAGCCAAAAATAAATAAATAAATTTATTTTTAAAAAACGCAGAACACTAATTTATCCCTATCTCCCAGTGTTCTGTAGGCTGAGTGGGGTCGGCTACGAGGCTCTCCCTCGTGGCACTGTGGGAACTTGGCCGGGCGGCGGTGTCTGAAGCCTCGGCTGTCCTGGACGCCCTGGTTAGTCCCCTCCGTGGCTGGCAGCTGGTGCCGGGGCTGCTGACCACAGAGCCTCCACGTGGCCTCTCGGCGTGGCTGGGGCTTCCCTCTGATGGCGCCTGGGTTCTGAGAGCACGTGCTCCAAGACATCGGGCGGGAGGTGCCCGGCTTCTCATGACCCGGCTTGGGGGTCCCAGGAAGTCACCACCACCTCATACCACCGGGCGGGCTTGGATGGAAGGGAGGCGGACGCTGCGATGGGACAGTGGCGTGCACGTGCCAACGCCAGCTTTCGCAACGACGTTCCCCAAGGGGAGCCCCGGAGGAGTCCTCCCCCAGGCCCCAGGCCCAGCTGCCAACTGTGCCAGCCTGTGGGCCACACAACAGAACACCAGACCAGCGGCTTCAACAGCAAAAACTGTTGGGCCCGGCGTAAGTGAAAGTACAGGTCCTTCTCTCCAAAGGCGGGAAGATGGGGGGCCTCGAGGGCATCACGCTAAGTGGAATGTAGTAAGTCAGATGGAGAAAGACAAACGCTGTAGGATTTCACTCACGTGTGGAAGCTAAAATAATAAACAGTCAAATCAACGAAAACAAAATAAATGAACAACCAAACCAAACAGACACAAACACATAGATCGAGAACAGAGCAGTGGTTGCCAGAGGGGAGGGCTCAGGGGAGGGAGAAATGGGTACGGGGGCCAGCTATACACATGGCGATGGATGGAAACTATCTTTGGTGGTGAGCGCTCTTGTGTATACAGAAGTAGAAATATGACGATGTACACGTGAACATATAACGTTATAAATCAGTGTTACTTCAATTAAAAAAGAAATAGGCAGGAGAAAACCTGTCTGCTTTCCCTGACTGTCTCTTGACCTGTCTAGAGGTTTCCTATGCACTGTTCAACATGATCCCTGGGGCAGGGTCCTCTGAGGGGTGCGTGCGGACCCCAGAGCCCCACCCCAATACTGGGGACAACCAGGCCTTGCCCAGGGGGGATGGGGGATGGGGGAGGGGTCACTGGGCGGGGCAGAGGGCGGGCCTCCAGAACCCATCCCTGTGAGGCCCAATCCAGGGGTGATGGGAGCCAGGACCCCCGTGAACTGGCCCCATGCGTGCTCCAGGTGCCAGGGGACTCCATTCACAAAACCACAGCACTCTGTAATGGCATATATGGGAAAAGAATCTAAAAAAGAGCGGATATACGTATACGTACAACAGGTTCACTTTGCTGTACACAACATTGTAAGTCAGCTATACCCCCGAAAAAATTATATATTAGAAAAAAGATAAAACTGTTAGGACCGCAGAGCGCGGACCCCACGAGCTCGGGGACTGCACCGCCGCCCGGAGCTTCCCCCCAGGGCGTCCAAAGCCGAGAAGCTGGAGGACTTATTCTGCACCCACCAGTCCTGGATGTCGGCCGCCTGGTGGGTGGGCGGGGGGAGCTTGCGGGCCCTCCTGGGCACTGCACAGACCAAGAAGGCCTCAGCAGCCTGAGGGCCACCCTCCAACTAGGACACAGGGGAGCTGGCTCTCGAGAGGGACAGCGGGTGCTGTCCGAGTGCGCCCAGCGGCTCAGGATGCCGGGGTGCGGGTGGAGCTGAGGCGTGTCAGTCGAGGGGGAGGTGCAACAGAGCTGGCGGAAGGGAGCGCCCCTGCCTTCCTGCCCAGTCCGTGCACGAGGAGGGCTGCGGCCCAGGGGAGCCGCTATTCTTCCATTACTGCCCGAGGGCGTCTGTTTTGTAGAATTGAGTGCTGGAAAGCCTCCCTTGCTGCTCTGTTCGCCCGCCTCTCTCTCTGGCTGTGGAGTCTGCAGCCCTCCCCCGTCAGACCCAACCCTCCCCGGCCAAGGTGCCCATCCCCAAGGCCTGGGCTGGGCGGGGGGCACAGCTGGGCGCCCCCTCCCTGCTGTGGGGTGTCGGGTGAGCCTTATCCTCCCCCTTCTGAGCTCCGGCGTCCTGTCTGTAAAAAAGGAGAATGCGAATAACACTGACAATAAAAACTGTCCTCCCTGGGTCAGCCTGGGCTAAGAGGCGACATGGAAACAAGGACATTCCGGCAGATCCGCGGAGGGAGGGGCTCTTCATCCCCTCCCCATCCTGTAGGAGGGGTGGGACCAGCAGCGTGGAGCCGGACACAGCGCCGCGGGGGCAAAGCGTGTCTTAACATGCAGCCCTCCAGCTGCCCGGAGGATTTCGTGCCACCCTGAGAGCAGCCCCTGCATAGATGTTCACGCCGGCCTCTCTCCTGACAGGGCCGCCAGATAAAAAGGGACTCCCAGTTAAATTTTAATTTCAGATAAACAAGGAAGACATTTTTAGTGTATTTCCTAATATTGCATGGAATATACTTAAGATTTAGTCATCGTTCATTTGAAATTGGAATTTGACCGGCTGTCCTATATCTTCATCTGGTAAACCTGGCTTATTCCATCGTCCTGCTGGAAACTCAGGGTATCGGCAGGCTCAGTCTCTGGTTCCCAGGGCGCCAGTGCTGAGCAGGGTCTCCATCTGGTGGGCAGCAGGGAGGTCGTGTTGTCCTGGACCGCCTTCTCTTGTTTGGACTAAATTCAAAGGCTGAGCGTAGGTTTGGGGGGTGACAAAGTCTTAGGGTTGCATCCTGGGTTGGCCATTGTTGCTGTGGGTCTTTGGGCAGGTGACTCAACCTCTCCGGCCCCCAGTTTCCTCATCTCTAAAAAGGAGCCTGTTGGCATGAGCAGTGATGCAAGGATTGTTGGTGGGACCCAGCACTTGGCACATCTGAGGGTCCCTCAGGTGGCCCTTCCCACCCTGGTCTCGACTTTTCCTTGTCCCTCTGAAAATCCGGCATGATGATGTGAGCTATCTGTGGGACCCTTCTAAGGATGAAATAAAGACATGTGGGTAATTACGAAGTCACAGTTTTGAATTGTCACCTCCAGAAAAAGAATGACATTTATTACGCATCATTCACGCCTGGTTCCAGGTGGCAAGCATCTTCCCCTCCTGGTCTTTTATTTTTTATTTCTGACCTGACCTTTATGATTTCTTTCCTTCTGCTAACTTTGGGGGTTTTTTGTTCTTCTTTCTCTAATTGCTTTAAGTGTAAGGTTAGGTTGTTTATTCGAGATGTTTCCTGTTTCTTGAGGTAGGATTGTATTGCTATTGCTTCCCTCTTAGAACTGCTTTTGCTGCATCCCATAGGTTTTGGGTCATCGTGTTTTCATTTTCATTTGTTTCTAGGTATTTTTTGATTTCCTCTTTGATTTCTTCAATGATCTCTTGGTTATTAAGTAGTGTATTGTTTAGGCTTCACGTTTTTGTATTTTTTACAGATTTTTTCCTGTAATTGATAGCTAGTCTCATAGCGTTGTCGTTGGAAAAGATACTTGATATGATTTCAGTTTTCTTAAATTTGCCAAGGCTTGATTTGTGACCCAAGATATGATCTATCCTGGAGAATGTCCCATGAGCACTTGAGAAGAAAGTGTATTCTGTTGTTTTTGGATGGAATGTCCTATAAATATCAATTAAGTCCATCTTTTTTAATGTATCATTTAAAGCTTGTGTTTCCTTATTTATTTTCATTTTGCATGATCTGTCCATTAGTGAAAGGATTCTTCAATACACGCAAATCAATCAGTGTGAAAAACCATACTAACAAATTGAAGGAGAAAAACCATGTAATCATCTCAATAGATGCAGAAAAAGCTTTCAACAAAATTCAACACCCATTTATGATAAAAACCCTCCAGAAAGTAGGCATAGAGTGAACTTACCTCAACATAATAAAGACCGTATATGACAAACCCACAGTCAACATCGTTCTCAATGGTGAAAAACTGAAAGCATTTCCACTAAGATCAGGAACAAGACAAGGATGTCCACTCTCACCACTATTATTCAACAGAGTTTTGGAAGTTTTAGCCACAGCAAACAGAGAAGAAAAAGAAATAAAAGGAATCCAAATCAGAAAAGAAGTAAAGCTGTCACTGTCTGCAGATGACATGATATTATACATAGAGAATCCTAAAGATGCCACCAGAAAACTACTAGAGCTAATCAATGAATTTGGTAAAGTAGCAGGATACAAAATTAATGCACAGAAATATCTTGCATTCCTATACACTAATGATGAAAAATCTGAAAGGGAAATTAAGAAAACTCTCCCACATACCATGGCAACAAAAATAATAAAATACCTAGGAATAAACCTACCTAAGGAGACAGAAGAACTGTATGCAGTAAACTATAAGACACTGATGAAAAAAATTAAAGATGATACAAACAGATGGAGAGATATACCATGTTCTTGAATTGGAAGAATCAACATTGTGAAAATGACTATACTACCCAAAGCAATCTACAGATTCAATGCAATCCCTATCAAACTACCAATGGCATTTTTCACAGGACTAGAAAAAAAAATTTCACAATTTGTATGGAAACAGAAAACACCCTGAATAGCCAAAGCAATCTTGAGGAAGAAAAACGGAGCTGGAGGAATCAGGCTCCCAGACTTCAGACTATACCACAAAGCTACAGTAATCAAGACAGTATGGTACTGGCACAGAAAACAGAAATATAGATCAATGGAACAGGATAGAAAGCCCAGAGATAAACCCACGCACATATGGTCACCTTATCTTTGATAAAGGAGGCAAGAATATACAATGGAGAAAAGACAGCCTCTTCAATAAGTGGTGCTGGGAAAACTGGACAGCTACATGTAGAAGAATGAAATTAGAACACTCCCTAACACCATATGCAAAAATAAACTCAAAATGGATTAAAGACCTAAACGTAAGGCCAGACACTATAAAACTCTTAGAGGAAAACATAGGCAGAACAGTCTATGACATAAATCACAGCAAGATCCTTTTTGACCCACCTCCTAGAGAAATGGAAATAAAAACAAAAATAAACAAATGGAGGGCTTCTCTGGTGGCACAGTGGTTGAGAGTCTGCCTGCCAATGTGGGGGACACGGGTTAGTGCCCTGGGTCTGGGAAGATCCCACGTGCCGCGGAGCGGCTGGGCCCGTGAGCCATGGCTGCTGAGCCTGCGCATCCGGAGCCTGTGCTCTGCAACGGGAGAGGCCACAACAGTGGAAGGCCCACGTACCGCAAAAAAAAATAAAAATAACAATAAATAAATAAATGGGACCTAATGAAACTTCAAAACTTTTGCACAGCAAAGGAAACCATAAACAAGATGAAAAGACAACCCTCAGAATGGGAGAAAATATTTGCAAATGAAGCAAATGACAAAGGATTAATCTCCAAAATATATAAACAGCTCATGCAGTTCAATATCAAAAAAACAAACAACCCAATCCAAAAATGGGCAGAAGACCTAAATAGACATTTCTCCAAAGAAGATATACAGACTGCCAACAAACACATGAAAGAATGCTCAACATCATTAATCATTAGAGAAATGCAAATCAAACCTACAATGAGGTATCACCTCACACCAGCCAGAATGGCCATCATCAAACAATCTAGAAACAATAAATGCTGGAGAGGGTGTGGAGAAAAGGGAACCCTCTTGCACTGTTGGTGGGAATGTAAATTGATAGAGCCACTATGGAGAACAGTATGGACGTTCCTTAAGAAAACTAAAAATAGAACTACTATACAACCCAGCAGTCCAGTCCCACTACTGCGCATATACCCAGAGAAAACCATAGTTCAAAAAGAGTCATGTACCACAATGTTCATTGCAGGTCTATTTACAATAGCCAGGGCATGGAAGCAACCTAAATGCCCATCAACAGATCAATGGATAAAGAAGATGTGGCACATATATACAATGGAATGTTATTCAGCCATAAAAAGAAACGAAATTGAGTTATTTGTAGTGAGGTGGATGGACCTAGAGTCTGTCATACAGAGTGAAGTAAGTCAGAAAGAGAAAAACAAATACCGTATGCTAAGACATATATATGGAATCAAAAAAAAAATGGTTCTGAAGAACCTAGGGGCAGGACAGGAATAAAGATGCAGACATAGAGAATGGACTTGAGGACACGGGGAGGGGGAAGGGTAAGCTGGGATGAAGTGAGAGAGTGGCATAGACTTATATACACTACCAAATGTAAAACAGATAGCTAGTGGGAAGCAGCCGCATAGCACAGGGAGATCAGCTCGGTGCTTTGTGACCACCTAGAGGGGTGGGATAGGGAGGATGGGAGGGAGACGCAAGAGGGAGGGGATATGGGGATATATGTATACATAAAGCTGATTCACTTTGTGATACAGCAGAAACCAACACACCACTGTAAAGCATTTATACTCCAAAAAAGATGTTAAAAATAAATAAATAAATGAAAATCAAGCCATTCTCTCCACAGAGCCTGTCTCGCCGACACAGCCGGTAGGGGAGAAACTGCGGGCGCGTTGAAAAGTGGCGGTTCCCACGGATCCTGCCCGTCAGCTGCATTCCTCTCTCCTCACAGCTGAACCTGAGCCTGGCAGTTAAGCAGGCACATTCTCCGGTGCCCCAAGCTTCATCCCCTGTAACAACAGGAGACCCTTGAGGGCTGCCAGGGACGCCCTCTGCTCCTGGCTTCCGGCCGAGCCCTCGGCAAACCGTAGGAGCTCAGCAGATGGCAACCTTGATGGGGACACGCAAAGGCCCGCCCTTCACGTTCCTGGCCTGCCTGGTTTCCGATGTCTTTTCTCAGATGTTTGTTGCTGTCGCCAGCCCTGTGGGGAACGCTCTGAAGCTTGGTCTGCGGAGGAGTCAGGGAGGTAAAGCGACTTGTCCCCAGATTCGATTATTTGAGGCTCTGCCCACAAAGTAAAGCTAATCATATTCGTAGAGTCATTGCACATTTGCATAATTCCGGCTGGCACGCTATGCCCTTGCACTGTGCATGTGTGTGTAAACGGCTGCATCTGAGCGTGTCCCGGGGATGAGCCCGGGCAGGCCTTGGGGTCTGGTCCCCACCATGACCCTGTCCCCTGAGCCACGTCAGTGTCCACTCACTGTTTGCACCTGGGAGCTGGGGCTGCAGGGCCCTCTGCAGAAAGGTGCCTTGTGGACGGAGCAGGGGCAGGCCCAGTGGGAGCATAGCCGGCTGGGGGCGGGGTATCTGGGAGGCCCCTGGGGCAGGGAGCTCGTCCTGCTGCCGCTGGTCCATGGCCTTGGCCAAACCTCCTCCTTCCTGGGCCTCAGTTTCCTCTCTTTCCAAACGGAGTCATAGAACATACCTTGCTGGAACTTTCTCACAGAAGCTGGGAGAGTGTGGCCAGGCCTGCTCCTCCAGGCAGGCAGTGGAGTCCTGCTCTTCCCCTTCTCTTTCTTTTCCCCATCCATCCAAGCACATATTCTCCCTGGAGAACCCCTCTCTGCCTCTCTTGGCTCAAGGAGGGTTTCCAGAGAGATAGAGGGGTTTCCACCCGGGAAGATGGTCCCAATGACCCTCGGGAGACTCTCATACTTGAGATGAGAAAGGCATCCCCGGGGCAGCCTGCGTCTGAGTCAGTGAGTGGTCCCAATGGGGACAGGTCAGAGAAGAGAGAAAACTCATGGAGGGCTTCCTGAAGGAGGCGGCCTCTCAGCTTGCAATGGCAAGAACAGGACAGGCACACGATCACAGTCCAAGAGTCTCACATGGAGTTCAAAGGGTCTCCAAAACTTCAGCTGGCACATTTAAAGCGTCTTTGCCAAGACTAACTGCCCAGGGACCTCTATGTGTTTCTGTGAAGAAACCATCCTTCCTCCAAGGGTCCCATCTGGCAGCTCAGTCCACAGAGGTCTGCCCCATGAGGTCTCCCAGACCCATATGTACAACCCAAGTCTAGAGTTCATACTGGGGAAAATTCATATGGGAGATAATTGTCTGATGACCGCCAGATTTGGACCAGCCTGGAGCCCAGTGGCTCATGTCAACAAAATGGATTTGTTTAGAGATGAGAGATGCTGGACAGCCCGAGCCCCTGGCATCGACCTGGCCTGAACTGGGTATTAAATGGATGCATAATTTATCATCTGCCCCGGACGGAGGCCGCTGCCCAAACCCCCCCGCACGCAGGCAGGATGGGAGTCCGGAATCAGAGAGCATCTTTAAGCCGGGAGCCTGAAATCCAATTTCCACCCTGTTCTGGGGACTAAAAGCTTTCTGTAAACAGCCGCACCAGATTCACGGATCCAATTATCTACCACCTGAGCCACTTGCCAAGAGCAAGGGAAGAAGCCAGACTTTGCGTGTCCACGGCCTCAGGCTCTGGGAAGCAGAAGCTGGGCCACCACCCAGAGGCGGGAACCAGCGCAGCACGGCTCCCTGCAGCCGCCCGGCCTGGCGAGCATCCGGCAGGTCCAAACCCCAAGCCCCCATGCCATCCTGTCTTCCAGACACACGCCCACCTGGTGCCCAAGGTGCCCCCCAAGCCGTACCTTGGCACTCCTGGTTGCCCTCAATCGTCCCCTCCTTCTTTAAAGACAAAGGCTCAGGTCTCCCAGCCCTGGAACATTCTCTGCTCGGATACTCCCTGCCACTCCCTCAAGCACCCCCTTCCTCCCTCCTCCCCCCACCTCTGTCTTCTCCTCCCTCGGGTCAGAATTTGAGGCTCCCTCCCACCCCCGAGGGCTCGCCCACACCCCCAGCCCCGGGCACCCCTGGTTGGTGTGCAGCAGAGGTGTAGGGCAGACACAGTGGAGACAGAGCAGTAAGGGTCCAGGGGCCTGGTGTCTTCCAGGGACGGGATGGTTGAGGCGGTCGCAGGTGGAAGGACCCACTTGAGCTGCACAGTGAAGGATGAGTGAGGTCACAGGGTGAGGGACAGCACTCCAGGTGGAGGGAGCAGCAAGTGCAAAGGCACTGAGACATGGGATGCTGGCAGTGCTCTGGTAATACTCTAGAGAACTGGGGTGTCACCAGGAACCAGGGCTGCCCTCACTCCTCATAGCCACACCCATAATGCCCAACTCAGTCTTGCTCCGCACGTAGCACCTCTGCTCCCACTTCCTACCCCTGCCCTCGGCAGACATCACTAGTCGATTATGATCACGTTCCCCCACAGACCCCAGATGCAGCCTCAGATTCCTTGGCGTGGAATTGGAAACCTACTGAACAACCCGGCCTAACTCCTCTTCCATCACAGCGGCGCGTGACATTACTGTTATTATTTTTAATCTTTTGGCCACGCCGCACGGCATGTGGGATCTTAGTTCCCCGACCAGGGATCAAACGTGTGTCCCCTGCGTTGGAAGCGTGAACTCAACCACTGGACCGCCAGGGAAGTCCCCGTGACATTATTTTTAAGTTGATTGTACGGCCATGAGAAGTCAGGGACAAAGGGAACGGTTTTCTTTGGATCTTCTCAGCCCGCAGAGGTGGCGCTGGCCCAGCTGGTCTCAGGAGAGGGGTTGATCTGACACTGCTTCTCTGTAAACCAAAGAAACAAAGAATTCATCCATGTACAGGGAAAGGAGAGGGATGAGGAAGGTGGGAGAGCACCACGGGGTGCCTGTGCACGCAGATGCCAGACACTCGGGAAAAATCCGAAAAATTGGGAGAGCGCACATTCGCCGGCAGAGGGCAGTTGGCTCTTCTGCGCTGGGAAGTTAGTGAGGCCCCCCTCGCGGTCGGGCTCCGTTTTGGCGATGCAAGCACCCTGCAGTTGGTTGGCAGAGGACGAAGTGTTTGTTTTGGTCGTTTTGAGAAAAGAGAAACTTGAAATGCTGCCTGCATCTTACCTCTGGATACATAACCTAAGGAAACCTTCATTTATATGAACGTATCAAAAGGCGTGTCTGCACCCACACGCACGCCCACCGGGACACCATGCACACGCACGTGAGAGGCCCGCGTGCCTGCACAGGTTCTCCAGCCTCATCTGAGCTGAAACCCACAGCTACCATCCTGCATGTCCTGTAACAGTCTCATTTCCTGTTGAAATTGGAGAAGCGGGATGTCCGAGAAAGAGCCGCCCCCCCAAACCACCATCGAGGCCTGACCCAGGCCGGATGCTCTTCAGAAAGGCTTGTTCTGCGACCTCGAGGTCAAGAGGGGCCGGCGGCTCGGCTGCGGTGGACAGCCCAGCTGCCCTGCTGCCCCCTCACACCTATTTTGGGGGGCTTCTCCTTTCATCCTAGTTCATTGGTCCACATGTTTGGGGTCCCCTCCATGCACAGGCAGCTCCTGTAAAGGGCGAGGGGAAGTCCCGGGGTCTGGGAGCCCTCCCTCGGTGACCGTGAGCAAGCCCGTCCCATCTCCTGGCCCCAGTGTCCACACTGGTCAACAGTGCTGGCCTCACAGGCTCGTGTGGTCACGGACGTACGGACCCTCCAGGTCACCGTCTGGCTGAGCCCCGAGATGCGGCGCCTGTGCTGCCCTGTCTGCCGCAGGGACCCGGCTGCCGGGACCCCCGCTGCCCGCCGCGCCTGCGGCTCCCACAGGTGCGCGTGCAGCCCGCCCCTTCCTCGTATCAACCTTGCACGCCTGGCGGCCACCTCCTCCCTGGCATGCCACACGAGTCTGCCCATGTCCCACTGGCCAGCCTGCCCTCCGCGAGACCCCTCCACACTGCCCTCAGACCCATCTCCGACCCGTCGGCAAAGCCCTGTGCTGTCCCCCCACATCGCTGTTAGAACTGGGGACTGGACACGAGGGCCGTGAGAGGAAGGGGACACACCGCATGCTGGGGCTGCAGCTGCTGGGGGTGGGGGACACCAAGAGCTCTGTCTAGGGCCTAACCCGTCAGGGTGCCGGCTGGCTTGACACCCAGGAGAGGCCAGAAGGCGGGGGAGGGGAGGGGGCGGGGCCCCCGCTGCAGGGAGGCTCTCGGAGGGGCGGGACCCACCACGGGAGAGCCAGCACTGCAGGCAGGGGGCTGCGTCAGACACCCCTGGGGAGGGCAGGAGCCCCGCCTGCAAGGGGCGCGGGGTGCGGGGTCGGTGCTGCGCTGTCTCTGCCTCTCCCTGCTCCCAGGACGGACCCAGCCTGTCCGGCGCAGCACGTCCACCACAGGCGTGTCCGCCACGGGGGCTGCAGGGTGCTGAGCGGCCTGCCCTCTGGGACTCGCCGGGCGTCCTTCCCGGGAGACCCAGCGGCCTGCACACTAGTGCTTTCCAGAGACGTTCACACATTCTGCAAAGCTCAGGCCAAACGCCACCGTTTCTAGGAAGGCTCAGCAGACCCCCCTGACCAATCTCCGGGCCCCCGGGCCTCCACGGTGGCTGTGCGGTCCAGGGGTAGGCCCCGCAGGCCTAGAGATGGTGGTTTCGGCCCCAGCGGGGCTGCCCGCCACCGGCTCTGACACCTGTTGGTGTGTCTGCTTCCCGCGGCCTCTGAGGCTCCCTGGCACGGTGGGGACCATGGTGACCGGAGTGCCAGCAGGGGAGCCTAGCAAGAAGCAGAGGCCCCTCCCAGCGCCTGGGCCTCGGGGTGGGGTGGGGGGCCAGCCCCGCCCACCGACCTTTGGGGCAGGGAGGGAGCTGAGGATTCGCCAAAGCCTCGAGGCCATAGTGCAGCCCCCAGGGAGCAGCTCGTCTACACAGCCTGCTGGGATCTGCCCTCAGCGGGCCTGGCCCAAGTGGGTCTCCTCTTGACCCCTTGCCTCTGCCGAAGCCCGGAGTGGGGCCCTGTGCACGGGGGGTTCCCAGCACTTCCAGACTTGCCCCCAGCCCTGAACCGGAGCCCAGACCACACTTTGAAGTTGTGCTAGAAATCTCAGAGGTCAGCTGTTCTCATGTTTCCAGAATTTATTGATTCTGTCTGGGCTGGAAAGGCAACAAAAATGCTTTTATTGTTCACTTCTGAGCTGCCTCAGGGGAGCTGGGAGCGCGGTGCTGCCCCCCGCCCCCCCAGGCGCATCCCAGGGGCTGCGGACCAACATGGGGCCAGCGCTGCCCCGAGGGGCCGCCTGCCCCAGACTGTCCCTCCTCCTCCTAACACGCTGTCCCGTGAGGCCTGTGTCCCCACGTGTCTGCTCCCCTCTGTGTCTGTGAGCCGAAGACAGGCACCCCCAGGCTTTACCCAGCGCGGCTGTGCACGCTCTCTGCCCCGCTCCTGCCTGGGCGAGTGCACAGCAAGCCGGACAGAACCCGGCTTGCCTCTCCACGCTCCCTTGGGCCGCATCTCCCTGCAGTGAGGGGGGCTCAGGACACCCCGGGCCCCTGGGAAGAGGTAGAAATGAGGGACGGGGGCAGAGGGAGGGCAAGCAGGGAGTTCAGCCGGAGGCCAGCACATCTCTAACCACAGGCCCTGAAGTGTCCCTCAGTCACTCACTCATTCGCTCACTCACTCATTCTTTCACATGTTTACCTTTTATTCCTTGGTCTATCCCCGGCTGCACGGAACTCCCATCCGCCTCCAGCCCTGGGCTGGCCCTGTGCACCTTGAGAACCATCTGATCAGGGCAGCCCTCTTCGAGCCTCTGGTCCATCAGGTTGGTTCCTCGGGCCCCGTCCTTCCGGGAGCCGGGCAGGGAGGTGCCGAGTTGCTGCACCAGAGCCATATATGCTCCTCGTGTTTGCTTAATGGGGCCTTTTGTCATTAAACCCAGAGCTGGGTGGTCCTGGCAGGGCGCAGGGGGCGCAGCTCAGTGGGCCCGGCGCTCTGTGCCGCCGTGGACGTGCGTGGTGTTGAGGGAGGTTCCCAGCCCCGTGGCTGTGTCCCAGCTGGAGCAGGACCTGCCTCCTGATTCCCACTCTTCTGTAAAGTGGGACTTTGGTCCCGCTCTCGTGCAGCGTTCCCCCGGGTCCCTGAGATCCTGATTCCTTTGACCCACCGCATCTGCAGCACTGATCCTGACCTGGGTGTCGTGCTGGTGGTTCCAGAGCCAGCCTGCCCAGTGCGTGTCCCCGTCTGCAGTCTTCGCTCAAGCCACCCATCAGCTACTCCCTCCCCTCCATCAGCGATTCCCTCGATCCCACACGTGGAATGCCCCCCTCCCGTGTGCTTCTCGGAGGACCAGAAGTGACCCAGCCCTCCTGAGAAATGACCAGAATCGACAAGTGGGCCGTGGACTGGTGCCCACAGTGGGCGAGTCAGAGCCCAGCAGCCCGGGCCCCTGAGTGGGTGCTGCCTGCTCGCTGCCGCGGGCCAGACCCCTCCCCGAAAGCAGCCGCCTTGAGCTCATGTGTCCCAGCCCTGGCGCAGGGCCTGGCGTGTCATAGGAGCTCAGCAAACGCTTGCTGGATCCGTGAAGAGACGGAGGGGAGCCCGTCGTCCTGACCCCCGCTGTTTCTTCTCCTTTAGTTTCAGCGATGGGCCGCACCAGGACGGAGTGAGCACCCTGTCATTAGAGGTATGCAAGAGCACCTGGAAGCCTTCTGGTGGGGACGTTGCAAGAACAGCTGTGACATCTGGATCAGCACACATTTTGACTTCTTGGAACTCTCCTCCTTGGCTCGAAACAACAACAAAATCTTAGCCTTGCTTAGAATAGTCAAAATCATAAAGACAGAAGTTATCAGGGGGTTGCCAGGGATGGCGGGCGGGGGAGTCAGAGTTGGAGGGGGCAGAGTTTTAGTTTTACAAGGTGAAAAGAGTTCTGGGGACGGATGGTGGTGATGGCCACACAGCGATGTGAATGCACTTAATGCCACTGAACTATCACTTAAAAATGATGACGACAAGACTTCCCTGGTGGTCCAGTGGTTAAGACTTCGCCTTCCAATGCAGGGGGTGTGGGTTCGATCCCTGGTCGGGGAGCTAAGATCCCACACTCCTCGCGGCTAAAACACCAACGCATAAAAAACAAACAACAAAAAAAAACCCAGAAGCAATATTGTAACACCTTCAATAAAGACTTTAAAAATGGTCCATGTCAAAAAAAATCTTTAAAAAAATGCTGAAGACGGTAAATTTTATGTCATGTGTATTTACCACAATTAACAAAAATAGTTGAAAAAGTGCTCTGCTGGGCGCACAGGGCTCCAGGGAACACAGAGCTCGGCACGGGGGGCAGCAGGGCACAGACTCTGGCGCCTGCTCAGAGTTTAAGTGAAAGCTGTTCATTAGGGACGAAAGCGAACCGTTGGCCAGTGGCTGTGGCCCCACCAGGAAGCCGCCGCTCAGAGCCGTGCATCGCCCGGGGACCTGGGCTCAGCAGCCCAGCGGGGGCTCATTCAGGGTGGCCTGGATTTTCCCAGACTGGGGACTGGGGACAGCGTGGGCCTCCGACAGGCTTTGGGGCTGGGAGCCCAGCCTCCAGCAGCTTCAGTCCCGTCCCAGGGCCAAGCAAAGCCTCGGCCCCCGTGCGGAGAGACATCAGAGTGGGGCTGAGGCGCGGGCCCAGCGCTGGGGAGGGGTCACTCCAGGAGGGGCCTCAGGGGGGTCTTGGGCGGAGGACAGCCCTGCCACCAAGGACACACCAGTGTGCTCTAAGGAAGGACTTTCTCCAGGTAAAGACGCCAAGTGGACCAGAGGCTGGCTTACCTTTCATCACACCAGAAACAGCTCAATACTCCCAGGGGCACAGATGCCTGCCCTTGAGGGGTGCACCAGCTGGGGGAGCAGGAAGGGGGCTCTCTGCAGGACAAGGACATCTAAGGCCCAGCCAGTGACCAGCCTGCTGCTGCCCAGAGGCCGGAGGGGCTTCAGGGAGAAAGTGGCAAAGCAGGGGCCCTCGTGGGGCTGCCTTACATCCACACACTGCCCGTTGCCCTCCCGGCCAGAACACCTGACATTTTGGGGCAGAATCATCTCCATTCCCACCTTGGGTCCAGGTGGACAAGTGGAGCTGATCCCCTTCTGGGCTTTTGGGCTAGGCATGGGACCTGATCCAGAGCCCACCGTCCCAGGGCTGCTGAGCTGGGAGGGCATCCCGTCACCCAGGGGGGCTCTCAGGAGAAGGCAGGCAAGCAGAGAGGGGGATGGGAAGGGACAGACCTGGTGACAGCCACACCTGATGCGGGCACACCCCTCCGCTCGAGCTTTCTCCTCTCAAGCTGATGTGAATGGGTTTCATCCTGGCTGCTGGCGGGGGCGGGGGCTGTTTCGTCTGGTAGTGTCCTCAGATCCCCCCACCACTCACCCTCCAGTGCTCTCCCCTCCCCCAGCCTGATGCCCAGCAGAGGCCTGAGGAAACGTTTGCTGAGCCATTGCTCACACTGAAATGTGTTTCCCCGCTGGCGGTCGGCCACGTGTTCACCGGGCCCCAGTGCAGGCCCGGAGCACCGGAAGCATGTGCCCCCGGAAGGACCTGTGTCCCCAGCTCTTCATCCCTGTGCTCTGAAGAGACCCCAACTCTGAGCCGCAGGTGGCGTGCGACTCAGGGAAGCGGATCTGTGGGACAGAAATCCCTGCGGCATCTGCCCGGGGCCCCCCAAAGCCGGTAGCTCCGCTGGGAGCTGGGAGACAGAGGGAGCCAGGGGAGGGGGCTTCTCCTGCTTCTCGAGCAGATCACCAGAGCAGCAGGGATCCTGGTGCACCTGACACAGGAGCACGGGCCCTGGGATGGGGGTTCAAACCCCAGCTTCAGAGTCGAGCAGCCCTGGGCGGGCCCCTCGTTTGCTAAAGTCTCAGCCTCCCTGGCACCTGGGGGAGTTGCTGGTCTCTGTGCCACTGGCAGGTGGTAGGTGCTGAAGAAACACCCTAGTTGGAGAGCTCCATTCGGAGAGGTGAAGGAAGGTACCAACGTCACACAGCGGGGAGGTGACGGCCAGGACTTGAGCCCCAGCCCTGAGGACAGGCCATCCCATGCTCCAGGCTCCTGGCATCTGCCTGCAGCCCAGCTGGGTGGGGACCTGGCAAGAGTCTAGCCCTTACGGATGGTGGCAGCCGCCAGGGGTCATGTGCAGCGACGCCGCCCTGGCTCTCCAGGAGCAGGAGGGCCCCATCTTCTAGCCAGCTCTCCTGGCCTCACCGCTGCTGATGGGAGATAAGAGCCTGGCTCCTGCTGGAGCCTTGAGGACAAGCTGGTAGTTTTCCATCATTATAACAAACGATAAACTTCACAGGAGGCCAAGTAGGGCTGAAGGATCCCTCCTCCTCGGCTCTGAGCAGCCTGGCTTGGGGCACCTTTCCAGAACACTCGGGAGCCTGCCTCTTCCACCATCTATAAGCCCTGGGGGCCGGCCAGCCAGCCGCCTCCACGAAGTGTTTATTGAGCCTCTGAGAACTACCCTGGCCCTAGGCGCGGCACTTGTAAGTTTCCAAAGCCTACCTGGTGGGATTCCCACGCTCCCTGCGGGATCCACGTCTGTGTCTCTTTTTACAGATGGAGAACCCACCTTGGAGAAGTTCGCCGGTGCTCAAGGGGTGTCTGGGAACTCACTGTGCGTTCTGCTCAATCATGTTATGAACCTAAAACTGCTCTAGAATATAAAGTCTATTTAAAAAAACCGTGTGAATGGAACCCTCGAGTCTCGCCTTTTCAGTCTGCCTTCCTTCCCTGACGTAAGGCGTTAGAGAGCCACCTCGTTTTGCGCATGTCCGGAGCTTGTCCCTTTGTACTGACGAATAGTTTTCCACTGCTTGGACGCATCATAGTTTATTTAGCCACTTACCAGCGGATGGATTTTGGAAGAGTTTCCGGTTTGGGGCTCTTATGAATAAAGCTGCTCTAAACATTGTTTTTAACCGCCTGGGGGTCGCAGAGGCGGTGGGCTGCAGGGCACAGCTCCACACACAACGAGCCTCTGGCTTGGTGACCGTTTCCGAGGCCCGCCGGTTTCCTACCAACCCAGGAATGTGAACATGGGATTTCCCGGCCCTGACTCCATCCAGCTGCGAGTCCTTGGGGGGTCGCCTGAAGTGCTCCAAAGGACCCCACCCATTCAGGGTTGGTGCGCAGACTGACCTGACCTCCCCTGAGGGCAGGCCAAGCCCCGGGCACTCTTCCAGTGCTTTCTGCGACCCCCATGGCACGGGGGTAAACAGTCCTTGGGCTACAGGAGGGGAAACTAAGGCAGGAGAGCACAGGAACTTGCCCACGTCACATGTCACGTGTGCAGTCCGGAAATGGACTCAGGAGCTGTGTCCCTTCTAATTCATTTGTTGAAGCCCGAGCCCCCAGAACCTCGGAATGTGACTGTATTTGGAGAGAAGGGCTTTACAGAGCTAACGAAGGTAAAATGAGGGCTTCAAGGTGAGCCCTGATGCCATTTGACTGGTGCCCTTATAAGAAGAGAAGATTAGGACACAAAGGGATGAGCACGTGAGGACACAGGGGGAAGACGGCCGTATACACGCCGAGGAGAGAGTCCCTCATACGGACACCTTGATCCCAGCCTCCCAGCCTCCAGGACTGTGAGGAAATACACTTCTGCTGTTGAAGCCCCCGTCTGGGGTGCCAAGTTGCGGCGGCCCCAGGACACTGATCCAGGCCCAACCCCAGAGCACGTTCTCCAGCTATTCCATCTACAGGTGAGACTGTGTCCCCTACACACATGCCAGGAGGGGGCTGCTCACCATCAGCTGGTGCCCCGGCCCCGCCGCTCGACCCAGCGTCCGGTCACCGGCACACCGCACCACACACTTTGTCATGTTGTATTTGCTTGAGTGGTTCTGTGGCCCCTGTCCTCCCAGAGACGGCACGCTCCGCGGCGGCAGGGGCGTATCCTTATTTTGCTAACCTGGTTCCAGGTGGGCCGTGGGCTCCTCAGCAGATGTTTTTTTAAAGGAATGATGAGCAGTGTGCGTTGTTTTTGCCATACTGACAAATCATCGTTACAGGAGGGCATTGAGTTCTTATAGGATCGCACTGGCGTTTCCCCCACATGCCCACGTGCAGCTGGGGTCGCATAAATGCTTCTTGAATGAGTGAAGTGGGCGACTGGATGGACCAAAAAATGAATGAATGAATGAATGCATGCATGCCTCTCCACCCCCGTGACCTGAGCCAGAGCGCCAGAGGCGGAGTGACTGCGGGCGCCTCACAGATCCGGGTCATTTGAGACAAAGTCCTGCTGGAATTAGCGTCAGATCTGGATTCTCTCCGCCTTCAGAGAAAACCCCTGTTATGCTCCTGCCGTGTGACCAGCATATCCCACTGGGCCTGAGCTTGGAGGGCCCCAAAGGGCCCAGCTGGGGGGTCAATGCTCTGTGGCCTCCGTCTTGAACTTCTCAACCTTCTCCACAACTGTCTTTGACGTTGCATTTGTCTGAGGTCCTCTGGGATGACGGGGGCTCCGTGCCTGTGTGTGACCCCCTCCCTCCATCTCCCCAGGATGGGTTCCTGCTGCCCACTCCCCTCTCCCACCCTGTCACCCTCCACCCCAGGAGGGGCTCTGGGTGAGGGCACTGGGAGGGCGGTGGCTGGTGGGTATCCTGCAGCATCTCAGGGCAGGCAGGGAGAGGTCACCCTGTCCCGGATGGCAAAGGTGCCTTGGTGAGGGCCCCTGCCCGCCCCCATAAGGGTACTGAGCATAGCAAGCTCTGAGGTCACAATTCCTTAAGGGGTGGCCTCCCCATCCCCCAGTTGGGACCCCACCTTGGCTTCTTACGCCGAGCCCACAAATTATGTCATCGGCCCTGCCTCCGGGAAATCCATCTCTGACACCCAGGGGACCCCACCTCTGATGTTCAGGAGACCCCATCTCTGATGCCCAGGGGAACCCACCTGTGACACCCAGATGACCCCCAGCTCGGGGCTTCCTCAGGCCTCCCGGCCGCCTGTCCACCCCGGCTGCTCAGCTGCCTGGCGTTGAGCCCACTGACAGGCAAGCCAGCTCGTCCCCAGGGTCCCGACCCCTGGTGTCCCGCAGGCTGTGCTCCCTGGTGGCTTAGTGGGGGATAGCCCAGTGAGCTGTCTTCCTACCTCCCAGGCCTGCTCTGGCCACAGCATGGGCACAAAAACAGGTCTAAAGAAAACAGGGGAGAGGGGGAAAGACATATACGCAAGGTTGGCTGGAGTTCTTCTGACCCCAGATTTCCTTGGCATTTTATCCTAAGGTCTAGGGTTGAAAGTTCAGGGTGGTAGTTTCCCCCTTCATGAAATGGAGAACTCGAAAAAGTCAGGGCAGTGCTTATAAGGACTGGATTGTCTCGGGGAAGTAGTGAGCTCTCCATCCGTGGAGGTATGTAGGAGGGAGGCGATGAGCAGCCCCAAGGTGAGGAGACCGTCTGGGGGCAGGGAGGCGGGACCTATGGGTGTCCTCCATCCCGAAGCCTGTGCTGCTCCACCCTGTCTTCCTGCTGTGGCCTCACGGCCCCAAACACAGAGGGGACAGGGTGAAATCAGGCAGGTCGTCCCTCCAAGTCCCCGCTGTCCTCCCCCTGTGGCTTTGTGGTTATTTAGGGAGCCAGCAGGGGGAGCTGGGAGGAGGACGACCCCATGGCCTGGACTCTGCCCCTGAGTGGATGAGTGGCCTCAGACCAGTGCTTGATCCTCTCCGAGCCTCAGTTTCCCCATCAGTAAAATGAGTCTAGGTGGTCTCTGAGTGCTTTGAGCTCCAATTGCCCCCAAGCCCTGGAGGAGGCCAGTGGCCCGGCCTGGGCACCCGCTTCTGTCCTGCGAAAGGGCCAGAGCCCTTGCCATCCAAGGACCCCTCCCCGCCGCTCAGGGGCTAGTCCCACCACTGGAGAGGAGGGCCCGTGAACCTGCCACCCCCCACCCCGTGCCCAGGGCTTCGGAAGCCACTTACCTCCTCCGATGGCCACCCCCAGAACCCAGCGGGAAAGGCTTGTGGGGCTAAAGCCGGGCTAGGTCTGCCCAAGGGAAATGCCCAGCCGAGCAGGCTCTCACCACCTGAGCGGTTCAGTTGTCACTGGGGTCTCCAGGTTCCCACTGGCTCTCCACAGAAGGGGGGGACACTGTGGCTTGCGCCCACTTTCCAGAGGAGGAAACTGAGGCTCAGGGATCACACAGCTCAGTTGGGTCCCAAGCCCAACTGGGGCCTCAGGAAGCCTGGCATCACACTGCACGCCCAGCCTTAGCCCCCCGGGGACACCTACCCCTCACCAGGCACGGGACCAGACTCCAGGCACGTTTGCAGTGACCCAGGGCCGTGATGGGCAAATCCCACCCCGGCTGCGAGGGCCCGGGCTCGGGGCCGCCGGGCCTGTCGATTACAGAGCAATGCCCAAAGTGAGAGAATCACTCCATTGTTTTGCTTCTACTTGAGTCCTTGCAGAAAGGAACAACAATCCAGTCTTGAATAACAGTTTCATTTGAACCAATTAAAAGAGGACTGATTTTGCTTTCAGTTCGATCTGCGGTGGCAGCACACCCTAGGAAACGGATAACTGAATTCTTCTTCACCACAAACATTTTGGCATTTTATATCCTGGGTGGGGAGATCTTGAAAAGCGGGTTCATTATTCAGAATCATTTCTAAGCCGTTAGAATAAAAACAAAGCCAGCCCCTTATTCACATCATGAAGGGATAGGGATGTGGTGGGTTTTATGCAGCCGCTGAGGTTTCAGAGGGTGGATTACATCAAAAATAAGGAAGCGACACCAGAGATGTGTAATTCCTGGGCCCTGTCAGATCTTACTGGTGCAACATTTAACCTAAGGGTTGTTCCCAGTGGAAAAGGATGGAAAAATAACTCAAAGGCCGATTCTGTGCACAGAACGCCCAAGACTTGGTTTTCTCTTCTGTGAAACGAGGCTAATTAACATCTACTTGGAGGGCTTGCGGGGGCTTCAACAAGGTGGGGGGAGTAACGCGAACAGCCCAGCGTCTGGCTTCGAGGCAGCGTCTCATCACGGCATACCCTCTCCGGAGCTCAGTTTTCTTGTCTGTAAAATGGGACCATCCACGCCCACCTGGCAGAATCCTGAGAAGCAAACACTCAGCGCCCCGGCCACAGTTGGCAAGCAGAAGGCGCGTAGCAAACCGGCTGCCAGGCTCACAGCCATTCTCTGTAACGACTCCCCTCTCTGGGCCCCTCTGTAAAATGGGGAGGGGGCTACTGAACCGGAACACCCGTGGGGTAACTTCTACCCAGAGCTCTCTGAGGAGCCCAGTCCCACCCCCAAAGGCCGCATGAAGATTCTTCTGTTTTCAGAGCTGCTGCACAGTCAGTTAAAAGCTAATTGAATGGGGGGAAAAACCCGCCCACCAATATTTGAACAGACGGCTGCGGCAGCCGGGCCGTGAGCCGAGGCCCGAGCTGTCGCCAGTTCTCCTGCCTTTGCTCCTCGACCTGAGAGCGGACGTAGGGTGTCCACTTCAGCGCCCCCTGCACGGCCTGCGAGACAGTGTCCTGGCCTGGTGGACGTGCCCTGCGCGGCTCTCGGGTTTGGCAGCCTGAGAGCGGACGTAGGGTGTCCACTTCAGCGCCCCCTGCACGGCCTGAGAGGCAGTGTCCTGGCCGGGTGGACATGCCCTGGGCGGCTCTCTGGTTTGGTGTCCAGGGATGATCCTTGGGGGTTTCGTCGTGGGAGGGGAAGGACAGCCCTGCATCCCCGAGGGAGGCCTGCTTGGCCGTTCCCCTGGCCAGAATGACACACTGCGCTAAGGGGAGGGGCCGTGCCCAGCCAGGCTTGAGGACCTGCAGCTGGGGAGGGTGGGGGGTTGGAGGAAGCTCCCAAAGGTTTCCTGGGGATGAAGCCCGCTCTGCGTCTCGCAGAGCCTATGAGAGGAGCTCGGGAAAAGATGGGAAAGGCACTCCTGGCAGAGGCAGAGAATAAACAAAGTGGGGGCCTGGGACGGGTGAGCGCCAGCCTGAAAGCCGGTAGAGCGTGGCCTTGACGGCTACCAGGTCGGCTTTGCGGCCCCGAAGGCTCACTCTGCCACTGGGGTGAGAAGGCCACAGTCCCGGACCCCAGGCAGGCCCCTCCCCCGTGACTGCCCTGCCCCTCAGCCCTCGCAGCTCCGGGCCAGGGCCCGGCCCAGGGAGGCGCAGGCTGGGGGTTGGTGGGATGAATAGGAAGTGGCCTTGTCTGGTGCATCTGGTGATGGAGGCTGGATCCAGGGGGCTGGGAACTGGCCATTCCCCCACCCCACCAGGGACGATGGTGTGCCTGCCCCCCTAGGGTTCTGCGTGGTCCCCAAAGTCCCCACCCTTACAGGCACACCCCCCCAAGCGCAGGGGCCTGCAGGATAGCACCCGGCACAGGCAGTCTTACAGGTGGTCTTCCGGAGGCCGGCCCACTGGTCCCCGCTTCTCCTATCAACCTGGCAGCAGACAGCAGGTGTACATCCTGTTTCCTTCCTCTCTGTCACCGCCAGGCAGCTCAGGGCACATTTTGTGCTCAGCCAGGAGCGCAGATGCCCTTAAACGGGGCTTTCTCCCTCTCCACCCTACATGGCAATCCCTTATCTTGACACAAGGACCCCATTGTGCCCGAGGCTTTTACTGGGAGCAGCCATAAATCCTTCTGGCAGGAAGAAGTGCATTTGGTCCCCAGGGCTTTCCTCTGGCTCGCGCTTGGCAGTCGACTCTGCTCCCCGGGCAGGTTTCAGAGGCACTGTGCCCCGCCTGGAGGTCCCGGACCCTCTCCCATGCGCACCTCCGCCCAGCCAGGAGAGGATGTACACCCTGTTTACAGGTGGCGGGAGATGGGGTGGGGGTCACGCAGGGGGCAGACCTAGGGTGCCTGCCAGGTCCCTCTCAGGCAAACTGGATGCTTCTACCATCCAAACCCCTCACCCTCACCCCCAACCCAGCCGCATTTGATGATCTCAACAGTCCAGCTGGTCAAATGGGAGGCTGACCTTCTGTTTGGCATGCGGGGCGGGGCGCATGCTGAGGTCCCCCGGCCGTGCTCATGGCAGACCCAGAGCAGGGACTCGGGGTCCCCGGTGAGGGTCTCGCCATTCTCCTCTACTCCCCAGCTCCAACGAGCTGGGCTTCTACTAACGCAGAACGCGTACCCTCCTAGCCTGGCAGGGTGCAGGGCATCTTCAGCCGGGATGCCTTCCGCCTCCCCCTTGCGTGGCGAGGGCTGCGGGGGGCTGCAGGGGACTGGGGGCCGGGGGCCGGCTCAGCAACGCACCGCAGCTGCCCAGCCAGACTCAAGATGGGCCTGCAGGCGCCGAGTGTTTTGATCCGAGGCCGCGCTGGAATATCTGCGCCCTGCCAACGGATGCGATATAAAAATATAGCCGGCTGCCAGCACAGCCGGGAAGGGCCGCTTCCTCGCCAGCAAGTGCTTCGGCAACGAGTTTTCTCCCATCCCTCAGCCCCCACCCCCAGAGCCGGGGGTAGGATTCAAAGACTGGAGCTGCTCTTCTAAAGTGCCTGCTCCCAGTGTCTTTCTTTTTTTTCTTTTTCTGAATTCCATACCGAGCTGTAACAGAATACTTGGATTATTCTTTCCCCCCTTTTCTACAAACTCAGCAACTGAATGTAAAAACTACAGGAATTAATTTATAAGAATGTGTATCTACACATGTCTGTGGAAACCACATCAGCGGTGGGCTCCGGCCAGCCAGGGGCAGCGCTGATCCCCTGCTTGGGGCCCTGCCCTCCTTAATCTCGTCGTGGGTGTTTTTTTATTTTGCTGGACATCTCCTGAGAGAGCCGAGGGGAAGCCTGAGGCAGGAAGGCGGCTGTGGACAACGCTTCTCCATCAGCGAGGTCCAGAGATCGCCGGTGCGCATAGGACTGGAGCTGGGGTGCTCGGGGCACAGCTCTCCTGACCTGGGCGTTTCTGGGCTCGTGGCTGGCTCTGCCCCTTCAAGCCTGTGGGTCCTGGCCCAGGTGGTCAGCTCTGGGCCTCCGTTTCCTCAGCCACAGATGGGGGTTGACAGTGATAGCACCGTGGCGTAGATACGAAGACGCGCCTGAGAGAGGAGAGCACTGCGCGGGTGATGGTGCGCAGTGGACGGACCCGCTGGACGAGGATGGGCAGAGGTCCGGGCCCCTCCCCTGTACCCCAGAGAAGTCCCCCTGCACGACGGCTCCCGGACCGCGCTGGGAGCAGTCAGCGCCCATGGGCACCCCCGGGGGTGTCAGCGCTCCTGCTTCCTCGATGGAGCCAGAGACTCAGAGCAAGGCGACTGGCCCGTTACCCTGCGGCAGGCGGGGTGAGAAGCCAGGTTCTGTCTCTGTTTGTCCAGCTGAAAAGAGAGTCTCTCCAGGCGGCAATTACAATGAAGTGGTGAATATCTGTTGGCTGAATGGGGTATTACGCACCGGGCGTCTGCAGTCCCAGCCACAGCCCTGGAAGGTGCAATTCTCGGGATTAGGAAAGGGAAAGGTGGTTTGCTGACATTCTTCCGTGGGCCGTGTTCCAGGCTACGTGATCCTGCTGGAGTCCCGGGGTTCATCCCCCCAAGAGCCGGGGGGAGGGTATGGCATTACCCCATTGCACCAGGGAGGCAATACCAGTGTTAGCCAGGCTCTCGCTGAAGGGAAGTTCCCCCTCTTTGCTCCCCCCCATTCAGCTGGCCAGTTGGACCACAGACTACAGGCCAGGCAGGGCCTGAGGTTTCAGCCCCTGCCCCACTTCACCGGAAGGGTGCTGAGGCCCAGAGAGGGCAGGGGTTTATCTGAGCTAGCTCAGTAATCCTGCAACAGAGCCGGGCCTACGACCCGGACACCGTGTCCAGGCCCCTGCCCATTGGTGGGAGGTCAGGGATGTTCCCATCGGCCCTGGCTGGCTGTTTCCTCCACTGCTTTCCCCACCATTGCTTGAGTCTGGGAGAGCTCTTCCCAGTTGGGGTGTCCTGAGGACCCATAACTTGGGGTGAGAAGGCCAGGCAGCTGCAGGGGAGGACTTCTCCAAGGGACAGCCCTGAGAAGTCAGACCAGGAGAGGGGCCTGCTGATTCAGGGCACGGGGCCTTGAAATGCAGGACCCAGGGCCGACTTCTCCTCGAGAGAGAGACCCATGGCCACCCCAGGCCAAAGACAGGTGGGTGGTGATCCAGGAGAGAGCTGGGCTGGCAGGCAGGGGTTACATACAGGAAGGCCAAGACGGGCACAGAGAGGGACAGGAGGGTTGGACGGTCACAGCAGGGATCCCTGGCCTGGGCCCCTCCAGCCCACTAAGCCTGTGTATGTGTGTGTGTGTCTCAGGGGTCCTGTTCCTACCCCTCCCCCCAGCTATCCCAGGAGCTTCTGGGCTCTGTGATGAGGGCTGGAAGAGCCAGGAAGGGACCCTCTCTGATACCTGACTCTCCCTCCTTCTCTCCTCAAGCCTTAGTGCGGGGTGAGCGCAGACTCCCTGGGGGTGGTGAGGGCTGAGCAAGGGGGCCAGGCTGGGCTGCACTGGGGGAAGCCTAGACTCAGATCTGGGCAGGGGGGAGGGTTATGAAGGGAGGACAGCCCTCCAGCATCTAAATTTGGAGTTAATTCAGAGCCCTTTGACTTCCTTGGTCTCTCGGCCGGTTACAGCACAAGAATTCTGAGTATATATTTTGTAAGTCTGCGAAACAGTCCCCCTTAAGCAAAGACCCCCTCCTTCTCGTGCAAAATGGGAGGATGGAATCTGGCGACCTGGAGCACCCTCCTGCCACCTTTGGTGGGAGGTCGGGCAGGGTGAGGGTCTGAAGGACTGACTATTGCACCCACCACTTAGATTACAAAGGTTTATTTAGAAAAGAGTTTGGTTGTTTTCGCTGTCAGTCATTGTTGGCAAACATTTAAATACTTTCGTAACCAAAGATGGTCGGTGCCCTCCTTCCTCCCCCAGAAAAGCCACCCCGCGAGGTCTTGGGAAGTCAGCCCTTGCTCAAAGGGGGATGGGGTGGTGGCCTGTGGTGGGGGCAGGGCAGGCTCCTTCTTCACCAACTTGGGAGGATGCGTGTGCTACCTCACAGACACACCTTGGCACGGCCCCCAGAGTTGGACCCGGGCCTGCAGCCCCAGAAGCAGCCCCTTGCTGAGACAGGAAGGCAGAGGGGTCTCCCCTCTCTCCTTCCCCCTCCCCGGGGGCCCTGCAGTCTCTCAGCCCTCCCTCCGGCCGTGCAGCACCCTCCCCTGCGCCCTGAAGGCCTATCCATCCCTGGGTCCCTGGGAAAGTTGCTCCCACTTTCTCCTGGGAGGCCACGCCTGCCCGCCCCCTCCGCTGGGAGCTGTCCAGGGTCTCTGAGCCGGGTAGAGTGAGCGGATCACTGCCTGAAGCCCTTTCTCCTCCGTCGGAAGAGGATGTGCTTGAAAGAGCGCCGGAAGTCCTGATTGAAAACGGTGTAGATGACCGGGTTGAGCGAGCTGTTGCAGTAGCCGATCCAGAAGAAGAACTTGAAGAGCGGGCCGGGCACCCGGCAGGCCTCGCGGCAGATGCCGTACAGGCTGTAGCTGAAGAAGAAGGGGAACCAGCAGAGCACAAACACGCCCATGACCACCGCCAGCACGAAGGTGAAGCGCTTCTCGCGCGCCTGGGCCACCTTGCGGCGGCACACGCTGCTGCGCGCCCGGCGCCGGCGCGACAGGAAGAACTCGACGGAACGCGAGCTGGCGCGCGACAGGCGCCAGCTGGGGACCGGGGACCTCGCGGCGGCCATCGCGCCCGGCTCGGCCGTCCCCGTCCCGGGCCCCGACCCCTCGCCGTCCGCGGCCCCCTCGCCGCTCGCGCGCCGCCGCCCGCCCCGCCGCAGCGCGCCTCGGCGCCGCCTCCTCTCGGCCGCCCCGCTGATGTCCTCCGGCTTCACATCGCCGCGCGGGCGGCGCGGGGTCGCGCAGTGCCCGTTCTCGCCCGCGCCAAGCCCGTTCTCCGTGGTCGGGGACGCGCCGTCGGGGCCCGCGGGCTCGCGCTTCTCGCTAAGCGTGCGCGTGCGCAGCTTGGCCACCCGGTAGATGCGCGCGTAGACCAGGCCCATGATGAGGCAGGGCGCGAAGAAGGACCCGATGCAGGAGGACAAGATGTACCAGGTCTCGTCATTGAGGCCACACTGCGGGTAGGCGGCGCCGTCGGGCTGGCGGTAGAGTGAGACAAGCGGCGGGAAGGAGATGACGGCCGAGATGAGCCACACGGCCACGATGGTGGCCTTGACGCGGCGCGGCGTGCGCTTCAGGTTGTACTCGACAGCCTGCGTCACGGACCAGTAGCGGTCCAGGCTGATGGCGCACAGGTGCACAATGGACGAGGTGCAGAACAGCACGTCGAGCGCCAGATACACGCCGCACCACACCTGCCCGAAGTACCAGTAGGCCATAAGCTCGTTGGCCAGCGAGAAGGGCATGACCAGCGTGGCCACCAGGATGTCGGCCGAGGCCAGTGACACCAGGAAGAGGTTCTGCGGCGCACGCAGCGCGCGGCTGGTCAGCACAGCGATCACCACCAGCACGTTGCCCACCACAGTGAAGACGATGAGGAAGCCCACCACGGCCGCTAGCCCCGCCACGGCGCCCGCCGAGTACTGGCCCGGGGGCGGGCCCCAGGCAGCCCCCGAGGCGTTGGCGGCCCCGCCGCTGCCCCCCTCGCCGGCGCCGCTCACGTTGGGGCCCGCCGCCGCCGCCAGCGCCGCCGCCAGCGCCGGGGACGCCATGGTCCTCCCGCAAGCTACGCGGTCCCGCCTGGAGCCGGGACGCAGCCGCGGCAGCTCGGGCGCCCCCCAGCCCGGGTCGGCGCCCGCATCGCCGCCTGCTCCTCGGGCGCGCCCGCCGGGGACCGCGGCACCCCGCTGCCGGCCCTCGGCCGTGGCGGCTCAGCGGGCGAGCGGCGCGCCCGAGAGCGTGGCTGCCGGGCTCCCCGCCGCTGCCGCACGCGTAAGTGCAGAGCAGGAGGCGCCCGGAGAGAGCGGCGACGCGGCGGCGGCGGCGGCGGCGGCGGCGGCGGCGGCGGGGGGGGAGGGGACAGGTCCCGGGGTACTCGCGCGGCCCCGCCCTTGGCCCCGCTCACGGGGAGGGCCCCGGCCGCGAGCCCACGGCGACTCGGCGCCCGAGCGGGCGTGCCCGGGCGGCCCGGCGGCCCC
>NW_020837950.1:73404581-73441416 GCF_003676395.1 Aethalodelphis obliquidens
GGCGGCCCGGCGGCCCCAGCGCGCGGCCGGGGCGCAGGCTGCGGACAGCGGCAGCGGCGGCGCGGGCGCTCCGCCTCCCATCCGGCCGGCTAGGGCTCGGCGCGCCGGGGCGCAGGCCGCCGCTCCTTGGGGCCCCCGCGCCCGCGCGCCGCCTCCGGCTCCAACTTTACTTTCCCGGGCAGGGCGCCGGCGCCGCCGTGCGTCCTCCTCCGGCTCCTCCTCCCGCTGCTCCCGGCGCGGGCGCCCCCCGCGGTCCGCGCTCGGCCGTGCTGGCGCCGCCTCGCCTGCCTGGGCTCGCCGGAGCTGCGCCGCCGCCGCCGCCGTGCGCTCGGCGCGAGTGTCGCCGTTCGGGCTCGGCTTCCAACTTGGGTAGAGTTGCGCAGCGGGGCGGGGCGCGGACGGGCGGGGGCGGCCTGGCGGGCAGGCCAGCGCAGCCGGCCCGTGGGGAGCGGGCCCGGGAGCCGGAGCCCGCGGCCGCCTCGGCGAACCTGCCCGCGCGGCGCCGGGGAGGAGCCCGGGGCGGTGGCGTGGGGCGCGCGCGCTCGAGGAGGGCGCCCCCTCCAGGGCCGTCCGCAGCCTGTGGGACTGGACCGAGTGCCAGCTGGCCTGGGCGGTGAGTTCCAGAAGCCTGCTCTTTCTAAGACGCGAGCCTCCTCACCTCCCCCGGACACACGAACACGCGGGAGCGCACACTCGCGTGCCGGACGGGCGGCTCGGGGTCCGCGGCTCGATCGGAGAGCCAGCCACTCGCAGCCTGGCGGAGAACGCGTTGCTGCTTGGGTGCGCAGCGGAGCTGCCGAGGGCTGGTCCGGCTCCAGCTCCCATCTCTGGTGGTTGCTCCGGTGCAGAACCACCACCCCACCCCCGGCCTCAGTTCCAAGCGCTGCTGGAGCGTGAATCATGACGGCAGTGCCTGTGGAAGCCCTGGGCAGGCTCCCAGGCTCTGCACCCATGTTAACGATTATTGAAGTTCAATTCTTATGCCCTGTGGCCCTGCTTTTAAAGGCTGGGGGACATTCAGCATCACCGCCTCTGACAAACGCCCCGAACTGAATTGCCGGATGAGGGGCGGTTTGGCGTGGGAGCCTCATTCCTACTTAGGGGCAAGGTATTGGGGTAACCCCCGCTTACCCCTGTCCCACGTCCCAGTGCATTCGTTCCGCAGACGTGCACTGTTGCTCTCAGCCGTGTCAGGTGCTGGTCCCCTCCTCCAGACACCCTGAGGTCTGTGGGAGACAGACCCTGGAGAGGAGGTTGGAGTTCCCAGGCCTGGCATTTCTCACTAAGACCAGCCGGAGGACCTTTCCTCCCAGCAAAGCAGAACCACACCCAGGCTGGCCCTCAGCTCTCCCTGCATCCTCAGGTGGCGGGGGGCGGGGGGGGAGCTGTGGTTGTGGGATGCCTCTGGGTACTAAGAGGGTGACTCAGGGAGAGATTGGAGCCACACACCCCCAGTGAGGCCTAGAAACGTGTGTGGCTTGGGGGCCGCTTGTCTCTTCTCTGAACTCTGGAAGGACTCAGAGGCCTTACCAGGAGAGCATGCTCTCCTAGCAGAGATGCCCACGTAGAGCTCTGACATCCTTGTTAACAACGTTATACCAAGGAGCAGGCCAGGACCAGGTTGGAAATCAAAGACTCCAGATGGCAGACCTGCCCAACAAGGGCCAGTCCTTGGCATTTATGCCATTTTGGGAGCAAAGCCACGACCGCGTGTAACCCAGGAAAGGTAGAGGCACCATGCTTACGAAAGGTCCTCTGGTCCTGGAGGCGTAAAAGGTGCCGCCAGTCAGGGTACTTAGGGGTGCATTTTGCAGGGGAGACCCCCACACACCTGATCCTCCATCGTTGGCACGCACCAGCCCTGTCTGTATCAGGCCTTCTGTCTTGAGTGCTCACCGTCTGGGGTGGATGGTGCCACACGCTGAGATGGGTGCAGTAAATGCCATCAATGCCCTGGGGCTCCTCTTCCAGCCTGAGAGTGGGGTTATCAAGGAAGGCTTCCTGGAGGAGGTGGCCTCTGGGCTGTGTTTGGAGAGTGAGAGGATTTATTAGGAAGTGAGAGGCCCCTGTTGGTTGTGCTCCCTGGGGTGGGGGCAGGCTTTGTCCTGGTGGGCATGTCCAAACAAGGGACATGGCCGTGGTCAGATGTAGGTTTTGGAGAGATCTGTCCTTCTCCCAGCAGCTGGACAGCCATGTGGGCCTCCTCCTGACCTTGGGGGGCTCTTAACTTTCGAAAAGCACTTTGGGGGTTGCATTCAAGGGTCCTGATGCCTCACAAGCTCACGAGCCAGGCCAGTCTAGCCTGAGGGATCTGAAGGAAAAGGACCCAGAGCTCCAGGGGGTCCAAAGCAGACAGGACCTTCCACTGCCCAGGCAGTGACTCTCTGGCCAGGCCGGGCCGGGGACATTTGGAGTGCCTGGCCAGCCAAGTGACCCAGGCCCCTGGGGACGCCTGCCCAGGAGGAAGCAGAAAGAAGCACCTCTCCTGTGGGTCCAGGGCCCGGAGCTGAGGGGCGGCAGAGGGCTGGGCCCCTGAGGAGTCCTTGGGTAGAGAGCCCTTGCCTGGGCTTCAGGGAGGCACTAAATGCAGGCCTGCTCGCGTGCGCCAGAGGCCCCAGGGGCCAAGGTGTTCACAGAGGAGCCGGAGAGGCCTCTTACCCCGACGCTGGAGGTTAGGCTTGACAAACTGCTCCCAACTACCCTGGAACAGACAAAACGGCACGTGCCCGGGAAGACTGCCCGTGCTGAGGAGTCGCTGCCGGCCAGGCCTGGGCTTGGCAGGACCAGGAGGATGATGGGAGGACGCTACTGGGGAGTCAGGCTGCACTGGTAGGGGGTGGGGTCGTTGCAGAGGGTGTATGGGCCATCTCGGCAGGAAATCGTAGGAAGCAGAGCATCCTTGGGCTACCGGGGTGTACTCGCCTTCATCCCACCGTGACCCACAGCCTTGGGACACTGGGGCCTGGGCCCACCGCTGAGAGGAGGAGTTTGGAAGCACGCCTGCTGGGTGCGGTGCCCAGTGCTCCACGAGTGGCCTCAGCTCAGGTAGAGGGGCTGGTCTCCTTGAACCACCTCCCTGTGTGCACAGTTATGCGTGTGTGCACACACACACACACACACACGCACACATGCATGCACACATACCCACGCACACCTATGCTCGCATCCTCACACACGCAGCCAGGAATACGTACCATGAGACGCAGAGCCGTATGCGTGACAGTGCGTTAATACGAGTATCCACGTGTACGTGCACCTGTGAGCAGCATGCATGCACACCCACCCACGTGTGCACACACGTCACACACGCTGTGCTCGTGCATGTGTCCAGGCACACGCATATCCACACACACAAAATCACATACACGTGCTGTGTGCGTGCATGCGTGAGTTTGTGTGCACACCTCATTTGCATATACAAGCATCCAGCACACAGGCGTGCATGTCCACATGTGCACACACGTTGCTGCACACACCCACCCATGTGCCAGCACACGTGCGCACACCCACACGTGCACGTGTGCCTGTGGCCTCGCTCACCCTCTCAGGCTGCAGGGAGGGTGTATTTCTGCTACCCCAGTGCAAGCAGCTCTTCCCAGATTTCAGGCTGGGTTCTGCTTCGCCTCGGCCTGCTCCCTCCTGGCTGGGAGCCCATTTGTCACTGCCTGACATGGACTCTGGGCCGGGCACGTGACGTTCTCCAGGCTGGCGACTCTGCCCTGTCCATCCCTAGGGCTCTCCTCTTCCTTGAAACCGTGTGGCATGAGATTCCTCCCTGGGAGGCCTCACTGCTCTCCCAACCTGAGGTAGAGCCCCCTTCACTGGCCTCCTGTATGCCCCTCGAGGGCAAGCCATCATCAGACCACGTCTCTGCTGTGGGCTCTTGTGGACAGGCCACATCTCTGTCCCACAGTCTGGTGTGGGGACCAGTTCACGGCTCACAGTAGGAGCTCAGTCAAAGCGTGGGGGAGGGATAGGTGGTACGAAGGGCTGGGTATCCTCCATCTTCCCTAGCCACACTGGATGCCTGCGGTGTAGCTGGTACAGGTGGGGCCCGGCAGAGCACAGTGGTACCTCGCCCAGAGCCAGACCCGGCATTCCCCCACCAGGCCCTTTCTGCATCCGTTCCGTGGAGGTTCTGGACTTAAGCTCCCACTTAGCCCCTTACCTTCTGCCAGGCAGCCTGAGAACCTCCTGCCTCCAGGGACCTCAGCTTTCCCATCCATAATGTGGGGAGATTGACTGGATGGTTCTAAGGTCAGTGCCGGCTCCGCCCCCACTTGGCTTCGAGCTCCTGGGGCTGGCGATGTGTCTGCCTGCTGTCTTTGCCCTCGGTGGGTACCTGCGGGGAAGGGGAAGAGCCCTTCCACTCAGCTGCTGCCCAGTCTCGGACCCAGGGACTTGTTTTCTCCTTAACTGGCCTGAGGGTAGTTTTTGCCCCACTTTATTTGAAATTTCATTTTTAAAGCTGAGGCAGGAAAAACTGAAGCTCGCTTCTCTCCCTGTCCTTCCCTGAAGGATTCCAGAACCACTCGGTCTTGTCAGAAAATGGCTGGGATCCGCCGGTGGAGCCTGGCTCTCCGTGTACTAACTCCACTGCAATATTGATCACACTGGTGCACTTGGCACTGCTGAGTTCTTCCCGAGCTAGAGGAACTCTGGGGAAAGAATTGCTTTGGGGACTGTCTTTGACTTGCAATGGGCGTAATGGATGGAAGCAGCGGGTCAGCCTGTCTTTCTGAGCACCAGCTGTGTACCTCGCCCAGCCCGGGGCCTGTTGGGGTTCAAGCTTGCACCCACCCATCACCCGTCCTGGCTGCCACGTGGCCTCCTCAGGGCTCCCCTCTGCCGGCCCCTCCAAGCCGGACCCGTCCTCCCTCCGGGGCCTTGCTGGTACCCAGATGCCTGAGCCTGGCAGTTGAGGCCCTCCTAAGCCTGGCCTTGACCCTGGACTCTCGGCTCAGACCAATCAGGTGTCCCTACATGACCTTCCCTATCCGAGCCCGTGAATGGGGATGACGGAGCGCCTCCCGTACGGCAGATGGGCAGGTTCTCCGGAATGATGTGCGCAGAGCTTTCAGCCCTGCGTGCCCAGGCATTCTCCCACCTCTGGGCCTAGAACACCTGCTCCTGCCTCTGCCTGTCACCCATCTGAGCAGGTGGGAGACGGCTCCATGCCCCTCGGCACCGGGCTCCTCCTAGGAACGCCCCGCGGGGTTCCATGGTCTGCAGCAGCCGCAAGAGCCCTTAGCGTCTCCCGAAGTCACTTCCCCGGGAAGCGTCACGATGCAGCTTCCATTCCGGCCACCCTCCTGTCCCTTGGCCCCTGCCCATCAGCAGTGCTCATGGGAGCCACCCTCAGGCCGTGTCCTGTCCTGGGCAGTCCGTGGGAGGTGGGCCCACCTCACCCTCCTGGCGTCCCTTCAGGGTGTGTGCTGTGTGGCCATCCCCTTCTGCAGATGAGGGTGGAGGCCCAGGTTCTCGAGATCACGTGTGGGAGTGAGCCTGGGGCAGTGCGGTCCCCATCCCGCTGTCGCCACGCTGCCTGCCATCCTCTCGCCCTTGCCTCCCATCTCCCCAGCCTCTGACTTCAGTCAGTGGGGGGTCTTGGAAGGGCTCTTGGGAGTGACCGTTAAGCAGAGGCCCAAAGGGGGAGCGTTGGAGGGCCTGATGGCCCGTCCACCCCTCTGGAGGACCTTCCCTGCCCTCCTGGACCCAGAATTCTAAGCCTGCCCCCCATCGCTTTTCCAAGCTTCAGGGTTCTCCCAGTAACACGAAGACCCCACGTTCATCCGGCGGGCATCTGCTCTGTGTCAGGTGTGGACAGAGTATGGCACCCCTCAGGCCCAGGCCCTGACCTCCAGGGAGGGGCCGGGAGACCAAGAAACACCTGGTGGGGCCCGAGGTGGGGCCCGGGGGGTTCAGGGAGGACTTTCTGGAAGGAGCAGGGGCTCAGCGCAGACGGCAGGGTGAGTAGGCAGTCACTCCCTCCTCGCCCCTGAGGTGCGCAGCCTTCTGAGGTGGCCCCCAGGGACCCAGGCCTGCGAATGGGGAGGGGCATCGCTGCCCTGACTAAGCCCCTAAGCGGTTGACTTTGAGTTAATCAAAGCAGATTCTCCTGGCTGGGCCTGGCCTCATCAGGTGAAGCCTTTACAAGGTGATGAAGCATCAGAGGTGCTCTCCTGCTGGCCACAAAGATGAAGCAATGATGTGAGAGGCAGCCCCGGGGCGAGGACACGAATATGGCCTTTAGGGGCCAAGCGGTCCCTGGCAAATGGCAAGAAAACGCACCTCAGCCACTCGACCTCAGGGAACGGAATTCTCCCGACAGCCGTGTGAGCCTGGAGGGGGTCCCTGGGCCTCAGCTGAGAACATGGCCTTAGCTGACACCTTAATTTCAGCTTCCAGACCGTGAGCAGGTGAGTCAGCTAGCCTGCACCAGGACTCCTGGCCCATGGAAACTGAGGTAATAAATGTGTTGTTTTAAGCTGGTAACTTTGTGGTACTTTTGTTTCGCAGCCTAGATAACTAATACACCTGCATACCTAGTTTGTTCTGGTGGAGGAACAGTGATGTGCCCAGGAAAGGGGGACCCCCCTTCCCATTTCTGGGGGAAGATGGTGATGCCACTAAGGCTGTCTTGACAGACCCATTTCCGTTTCCCCTGTGGCTGGAGGAGAGAGGTCACATGACCCAGTCTCAGCCAATAAGACCTCCCTGATGTCAAGTGAGAAATGTACAAGAAGACTCACTGCCTGCCTTCCTGTTAGGTCATGCAAGTGTGAGGATGTGATGCCCGGAGCTGCAGCAGCTCTCTTGGGACCAGGAGGAGCAGAGGATGAAGATGACAGTCACAGTAGGAAAGAGTCTGTGTCCCTAATGCTGTTGTTCTTGAGCCTCTAAATGAACCCACCATGGAGCCAGCCTTTGGACAGATTTCCTGCCAAGGGAGACACCAAGTGGCCTCACTGTTTAAGGCCCTTTGGGAGGAGGATTCTGTAACTTGCAACTGAACGCATCCTAGCTGATTTGCTGTCCACAGCCCTATCCTGCCTCCTTTGAGAATCACCGTGTAAGTCTGCAGTAGGTAAAGTAAGACACCCAAAGACATCCACGCCCTAATCTCCAGGACCTGTGGCTAAGTGACCTTACATGGCAGAAGGGATTTTGCTGATGAGATTAAGCTAAGGACTTTGAGATGGGGGATTATCCTAGATTACCTGAGTGAACCCTACATGTAATCACGTAATCACGAGGGTCCTTCTAAGAGAAAGAGAGAGGCAAGGGGGTCAAAGTTAGAGGATAGGATAGGTGATAGCAGAGAGCAGAGTGATGTGAGAAGGGGCCACAAGCTCAGGAAGGCGGGCGCCTCTGGAAGCTGGAAAAGACAAGGAAACAGATTCTCCCCAGAGACTCCAAAGGGAGCCAGCCCTGCCAGGCCATTTCACCCTTGTGGACTCCAGAACCGGAAGGTAATAAATTTGTTGTTATAAGCTCTTAAGTTGGTGATCATTCGTTAGAGCAACGACGGGAAATGAGTACAGACCCCATGGGTGTTTGGGGATGAATGAATGAATGAATGAGTGAGTGAGTGAATGAATGCAGTAGAGAAAATGGAACTTCGTAAATTATCGAGTTAAACACAAGGGATGGCCATCACCACAGCCCTGTCTCAACCATCGAGTCCTCGTGTGATGGTACGAGTCCCCCGCCCTTCCTGAGCCTCAGTTGCCCCGCCTGTGAGTTGAGGGGCAGGACTCAGTGGTCTCACGGGGCCCTCGCAGGCACCCTGAATCTCAGAGGGCCCTTCTGGAGCCAGGGAGTCCGATAGAAGGAGATCAAAATGCCAGCCCTGCCAAAGCCAAGTTGGAAGGTGGGGGCTGGTCTGTGGGCACACGGGCTGGTCCAGGAGTCTCAGGGCATCTTGGGGGGCAGGTCTGTGTCCCCTGCAGGCCGGCAGGTGCCACCAGGAGAGGAGAGGAGAGCCAGGCTGAGCTGGGGACCTCAGGGCTCCTAGGAGAGCTTGGAGATGCAACTTAAACCTGCTTGGCCTGCAACCTCTAAGCAGCTGGGGGGCTTTGGGCAAATGACTTCCCCTCTCTGAGCCTCCTAATAGCATCTGAAGAATTAAGTGGGATTCTCTATGTCGGGTGCCTAGAAAGATAACACCTTCGCCTGTCAGCCTGGGGTACCTGGCTTGTGGGAGGGAAGGAGGCCTCGGAGAAGGGCTGATGTTAATTTTTCTTTATATATCTCTGTATTGTTTAACTTGTTCTGAGAGCTTGAGTTACTTTGGCAAATAAAAAAAATCTAACAAAAGAGAACGAAGATCTTCCCGTTGCTGGCGCTTAGCAGGCTCGCAGTACATTATAACTGATATCATCATCGTGATGATTACTCTTAACTTGTATCTCAGCTGAATGAGTCCGCTTTGCGATGTCCCTTCAGGTCCGCCCCCAGCCTCTGCTTGCACACCCCGACAACGGGGAACTCACTACTGAACATCCAGTTCATCCTAGGGTAGCTCTGATTCTTTTCAACGTTGAGCACGTGGTCCCGGTGCCTCTCCATGCTGGCCTTGGGGATGTAGGGAAATCAGCCTCGTGCCTGCTGTCGAGGGAGGTGGTTGGTCACTGGAGGGGCTGAGCAGTGAGGGGGGCTCCCTGAGAGGGGGCATCTGCACCTGCCCTTGACAGGAGAGGGGAGACTTCCTCCAACAAGCAAATTGCTTCCGGGCAGCTCTCCCCACTGCCCCACCTCAGCCAGGATGCTCCCAGCTCCCAGCATGACCCCGGAGATGGCACTGGGTCTCCTGCAGTGGCCAGGCCACCGCCAGGTCCCCCCGTCCAGGGCTCCCGTCTCTGGAGGCCTCCAAGGGGATGTCGGGATATTCAGACGATTTAAAGCCTCACATTTTATCTTACTCTCCACGGGACCTCTCAGAGTTGGGCACCATCAACACCCCCACTTTGCAGATAGATGAGAAAACGGAGGCTTCTGGGGGCAGACGTGGCAGCCCAGGTCCCCAAGGAGCGTCCTGGAGGACTGGGGCTCGGCCTCGCGCCCCTACCCCATCCGGCCTCACTGCCCACTGTGGACGCCTCCGTGGTGACCACCCACTCCAATAGAGAACGCCCCAGGGGGTCTGGCTCCATTGGGGGGCTTCTCTCCCCAAAGTAGTATTTCTGGGGACTCCCAGTTAACCACTTCTGTCCCACTGCTGGAGGCTGCTGTCTCCCTGTCGCCTATTTAGGACCGTGTGCTAATCAACCCTTAATGCCAGCACCTGGAACGGTGATGAATGAATGAATGAATGAATGAATGGGACTTCCGTAGACCCCTGTGCAAGGAAGGCTCTTTTGTTCCTGCTTCATGGTTGAGACGCTCCAGGCCCAGAGACTGCGAGCCTCACTTCTCAATTAAAGCCACGTCCTTTCCCCTCTGCTTTGCTGCTTCCCGTTTGCCGAGCACCAAATACATGCAGGATTCAGAGGGGGCGAGAGAATGACACAAATCCTGTCCTTCACGGTAACGAGAGGTGACGGGAGCCTGGGATGCTGCCCGCCCTCCTGCGTGAGGGGAAAGCGCAGGCCGGGCTGCCCAGGAGCATCTGGGTACCGTGTCCAGCATCCCTGTGTTCACTAAGGGGCTGCCCTCGCCATCCTGAGGCCTGACACCTCCTACCGCAGTGCCCCCTCTTAGAACCTGGGGAACATGCTGGTGGGAAAGATTAGACAAATGAAAGCAATGTCATGCCCACGATTTGTGAATGTGACCGTGGATACGTGTCCCAGAGCTGGAGGGGGTTCAGAGAGTTTTTCGTTTTGTTTGGCTCTGATTTTTCTCAGATAGGAAACTGTAGAAGAGCCCTTGACATGTTTGGGAAAGTAAACTAAGAAATGCTGACATCCACCCTGACCCTGTGAAGCTGCCTCAGCCTCCTGTGTTGACCCTGATTCCCAAGTATTTCTAGAAGGAGGGGGCAGGCCCAGCAATCCTTACCACCGCCCGGAGTACTGGAATGTTTGTGCTGGAGCCTGGACTGCGGGCTCAAACTCAGCAAGATCAGCTATGTTTTCTTCTCAAGTTTTTCCTTCCCAGAAAGGCTCTGATTGAAACCAGAAATTTGTCACGGGAGGGAATGGAACTGGCCTGGGATTTAGGGCTGTGAGTAAGTCAGGGTACAGGTGATGCTGCTGTAACAAGGTGACCCCCAAACACAGTGCCTTGAACAAGAGAGGGGCTGGTTTCTCTCCACACAGAGGTCTGGGCAGGGCCAGCAGGCAGCCTGATGGGGTCCAGGATCCTGGGGCCTTACACCTTTCCTTGGCCATCCCAAGGAGGCAGCTCCCACCTCGAGGTCTCATTTGGCTGCTCTAGCTCCAGCCATTGCCATCACATCCATGATTCGCTCATGGTCTGCCAATGGCACATGGTCTGCCAATCACAAGGCATCCTCAACTGGATTTTGCACGTAGCCCTTCCGCTGACATCCCATTGTTTAGGACGTGGTCACATGGCCTTACCTACAGCAAGGGAGGCTGGGAAATGTAGTCTTTAACAGGGCAGCCATGAGCCAAGATGAACGTATTGAGGGTTTTCCAACCTGGGCATCACTGACGTTTGGGGCTGGTTACTTCCTCGTCACGGGGGCCGCCCTGTGAATTGCAGGATGTTTAGCGGCATCCCTGGCCTCTACCCACCAATGACAGTAGCGTCCCCCAGTTGCAACAACCAAAAATGTCCTCAGACGTTGTCAGATGTCCCCAGGGGTAAAATCACTCCTCGTTGAGAACCACGGGGCCAGGTCAAGGGCGCCAGTCTCCAGTGTTCACAGCACGCAGGCGGGAGGAGGGCTGGGTTGGGCTGGGGAGAGCCCCCTCAGGAGGGGACGGCTACCTCTGGGCTCCACTCTGCCTGTGTGGTGCTGGAAAAGGCCAGTTTTTCATGTGAAATATCCTATTTGCTTACTGATGACACTAATTAAAAAATGAAAGAAGCTGCATGGTCAACATGAATCGAATTGTGTCCCCGCCCAAAAAAAAACCAGACACGTTCAAGTCCTAACCCCTGGAACCTGTGAAGGTGACCTTATTTGGAAATAGGGTCTTTGCAGAGACAATCAAGTTCAATGACATCGTACTGGACCAGGATGGGCCCTGATTCGACAGGGCTGGTGTCCTTACAAGAAGAGACACATGAAGAGGCCACCTAAGACAGAGGCAGAGACTGGGGTGATGCGGCCACAAGCCAAGGAATGCCTGGAGGCCCCAGAAGCTGGAAGAGGCTGGAAGGACCTTCCCCTAAAGCCTCCAGAGGGAGGCAGCCCTGCCAGCACCTTGATCTGACCTCCAGCCTCCAGAACTGCGAGATTAAATTTCTCTTCCTTTGAGCCACCCAGCTTGTGGTACTTCGTGCTGCAGCTGCGGGGACCTAATACAGGGGGCCAACGCCTGTCTGCATCTCTGGGCTGGAGGGCTTCCTGGAGCCCCCTGCCCACGCCCCCAGCCTGATGGGCTGGTCTGTGGGTCTGACATCAGCATGTCATTTGATCCCAGCTGCACAAAGTGGATGCAAAGCTGTCAGACCCTTGCACCTGGGGTCACTGAGACAGCGAGACAAGCCAGACAGATGAGGCCAGTCACAGAGCACCGCAGTCCAAGCCTGTCACCCCCCAGAACCTGGCCGGGGGTAGGACTGGTGTTGAGAACGTATAGTCAGAGGTCCCACCTGCTTTGCTGCAGCCTCTGTGCAGTGCTGCTGGGTCCTCTCAGACCCTCAGTTTCCTCTTCTAGCAGAAGGGGAGAATCAGTTTTCCTGGGGATAGGACAAGGCCTGCCCGCACGGGTGCCGCTGAGCGGGTGTGCACATCACGCGGCCGTCGATGCCATGCTGGTTCACTCGGGTGACCGGCAAATACCAGTGCGGGGATCACGGTGTGTCTGGCCCCATCTGGGACCAGGGGACACAGAAAACTAAGAAGGACCTGAGAACACTCGGAAAAGTGCCAAGCTCTGCAGTGATGGTGAGACTTCCTCTGCTTTGAAGGTGGTTGGGCTGGGGTCAGGGCTAGGGTTGGAAGGATGGCTGGAGCTAAGATTCAGTTAGGGTTTAAAGTGAGTATAAAGTTAAGCATTTAGATTGGGGTTTAGCTGGGATTTGGTTGGGGTTAGTTTATAAATAGAATTGTGTTGGGGTGGGTTAGGGTTAATTTTGAGGTTAGATCCAGTATTTAAGATGCAGTTTAGATCAAGAGTAGGATGCGGTTCGGGTGGGGGTCAGGGATGGCGTGGGCTGAGGTGGGGTTAAGGCGGCCGTAGCTGGGATTTGAACCCAGGCCCATCGCTGTGGCTTCCCCGGCTCACAGAGACCAGCCTGTGTCTCTCCACAGCTCCCTTGGTCCGACCACTGAGCACCCGGGTCTTACCTTGATCGAATGCTCTGTAACCTTTGGTGTCTCACCACACCCTGCGGCTCAGTTTACCCTTCTGAACGAGTGGCTAAGCTCTGATTTCCTCAAGGCCCTCCCAGCTCTAAAAATTCGAATTAGGCAGGATCCTCTCCAGGCTCAAATTGTGAGCTATTGCTATGCAGGAACACATGAGTACAAAGATACTTTTAAAAATGGAGCAGAACAAAAGATGAAGTAGACAGCGTCAGGCTCTGGTATTATACCTAGAGAAATTATTTAAAACCCAAATACTTTTTACTGCAGTGTTCACAGGAATTGCCCCAGGAAACCGTGTGTGACTTTCACCAAAGGTTTGTATCGACAGGACACGTTATCGTTCAATTTCGAGGAAAGAGGAGTAATTAGATGCCTCATTCCAGATATTGTTTCAATTACAGCAGAAAAAAATATACGAATCCCAGGAGGAAACAAACACCTGCTTTTCATTCCTGAGAAGGCACCCTTTCTGAGGTAGAACAGCCACACAGTAAAGGAACCCGGCGTGTGGCCCTGGGGGTTTGGCGGCTCCGGCCCTTTGCTTTGGAGGAAAGAAGAAAATCAGGTGCATTTTGGACATTTAAAGCATCATCACTTGGTGTGGTTGCAAGGCAGGCTGGTGTCCAGGAGGGGGCGACATTCAAGGCCCCGCTCCTCCAGACCTGCCCCAGTGCTTGAAGCTTTGGGAGGACAGAAGGAGAATTAGTGGGTCTCAAGCCTTAGACTGGGATGTCATCCTCAGCCCCCAGGGATGGCCTGGCCATCGATTCTCACCCTACCCTCCATCAACCGTCCATGGGAGCCGCCCTGAGCCCAGACCAGATTTGCAGCCTGGCCTCCAGCCTCCCCGCTGCCCCAGAGGGAGCCTTCCAGATGGAGCTCTGAGCACAGCCTCCCTGCTGCCTCGAGGGCAGGAGGAAGACTGAGTTGGGACCCAGAACTCACCTGGCAGTGTGGTTGGGCCCTGGAGCCCCCATCGTCCATCCTGGCCTCACACACTTTGCTCCAGGAAGGCCGACTGCTCTGCTCTTCCCTGAAGGCCCCCGTGCTTCCCCACCTCCACACCTTCATGAGTGGGACCCCCCCCACCCCCGCCCAGAGAAACTTTCCCAGCATGGCCTTCACAGCTCTCTCTTCCTCATCCATCAAAATTAGCTCAGCCACCTCCTCCAGGAAGCCCTCCTGGGGCTCCTAAGGACACCCAAGGGCTGCCAAGGTCCCATCATGAGAGCTCATTATCTCACTCTCCTGGGTGCCCCTTTGTACACTCAGGGCTCCTGGGGGCAGGAACCCGGGCGCTTCACCTGCAGCATCCTGGGTCCGCTACAGGGTGGAACCCTTCAGAACAATGTTGCATGGATACGTGAGTGAGCGAGCTAGTGAGGAACACAGGAAAAGCCCACCCACGTGTGTGTCTCCAGACCCGGCCCTCCCAGCCCAGGCTGGGTGCCGCCCCACCATCGCCGACCCTCCCTCTGCACAATCGCCCTGTCCCTGTGAACCGCGCCCCCCGCCCGCCCCCGAGTGTGCTGTCTGCTTGCTGACCCACGCTGGCCTGGGCTAGGAACGCCCATTTAGCTAAATCCACCCCTAACACGTATGATGCGGCCGATAGGGCCTCCCAGGCTTCCTGGAGACGCAAGGGCACCGGCTCTCACGCCCGTGGGGCTTGCACTTGACCTGTGAACTTGAGTCTCTGATGCCTGTTTTGCAGGCTCCTGTGAGGATTAGACAAGGTCCACGAGGTGGACCCCCGGCCACCTGAATGTCCTGCTCAGGTTCGGAGGCTGCACCAACCTCTCCCCATTGTCGCTTTAGTTTAACGTAAATTCTGCTGCGGAAGCTTCCCTGGTGGAGGACGCTTTCCGGACGACTGGCCTGCTCACCGGCCACCCTGGCTTGAGCCCCACGCTGTTTAAGTGAAAACAGTAAATGCACTTGAATGTGTATGAGGAAGCCAGCGCCGCCAGGGGCCGGCCCGTGAGGAGACGTCAAGGATTGGGGTGCTATCTCCCCGCATCTACACTCGCCGACTCAGTGACACCTGCCCGGCCCGCTAGCTGCGCGCAGGCCTCACCGGCAGCCGAGCTAGGGTCCTGGCCAGTGCAACCCACCTGCTCCCGACAGACAAAGAGACCCACCCGGCCCAGGGGCCGTCCATGCTGGCAGGACCCTCCATCTCCCACCCCTCATCTCCTGAGGGGCCAACGGAGGTCCAGGGCCGTCCTGGGTCAAGGGTGAGGAGGTCTGTGGGCGCCTCAGCACAAAATTCTTTCTTCTCTCCCCTCCACTCCCCAGACGTACACCCTTCCCAGCTGGTCTCTGATCGGCTCCTGCCGAGGGCAAGTACTCAGATGAGGTCTGGAGGGAGGGGGCGTGGCTCAGGTGTGCTCCCTGGGCAGAGGCGGGCAGACTTTCCGGTTTGTTTGGACCGGACACGTCCTTGGTTCCACCTTCCTGGTGATGCCAGTGGCGGCCAGCACCCGGGCTTTCCTGCAGCCCCTGACACTGACCATCAAATTCACGCTACTCGTTCTGGTGTCAGCTGGGAGACAGACAGAGAGAATCCAAGACTGACCAGCATGAGAAGCCAGGGTGGGCCAAGGACACAGGTCAGAACAGGACTGGACGGTGCGGGGCGCTGACCCCTCAGATACCGCCCAGAGGCCTGGAGAGGGCAGGTCCTACCCAGCCCCCCCAAACACCGTGGCTCTGGGGGCGGCGGGGGCAGTGGCAGCAGGAGGCCTGGGTTCTGGGCCCCCCGCTCCCAGCATGTGACATGCTGGGCTCATGGTGGAAACCAACCGCAGGGGGAAGGGAGGCAGGACAGACAGCGTCCAGGAAGGCACAGGCGCTGGGTCCCAGTGACTCAGGGCGCTGCGGTCGGGTTCAACGGAAACATTACCAAGGCCACATGTGGTGGGGACCGATTTCTCTGTGTTTCATCTCCGCTCCAGGACTCGCAGCCTCCCGCGCCTCCCCTCTCTGATGTTTCTAGACAGAAGTCGGCAGGGACCGCCCCGTGGGATGGGGACGCTCGCATCCGCGCTGGTGTTCATGCAGGCCTTGAAAACCCAGTGCCCTTGTCTAATTAAGCCATTAGGAGCGGGTCTCCATGGAAACCACTGTACTTGGGTACTCGACACAGATGAATATTTATTCAATTAGCGGGGTGCAGGGTGCTAGGGAGACCTTGGCTTCCTGCCATGACCAGCCCGGGGGCTCCCGGGGGACTGAGTCACTTTGGGGAGGACACATCTAGGCCTGGGCCTTTCATCCCCACGATCTAGTCACCGTCACCCCCGTTGTATGGAATAAACGAAGGTTCAGAGGAGTGGGGCCTCCTCCGCAAGCCCAGAGGCTGAACATGAACCCCAGATGATCCCCTAGGGGGCGGGGAAACCCACTCGCACAGCCTGGACACGATGGCCGAGTGGCCTGGAGCAGCTGAGTGACCTGCGCACGGCCTGCGGTCATCCTTGATGGGGCCTCTTCACAGTACCTGTCTTGGTCTGTCCAGGCAGCTGCAACAAGATGCCACAGACCCGGTGGCTTAGGCTGGACGCCCGGGACCAGGTGTCAGCCTATGACGTCACGTCCCGGTGAGGACCCTCTTCCGGGTCACAGCCGGCGTCTTCTCACTGAGTCCTCGAGAGATGGAAGGAGTGAGGGGGGCACTGTGGGCCTCTTCTACAAGGACACTAATCCCATCCACAAGTAGTGAATCAGAGCACCTCCCAGGCCCCGCCACAAATACCATCACACTGGGGGCTAGGATTTCAACCTGTGAATTCTGGGGGACAAGCATTAAGACCATGGCCGGACCTCCTCAAGCTGCTGGTGGCGGGGGCAATGGGGCAGAGCATGTCCAGGGCCTGGCACAGGCTGGCACATGGAAGGAGTTCTGCCGGTGCTAGATGAGGACCCAGGGGAGCCCGGCTGCAGCCCTGGGACATGCTCCTCCCAGTGGCACGTGAAGGCCAGGGGTGCGTGTCACCCCGTCCGCACTTTCCGGACTTTATGTCCGCGGGCAATTCTGCATTTGTGGCTGCATTTTTGAACGGGATGTCCTGTGGGATCCCAGCCTGGGGCCCAGGTGGGGGTCAGGGGGCTGGGACCGGTCGTCAGAAACTTCTCTGAAAATTCCATCTTTTACCAGAGTGCGAGGCCCCCTGGAGGCCTGAGCTGTGCCCGGTGCCAGGTGTGCTCCCAGGGGAACTCGCTGCTTCACAGGTGCTGTTCAGATGCTGCTGGAGTGGGCGTGTGCGCGTGCACGCATGTGTGTGCGTGCGTGTGCGCACGTATGTCTGTGGGTGTGCTGTACGTGGGTGTGCGTGCATGCGTGTGTCTGTGTATATCTGTGTGTGTGCACCTGTGCCCCCCGAGGGCTGGCTCTCAGTCGCCCGCCCTGGTGCAGGAGCTGTTCTCCTTCATAGGAAGCAGGTAGTCTACCAGTCGTTTGGCTTCTGGTTCCCCCCGGGTACACCTCGTGTGACAGGCGAGGGGTGCCCCCTTTCCAGCTGTGCCCCGTTTCCGGCGACCAGGGGCTCTCTGCACTGGACCTTGGTCCGAGGTTACAGTTCGTAAAAGGAAAATACTTTCGTTTTAACTGTTGCTACTTCCCACCTGGCAAGTGGTGTTTGGTGCATAAAATCCTCCGGAACTGGGGGTCTCTTGTGGGAAGCCATCTTTGGCGGTAGAAGGTGCTAAGTCCTGGGCATGTTCCCTTCATTTATTTGAAGGCGGTCTTGGCGGCCCTCCGAGCAGAAATTGGGGTCACTGGGCAGAGTCTGGGTCCTGGCTCTGCTGCTTCAGCGCCCAAAGCCCCGATGTCCTCACTGTACGGGGGTGTCCGGACACCCCCAGCACAGTGCAGGCGCACCTCATTTCATACAAACGCATGAGCGGGGGTCCCTCCCGTGTGCGCGTGCGTGCACGTGTGCGTGGGTTGCATCTCTCTGGGTGCCCGGGGAGCTATGCCCGCAGCGCCAGAGGCGGGTGGCTCCTAGCTAGACCCCAAGCTCCTTCCTGGCCGGGTCCCCCCCGCCGGCAGCAGCTGCTCTGAGCCTCTGTGAAGGGCTGGCTGCTCAGCTTGGGAACAAAATCTCTAGTGTCTCGTTATTTGCTCACCTCCAGGTCTTTCACCACCGGCGTTGTTGTTTGGGACAAAAGCGAATCACGGGGACAGACACGTAGTTAGAGAGACGGGTGCGAACACTCCTGTGTGTCCGGCCAGAGCCTTCTCTCCCTGCCTCTGGGGTCTGTGCACCGCCTGTGCACCCCAGTTCTGAGCTGCCCTTTCGAGGGTTGGTTCAAAAGCCACCCGTTTGAGGAAAGACAAATCAGGTCATAAAAGGGTAGAATCGGGGCGACCCCAAAGGAAAAGCAGAGAAATACGGACGCTCCAACGTTTCCCAGAGGCGGGCACGCGTCCCCTTGCCTTCGGCCCATCCCTCTGGCCTGGGAGGAGCTGCCAGGACACGGAGCCCAACCTCCTACCCAACCGCGAATGCCCCACTCCCGATGAGGTGTTCACCTGTCTTCAATGATGGGGCACGAGGAGGGCCCAGGAGACGTGCTCGTCAAGGTGAAGAAGGCTGAATCGAAGCGGGCAGTGAAGAAATGAAGTTGCGTCCATGGGGGTGGCCGGGAGGAGGGACGGGACAGGCCAGGGCTCTCCCCAGAACAGCCCCCCGAGGCCACGCGGACTGCAGCATGTGTTGGGGCTCAGATGACACCCCTGTCGTGCTGTGAGACCCAGGTTCAAATCCTGGCTCTTCCCTGTGGTAACAGGCTCTCCCCGCTCAGTGTCATGGTGGGCCAAGTAGAAATAAAAATAATGACCTCTAAGGACTGCTGTGTGGACATCTGTTTTGTGGGGTTTTGTTTTGTTTTGTTTGTGCTACGCGGGCCTCTCACTGTTGTGGCCTCTCCCGTTGCGGAGCACAGGCTCCGGACGCGCAGGCTCAGCGGCCATGGCTCACGGGCCTAGCCGCTCCGCGGCATGTGGGATCATCCCGGACCGGGGCACGAACCCGCGTCCCCTGCATCGGCAGGCGGACTCTCAACCACTGCGCCACCAGGGAAGCCCTGTGGGTTTTTTTTAACTGAGAAAGCCAGGTCTGGAACAGGATGACCCACACAAAGGTACTTCTACCCTGACTCCGTCCCTTTGGCATCCAGCAACTTCTGTTTCGAGATGCCGGCTGCATACACCCTGCTCCCTCCTGCTCCAAATCCCACAGACAACGGCAAAGCTGTATCAGCCAGGTGAACACCTTCCACGCTTGGCAGCCAGGACCAGATGCTCTGAGAGGGGAAGGTGAGGGGATTGGATTGGAGACGGAGCCCCATCACACAGCACTTCTGGGGGTCTTGCCACAAAGGACAAAGGAAGTCCTTGTCCTGCCAGGTGTGGGAAGCCAGGAGCCAGGTGCTTGGCCTCGTGGGACATTTCAGGAACAGCCGGGCACCCTGACAGGCTGTCTCCCCTCCTCCTCGCCGGGGCCACGCAGCGGTGAGGGCAGGTCGCGCTTCCAGGTGGGCGGCATGAATCCGGAGCCCGAGGCCAAGAGGGGCTCGGAGGAGAGACAGGGAACCCTCGCGTTCAGAAGACCAGCCTCTGCCCAGGAGCCCCGGGCACCGGGGTACCCAGTCTGTTCCTCAGTCTCACCAAAACTCTGAGATGTGCAGCCGCGGCCCCGGCTCTCAGCCCTCCGTGGAGCAGGCAGTGAGGACAGAGCTAGACGTCACCGTGGGAATTAGAACGGCAAGGGCAGAGGGCAGCAGGGCCAAGGATCAGGAGGCTTTTGAAGGAAGGCGAGACCATGAAGTAGCGCTAACACGCCCCCCCCCCCCCCCCCCCCCCAGCGGAGCTACGGAACAGTCAGCATAGACCTCCCCAGTTAGACAGACGCTGCCGGAGGCTGGGAGGAGGCACTGCGGCCATGGAACGAGAACGGGTTGTGATGTGTACACGTGTAACTGAATCACCCGGCTGTACGCTTAGAACTAACGCAACGTTGTAAATCAGCTGTACTTCGATTTTAAAATAACTCCATCAATGCCGAGCAGAAGAGCTGAAGGATGAGGTGGGACGGGGGACGCCCTGGACGCGCACGCCCACCGGTCCGGGTCCGTGATTTTGGCGTAAGGAGGACGCAGAAGAATTCGGGACCGAGGAAGAGTTTTCTCTCCAAAAGGTCGGGTCCGCTCTCTCTAATGAGGCACCGGTGACTCTGTACTCTTCTCCCTGTTCTGTCCCGGCCACCACATCTCACAGGCGCCATTTCTCTGGTGTGGCTGGCGTGTCTCCACCTCCTCGATGGTGCGCGAGCCCAGCCTGGTCACACCCTCCCTCCCGCCTGCCTCCCGTCTTCCTCCCCTGCCTCTCTCGCTCCCCAGCCACACCGCTGGCTTGGCGACCCCACGCTTCCTCGTCTGTGCGGAGGGACCCCGCTGCCTATAAGACTATGTCAGCTTGCTGGGGCCGCCAAAACAAACCCCCAAACACTGGGAAGAGGGCAAAGTTCTGGAGATGATGCAAAGCAAGGCGACCCTTACGCTTAAAAATGGGCTTAAATGGTCCATTTTATGTTATGCGTATTTTACCGCAATCAAAAATTTTAAATAAAATACAAGGGAAAGGGGAGCTTCCCTGGTGGCGCAGTGGTTGAGAGTCCGCCTGCCGATGCAGGGGACGCAGGTTCGTGCCCCGGTCCGGGAAGATCCCACATGCCGTGGAACGGATGGGCCCGTGAGCCATGGCCGCTGAGCCTGTGCGTCCGGAGCCTGTGCTCCGCAACGGGAGAGGCCACGGCAGTGAGAGGCCCGCGTACCGCAAAAAAAAAAAAAAAAAAGTATAAGGGAAAGGCCCCCTGCGTCTCTTAGGTAAGAATTGGCATGAACGCCCTCTCTGACAGCTGGCCTCCACCAGGGCTGCCAGGGGTCCTAGGCTCTGGGGGTGGCCCCTGCAGCTGGGCCCCGCTGAGCTGGCAGGAGTGGAATGCAGGGCGTGCAGCCCTGCTCCTGGGCTGTGCTCCGAGCTCCAGCCCAGGCAGCCAGGGGACTGGTCAGGCTCCAGTTGGGGAAAGCAGGGGCACCCGTTCGCTGTCGTTCCCACAACTCTGCTCTGAACCAGCTTTCTCTGGGAAGCCTGCTAACGTGGAGACCCCAGTCCCCAGTCCTGAGATCCAAGGATGGCACCCGGGAATCTGCATTTCACGAGTTCCCTAGCTGATCGCAAGTGGACGGGGTCCACAGTTGGAGAAACTGCTTTAGAATTCCCAAGGCTTCCAGGTGTGTGATTCCACTTCACCTTTACCACAGCCCAGCAAAATAAATGTTATGAACCCTCCCTTTTAAAAATTGTTCTACAACTTTTTTGAAGCATAATTTATATAACACAAATCTTAGCTATTGTAAGTGTATCTCAGAACTGCTGTGAAGATCATATAGGGTCTGGTAAGTGCTTTATAAACTGTTAAGTGCTGTACGCACAGACGGGTTTCTTATTAGAGTAGATTATTACTGTTTTTACTAGATACGTTGGACTATTATTATGGCGGGGCGTTCTGGCATCGTTTATCTGAAGGGTTCCTAGAAGGGGCTGCTGGGTGGGAGGGTGGTTGGCTGCAAACAACAGAGATTTACACGTAAGCAGTATCTCGACACCTCACTTAGATACTGGTAGAGAGCAGTTTGTTGCTTTTTTAATTATTATTTCATTTGGAAATAATCTCAAACTGCAGAAAAGTTATGAGACTAAAAGTAACACAGAGCCCCACCTACCACTGACCTGGGTTCCATTATTGCTAATGTGTTACCCATTGATTTCATCTGTTGTTTCCTCCTCCCCGCTCCTCCTTTTTTCTCCCCCCGCTTCTCGCTCCCCATGAGAATGTGTGATTTTTCTCTAACTGTTTGAGACCTAGCTGCAGGCATCACAGCCCTTCACCCTTCGAGAGCAGATGTTCTCTTGTATAACGTCAGTGAAATTATCAACACTGCTCTGATACCTTTATCTAATCTGCCACTCAAATTCCCAGTTTGCCAACTGACCCAATAAAGTCCTTTCTCGCCCTCTGTCCCTAGCCCGGGATCACTCAAGGATCAGGAATTGCATTTATTTGTCTGTCTCTTGAGTTCTCGTTCATCTGGTACATTTCCATAATCCTTCTTTGTCTTTTATGTCACTGACATTTTTGAAGACTCCAGTTCTGTTTTAAATAGAACGGTGCTCCTTGGGGTTTGTCTGATGTTTCCTCATGATTAGATTCTCGCCGCAGTACCACATAGATGATGTGTCTTCCCAGATTCCTGCCTCTCACCGGTGGTGTTTTGATGTGCTGGTCAAGGAATTGTCTGATTTACCTGCTGTATAAATACTCTGTATCTCCTTGCAACTAATACACAGTCTGGGAAGGAGACACTTTAAGACCGTGGAAGTAATCTGCTTCTCATCAAAACCCCACCCTAGACTTAGCAGGGCGTCTAGACCAGCACCCTGTTCAAAAGTCACCTGGACTTGTTTTTATTTCCTTTTTGGGTTTCAGGGTGCCTCTGTTCTTTATGTGAAATACAATGGAGTTTGGTTTTTACCAGTTTGCTTTCAATTTTATCTTCCCCTTTCTCCTCCTCGTTAACTGAATTGAGTTGAGTGTGTCAAACATGAACCTGCTTCCTGCACAGAAGTTGTGGTCAGAAGAGTGGCCCCCGACCCCCTCCCCTGGCAGGGGACACATCTCATCGTTGCCCTGTTTGTTTGCCCTGAGTGTCTTCCTGTAAAGACAGGCAGTCTGCGTACATTTATCCTGTTCCCTTTCTTTATGACACACAAGGTAGCACACTTCTGTGCAGTTTTGCACTTAGATGTTTATCACTTAATAATACATCCTAGAAACCACTCCAAAGCGCTTGGAGGAGACCACTTTCACTGGTGTCCTCGCCCCGCCCCGCTATGAGTGTGTGGCGCTCGGTCCCCTGTCCCCGCCTTGCGCCTGTAGCTGTCACTGGTTTGCAGTGGCGAATACTGCTGCAACGAATACCTCCTGCCTCTGTATTTTGTGTTGCCAGAGGCCTGTCTTCAGGGTGAACTCCTAGAAGTGGGATTGCCGGGTCAAAGAGTAAAGCACACGTAGATCTGTGAGATCTTGTCCACCCACAAAGGGGACACCAGTCTGCGTTGTCACCAACAGTGTCTGAACCCGCCTGTTTCCCAGCAGCTTCACCAGCAGGGCGTGTTGTCAAACTTCTGCGTTCTTGCCAACTGGATGGATGAGAAATTGCACCTCGGCTGGCTTCAGTCTGTACCCCTCTTATATGGAGAAGTTGAATGCCTTTTTGTTTCTCCAAGGGCCATTTTTTTAATCCCTTTTGGGGGGAACTGTTTTTCTTGTCGTTTGCTCTTTTTTCTGCATGATTTTTGTGCTTCTGTCTCTCAACTTTTAAAAGTTCTTTGTATATTAGAGCCATTCACCTTTTATCTATGAAGTTGCAGATGTTTTCTCCTAGTTTGTCTTTTAATTTGCTTATTTTTTCATGCAAAAGTGGTTTTTAGGGCAGATAAATTTATCACTAGTTTCTTTATTGGAGCTGGGTTTTCACGCACAGCTAGAAAGCCTTTCTCTCCACTTTGCTCGCAGAAGGATTCGCCTGTGTTTGCTTCTGGTATTTGTATATCAAAGCTTCGTACCTCTAGAGCTCTGATCTTGTGAGTGTGTCTGCCTGGTGGGAGAAAAGGATCTAAGGTTATCTTTTCCCAAACAAGGATCTGCTCGTCCTAGCACCGTTTTACTTGTGGGGAATTGAAAGACATCCTTCATCACGTGCCAGACTCCCCTGCCGCAGTCGGCCTCCGTGGCTTGTGGGTCTGCGCCTGTGTCATCACCGCATTGCCTTCGGGAGACGTCTGCCCAGCGTGTCGTAACGGCCGCCCCTCACTCCTTCCTCTTCGCCGCTCTCTCAGCTATTCTTGCCTGTTTATTTTTCCAGACGAATGTTAATAGCAACCTTAGCTTCGTGAAAAAATGCTCCTTGGAATTTTTATTAGGAGTCCATTAAATTTATGCCCTAAATTAGGGAGAACTGACATCTTGATGATGTCGGGATGTCCTAATCTTTCTATGCTGGGTCTTCTTCGTGTCTCACAAGAGTGTTTTATGGGTTCTTTCACGTGGGCTGTGCACATTTCTTGTTGAGCTGACTGCTGTGGGCCAAGGAACAGGGCTTCAGCTGCGAGCTGCTGGCTCCCCGCCTGGACCCCCTTCCCCTCCCGCCCCTGCCCTCTGACTGGTGTGGCCACTTCAAGAGGCCCCTTGCCTGCAGCTTCTCTCTGTGTTTGGCCAGTAGGAAGCCCACCGAGAGAACAGGATGGGATGAGAGAGACTGGGGTTTACTCCCTGGCTCTCTGCCCGCCAGGCCGCGTAGCCAAGGCAGCAGCTTTTCCGGATCAGCCCTGTCTCTCAGCCACAGCGCTCCCTCTGGGGTCTGGCCACACTCCTTCCTGGGTTCTTCAGGCCTGGGTGATCCTGGCTCCCCTACTGCCAGCCCCAGGGCCTTCTCTGTCCACGGCTAGTTTCCTTGGACTTCACCTGCTGCTGTGGGCCCCCTACCCTGCCCCCGGCTCTCACCCTCCTTTCTGCAGAGGGTCCACCTGGAGCCCCCACCTGGGGACCCCTTCCCCCTCTTCCTTCACGTCTTTGCCTGCCTGTGCCCAGCCTCGCCCCAGACACGGGGAAAGAGGGGATGATCCATCCTTAGTACCCGACGTGTTGAGATCCCCTCTCAAGCCCATGGTCAGCTTCACCCTCGTGCCCCCGGACACTTGGGTAGCCCCCCTGCCCCCCTCCCACTGCGTGTCCCCTTATCCAGACCATTGTCTGAGGGCCCTCCAAGGGCCTTTGCTCCCCCCTAAAATGCGAACTTCATCACGCCCTCCCCTGCTTGTCAAACCCCAGGAGACGTCCTGCTCCAGATGGCGGACCAGGGCCTGTGCTTGCCTCCCATCTCCCCCGGGACCCCACAGAACTACAGGGACAATAACAAGCTCTCAGGAGGAAAGAGCTTCGGAGGGACGGAGGTCGCCAGCCATGGGAAGTTGCAATAAACGTCTGGACCATGAAAAGGATGAGAGTAGGTTGATGGATGATACAGAAGGGAGATCTAGAGCCTAAAATCTCCAGGAGGAGCTGCAGAGGAGGGGGAAGCCCACCTGCCCAACAGGAGTGCGTGACGGCCCTGGGCTCAGAGCCCCCAGCAGGGAGAGGTGGGAGAGGACCACTGCCCCCAGCCCCAGCCATTTCCTCCCTGAGAGGGCATCAGGCTGCTTGCACTCCCAGATGATAAAATGCTACCTGGGGGAGATGATCTATCAACAAAAATGAGCCTTCAGTAGACACAAGTGGTCCCCCAAAAGCCTTTCACACTCCAGCTCTTGGGACCACCAGTCCTGAAAGTGGTTTCTTGTCATTCTGCTAAAGCCAAGCTTCCAGAGGACTTGGCTCTTCTGACCCAGAGGAGAAACAGCTACTGAGACACCGGCAGAGGAACCTGACAGCAACCCCTCAGGTGCTCACTCCTAAACAGGAAGGCGTTGCCGGGATCCGCAGGCAGGTGGACCAGCTGCCTACAAAGGAAAAACTGACCCCAGGGAAACAGACTATTGAAGGAGCCCAAAACATTTTCAGAATTGCAAGAGCACACTGCCTAGTTTTCATGCATCTGGTGTGAGGACGTTTCTCAGAGACGTACTCCAGCGAAAGCAGGGAGTAAGACCAAGATGGAGGGAGATGGAGAAACTGAGAATCAGCGAGCCCGGCTCTGTGCAGAGGTGAGGGACGGCCCAGGGCAGCACCGGGAACGGGCCTGGCCAGCCACTGGTCCACAATGGAGCAGAGGCGGAAGTCTCCGGAAAAGGCAACTTGCAGAATGGATGTTATAATGCAGAAGCAACCATTTTGAGGGAGGAAATGATGATATAATAAAGCACATATCTAGGGCTTCCCTGGTGGCGCAGTGGTTGAGAGTCCGCCTGCCGATGCAGGGGACGCAGGTTCGTGCCCTGGTCCGGGAAGATCCCACATGCCGCAGAGCGATTGGGCCCGTGAGCCATGGCCGCTGAGCCTGTGCGTCCGGAGCCTGTGCTCCACAACGGGAGAGGCCACAACGGTGAGAAGCCCGCGTACCGCAAAAAATAAAAAAATAAAATAAAGCACATATCTAAAAATAAATGCCATTGAAAACTCCAGGAAAACAAGAAAGCTGTACTAGAGGGCTGGGGAACAATGAAGAGACGTGATCTTGAGCAATTGTGGATTATGAATAGAAAGAATGCATTTGGCCTGGGATCATGGGAAGTCTTGGAAATTCAGGGCCTGTGACAAGGGATCTGTGGAAAGGGGACGTCATCTCAGCACTGGCCCAGGCCAGCTCCAAAGAATGTTGACACCATCAGAACAATCTAAAAGTTCTTCACTGATTTTCACACTTCCAAGCCAACCTAGGGTCAGGTGTGGTCACAGGTTGGGTGTGAATGTCAACTGCTTTGACAACATAAAAATAAATAATGCTGCTGACAGATGGGCACAGGGAACAGGGACACCAGTTTATAGTGATTTTGTTCATCTTGTCCACTTGTCTTTGGGCTTCTGTCTGTCTCTCCACTGGAGCACAAGCCCCATTGAGGAGCCCTGGTTCCCTCTTGCCTGGGCCCTCATACAGAGTCTGGGGCCAGATGGGTGCAAGGCCGCGATTCATGGGTGACAGGACAGGACAAGCACAACGGCCACCGGGTCACCTGGGTGGAGCTGGTCACAACCGCAAGGCCAGATGCCAAGTCAAACCCAAGGCCAAAGCCCACCACTGGGCCCCCTGCTTCAGGTGCACCTCACACCTCCCCTCGTGAGCCTCCCCTGATCCCCCTCCCAACTGCCTCACCTTTGCCGTCTGCCCATGGCTGGACCTTCTCCTCTAGGGGAGCTGGGGGCTCCCCAAGGGCACCAGACCGGACTCGTGGCTTCTAAGAGCTCAGGACAGTACTCAAAAGCCATCGGCCAACTCGTTAGTTTCTAGTAAGTTGGGTTTGTCCACCGAGAACCTGGTGACATCGTCTTTCCAAGCCCTACAATTTGCCTTAATTGAGGGGAATCGGGGTCTAGTTTTCGAGCCAAGTTTTATGAAGACAACTGGGTGAAATCCCCACACCTCTAGTCTAGAACGGGGTGAAGTTTTGAATCCCCCAACATGGCTGAGCCGCCAGGAGTGGCCCCCGTTGCCACTTGGGGAGCCTTGAGTGGACACCTTGTTTGTGGGCTTTGCTCTCTTTTCTGGTCATCCACCTCTGTTTTCCTAGTTTGGCAGATGGCTGATCCCCACGGCCCCAAGGTCTCTGGGTGGTCACGTGGCCTGGATTTTGCTCTCCGCCCCCCAAGGTGACTGCCCTGAGTGTAGTCAACCGAATCTTCCCAGGGCTTCTTTCCAGAGCCACGGTGCTGCTGAGCTGGGGTGACGTGGTGACCCAAGTGGACAGCAGCTGCGCTGGGGCGGAGGGTCCTGCTGAGCCCGCGTCTGTCCTGTCCCCAGATCCTCAGGGACACGGGCCCGTACAACCTCAGGCTGTGTTTGGCCTCAGCGTTCGTAGCCGAGAGGTCCTGGTGGGTACGCACTGGAGGACACCCCTCCCTGGGGGGAACACACCTCATCCCCACCTTTCACGAGAGCCCCTTGCACTCCGGCTGTGATGATACAGGTCTTCGGGTCCCTGTCTGTGGTGGGTGCCAAGCAGAGCCTGGCGCACGACGGATAAATGACGGACGTGGTCACCCCATGGTCCCCCACTGCCACTCGAAGGTCCGCACCGGGAGAATTGCAGCACTGCCCACGAGAGTATTGGCTGTGGTTACGGGCCAGGATGGCGGTCACCTCACCTCGTGGGGACCTGCTCTGTGGCCCAGCCAGAAACATCTCATCTTATCTAATCCCTAAAGCCCCTCAGGATGGGCACAGCCCCTCCCCTTGGCCTCAGGCAGGTGAGGAACTCGCCTTACAGGCTCAGCCGGATTTGAACCCGGATCGCTTTGCTCCAGCTGCGTCTCTACCAGTGGGTTTGTCTCTGACATCCACCTGCGAGGCCGCAAACTGGACTGATGTTCCCCTGGATATTGGGTCGAGACGTGTGAGGCGTCCTGAAGGCCCCGCTGGCTCTGGTTAGAGCTGCGTCCAGATCGATGGCTTTTGAACCACTCCGGTCACTTGCAGCCCTGCCACTTCTGTCCCAGCCACAGTCCTCTGCTCCAGGCTCCTAACTGCTTTTCATTACTTGGCCAGATCTCTCCAGAGGCGAATAAATTTCCTCCCCAGAGTTATACCTTTGGACCCTTTAGAAGGAGCAAACATCTTCCTTTTTTAAAAATGTGAATGCCTTTAATATTCTTTAGTGAAGAAGTTGGGGATGCAGGGCTGTCTGGGGAGGATGCGGCAGCCCTTCTCTCGGGCCTGGGGTCTCCCCCGCGGAAAGGCGCCCACCCAGAGGTCCTGAGACACGTGTCAGTGCTGAGTCTGAAGTAAGACTTGGGGGTGGGGCGGGAGACGGGGCGGAGGCGGGAGGGGCGTTTGGGTGGCCCTTGACCTGCCCCACTGCTAAACCCAGGACAGGCCCGGCCCTGGCTCTGGTTTCTGAAGCATCTCTGTGGTCCCCCTCCAGTGCCAAGCCAGTCCTGAGCACGCTGTATACGTACCGAGAGCCCCGCCCCCTGGCAGGTGGGTGAGGGCTGCAGGTGTCAGGCTGCCCTGGCCCCAGCTCCAGCCTCTCCTTCCGCAGGACAGGGCCCACTGGCCAGCCCTGCTCAGACAAGTCCTCGCCCGAGGTGGGGCCCTGCCCCCTTGAACTCCATTCCAGACTACTGGGGAGGCCCGTCCTGCCGTCCCCGGGGTTCAAAACCACCTCTGCCCAGACATCCTGCCAAGAGACCCTCCCAGGGGGGCGGGTATCAGCCAGGAGGGCAGGGGAACACCTACTGTGCACGTGCACCAGGGAGGTTCTTCGTAAGACTCCCCACGTCTAACCCTCCCCAGGGGCGGTAACTGTCTCAATCAGCACCCGGTCAATCTCTATTGAGAATTTATTCTAAACCAGGGGATGTCGTGTACATCCATTAACTCATTTGGCCTTCAAACCGACCCTCTGGGGTAGACACTGTGATCGTCCCGATCTCACAGATGAGGAACAGAGGCCCAGAGAGGTTCAGAAACTTGCCCGGAGACACACAGCAAGGAAGTAGCAGAGCCGACCTTTATACATTTTACCCACAGTCTGCCTCCTGGCTCACAGTCTCGACTGTGCTGGCTAAACTGGGAATTGCACTCTCAGCCCGGGCCACGTGCCCTTCGGAGGGGACCCAGGCTCCCACAGTGTCCGAGCCTCCCTGTTCCCTTGGACCAGGGGAGGCCCCCCACCAGGCACACAGCCCACCCAGCCCTGAGGCCGCGGCGACCCACGTGCTGAGCTGGTGAGCAGTCCAGCGTCCGGAAACACACTCCGTTTCGCTGCCTCTCTGTCCTCAGCGAGCCCAGGGAGGAGACACGACGGTGAACAGCCAGTGCTGTCTGGGGAAGTTCCTGCCAAGTTTCCTTGGAAATGGCAGCAGCTCTTCTCCCGTCCCGGAGGCGCACAGCCTCCATCGGGGCCTCCACGGCTCCCGGTGCCCAGGCCTGCCCGCCCCAGGGGCTGCGCACGAGGTGTTGAGTTTGAGCCCCTGCATGAGGCTGGTCACGGCTCAGCAAGGAGCAGGACACAGGGCTGTTTGCAGGAGCCCACAGCCTCCCCTCGGTCTGTAACACAAGAAACGAATCCTGAGCGCTGCTCCCAGAAAATTACGCAGGATCACGGGAAGGGGTGCTGGCGGGATCCAGGGCCCGTTTCTGGCAGGGAGATGACCACCCAGCAGAGACTCACAGAGACGGGATGAGGGAACGTGAGCCCCAGAACACGGCTCATTGCCGACTGCCCGAAGGAACCAGAGTCAGCTCGTGGGCTGGGGACCGCAGCCATCCCTGCCTGAGGTCTCCTGAGACAATGAAGCCTGGGCTCCCGGCAGGGCTGAGCCTGCAAGGGAGGTGGCGCCCGGCTAGGTCACCCTCCTAGCGGAGAACTCGCTTCTCGCGGGGACTGCTCTGCTGACCCTCTGCTTCTCCGAGAGCCCCTGTCCCCAGCCCTGTCAATGCTGGGCGGTCACAGGGGTAGGACGGGCACCACGAAAGCAATTCCGCACGAGGATCTGATTTCTTCATTGTAATTGCCTTTTTCCCCCAAAGTGGAAGGTCGAAACCTGGCTGAGTGAGCCGGCTAGTTAATCAGACCTTGTTACGCAGGGCAGTGGAGGGGGGAGGAGAAAGCGCGGGGAGCCCCCAGACGGGGCTGGCAACCTCGTGAGCTCCAGCTTCTCGCTGGGCACCAGGACCACGATGCAGCTGCCCGGGAGGCTCAGTGCAGGGAGAGCCGGACTCCACCCTGCTCCTGAGACGCCCATGGGCGCCCCACCAGCCACGTGCCCCCGAGGCTCACTTTCTTCCAGCTGAAGGGACTGTGCACCCTCAGCCCTCCCCCCTCCCCCCGCCCTGCACCCCTGCCCCAGAGGCTGTGCTGTGGATGCCCTCGGTGTGGGCAGAGGCAGGGGCGGCCCCGGGGGTTCTGCTCTAGGTGGGTGTGGCCCAAAGCGTGTGACACCCTCTCTGCTGCGTGGCTATGAAGGGGGCAGAGGTGGAAACCGAGCTGCCGCAGGGCTGAGGCTGGGGCGCGCCGCCCGCGGGTGTGTGGGCGCACACATCTCTGCCTAGAGCAGTTTCAGGCTCACAGCAAAATGAGCACAGACATTTCCCACATGCCACCTCCCCCAAGCTCAACATCCACGCCAGGGGGTGCACTTTGCAAACGCCCTGGCCTATGTCTCCGCGTCAGTGCGGATAGAAATGGAGAATCGACTGACTTTCTCCTGAACCCCAAGAAGCCGAGACAGAGGACCAACGGACGGGGGGTCTCGGGTTCGTCACGGTGCTGTCAAGCCCCAGCCGCCCCGAAGGATCTGGGCTGAGGATGCACGGGGGTAGCGTGCCCTGTGAGACCCCCCTCGGGGATGCAGGAGAGCGGGACCAGCCCCCAGGACCACCCCAGAGCCAGGGAGCGGAAGTGGCCCGAGACCCACAAGAACCAGGACCCCCGACCACCTGCATTTGTTTCTCGGTGGGAGGAGGGTCTGTCTGCCTGCTGGTCTTTGGGGACCACAGCAGCGGGAGGGTGGGGTCACAGCACCTGACTTGGAGGTGGGGAAAGAGCTCCAATGTTAGCAGGAGTAGCAGCGTGAAAGGAAGTGGGAGGTGGGAGGAGAGGGAAAGCGCGTGGCCCTGGGGGCTGAGATGAGCCCGATGGGTCCCTCCGAGGCCCTCCCAGCCTCCGGGGGGCCGGGACCAGTGTGAGCTGTGCTTTCGGGGCACCAGTGCCTGAGCTTTACGAGGACGCGTTCAGCAAGAGGCGTGTCGGCTCGGCCACGCTGGGAACGAAAGGCGGCGCACACGGGAACCCCAGAGCTTCAAATAGTCACGGGCCTGCTCCGTCCTCCCCGACATCCTGTCCTCGGCAGCCCGTAGCAGCTGTGAGCTGGGGATGGACACTAAAACTCGAGCAACAGAGACGGGAATTCAGTCCAAAACACCGTTGGCACCTTCACCTCTGAGATCTCGCAGAAATTCGATGATCAATTTATCAGTGACTTTAATGGAATATTATTTCCTTCTCTTTTGAAATCAATTTCACCAAAGCCAAAGCGTTAGATAAGGTTAAATAGCTACTGAAATGCCAGGGATGGGGGTCAACCAACAAACAACAGGCTTTGTCTGGAATTGACTGAGGGAGAAGGGGGAGGAGTCACGGAACTGGGAACCATAGACGGTTCTGTGGCCTCAGGAGAGAGCAGGACCCAGGTTTACTCATCAACCCCTGACACAGGGGAATGGCAGTAAATGCTAGTGAGTGGTTGTGAGCACACGTGAGTGAAGGGATGAATGAGTGGGTGTGCAAGAAGCCAGCCTGGGGCTTCCCTGGTGGCGCAGTGGTTGAGAGTCCGCCTGCCGATGCAGGGGACGCGGGTTCGTGCCCCGGTCTGGGAAGATCCCACGTGCCGCGGAGCGGCTGGGCCCGTGAGCCATGGCCGCTGAGCCTGCGCGTCCGGAGCCTGTGCTCCGCAACGGGAGAGGCCACGACAGTGAGAGGCCCGTGTACCAAAAAAAAAAAAAAAGAAGCGAGCCTGTTAACCTCCATCATGGGCGTGATACTTGCTTTGCCTGCCTCAGAGGCACGAACTCAAGAGCCAGTGACGCCAAAGCTCTTCCAGGTGGGCCACTGTGACCATCTGGATCATCTCCAGGGGTGCAAGACCTGCTGGGGAGAAGCACGCCCCGCTTCTACGTTCTGACTCCTACCCTGGCCCAGGCACCCGGGGGATGACAAGGGTTAAGAACATCCCGGCTCTGTCTTCGTGGAGCAGAGACAGGCACACGGTCCTGCCCTCGAGAAGCTCAGTCTATAGGGGGGGAAGCCTGCACAAAACGAAAGGCAGAGGAGCCGGCCAAATTCTCGAGCGGTGGAGGGAGGAGTCTGCCCAGAGGAGTTCTTTTCGGGGGAATCACAAAACTTTTCCCATATTTTCATGAATTCCCACTCTCTGCCTGGGGGCAGGAATACCAGGTGAGGCGCGAACCAGGTGCCAATGCTGGGGCGGAGGCAGGGAGAGTGAGGGAAACGACTTCCAAGGTCACCGCCGACTCTGGTCTTGAAGTCTGACTGTTGTGAGGACCCCGTGAGCTGCAGGGCCCTCCTCTAGGGAGCGAGGGGACACCTGCAAGAGGCTGAACACCACACCTGGGCTAATTCAGAGGCAGGATGCTGTAGTCCACTGCGCGGGGCAGGCAGGGCCCCAGGAGAAGAGCGAGGCTTGGGGGCGGCATGGCAAGGCCGGCATGCACCGCGTGCACCCCGGGCATCACGGCGGTACTAGGAGGACGACCAGACGTGTACCATAAACCCGTCGGAGGAAAGGGGAGAGCTCGGCACCCTGGCTGCGGCAGGGGAGCTGGAGCTGGGCCGGGAGGGGTGGCCCCCATGGGTGGGAGGAGAGGAGAGGCTGCTCCGCCTGGGCTGGGGGTCATCCCCCCACAGGGGCTGGGCCCTGAGACCACGGCCAGCGAGAGGAGCCCTGGGCCACTGGTAACGGGCTCCAGGCTGCAGGAAACGTGCATGGATCTCCGTCAGCCTCTGCAGGGCTGGGGGCAAGCAGGAGGCCGCATCTGGCTTGTCCCTTTTCTGATTACAAAAACAAGCCGTTCCCACTGCAGTGATCTGGGGAAACGTAAGAAAAGGCAATGAACGTCAAAACCACCTGCGCTCCACCCACCTGTGCAGCTACGACCGTGGACACGGCAGAGGCGGGGTCTCTCCTGGGGCACGAGCTGGGTAGGACGGCACGAGGCTCCTGCAACTGGCGTCAGGTCATTCTCAGGCCTGAGGATCAACGTCCTCAGGCCACGAGTGGACTGAAAAGCCACGTCTGGGCTTGAATTACATGGCGAAAAGTGTAAACGCGGGAGAGGTGAGGTCCCTGAGACCAGCCGAGAGACTGCCTGCTCGCTCGGGCGTCTCCGGTGGCTTGGCGCCCCGCCATCTTCGGGGACGATGGGACACCCTCCAGCTGTCCTGAGGGGGCTGGAGGGGCGTGCGCCCAACACGCGGGCCAGTGGCTGACCCTGCTGCCCCGGCCCCAGGATCCCTTACTGGGTGAGTCTGGAGAGCAGGCAGAGGTGACCTCACGGGGGACAAGCCACAAGCATCCCGGCACAAGGCCCCCTTGCAGATCTGAGAGCGTACTCCACGCCCCAGAGACCCTCCTTCTGGGTTGACAGGGAGAAGATGGGAGTCTGAGGCCCAGGGAGGGGCAGTCTCGCCCAAGGTCACAGGCTGGCTGGGGACGGCACAGCTCCGAGTGGACAAAAGCCTGTGCATGGGCGCTCAGGTGCAGGAGAAACCCACCGAGGTCACGTGGTCGTGGGGAACGATGCCTTCTGGTGTTACTATGAATTCTTTGTTCCCTAGAAAACAAGAGATGAAAGTCCCATCAGCTGGGTTTAGGGCTGAGGTTTAAATGGTTTGATTTAAGCTGCATTTAACTGGGGGGAAGTTTGCACCAGTCGACACAGCCCGCCTGGAGGCTGGTTTTTATGTCGACTGGACTCTCTGCCCTCCGAGGGAGGGTCAAGTAAATGAGCCCATGGTAACTAACTCGAGGCCATGAGCCGGGACTAATTCCACCCTCTCTCGTCTTTTTTGCGTCCCGGAGTCAAGGGGCTGAGAAAGACACACTCTCGCTTCTTGGGGGTGAGGGGCTGCTCCAGGGCTGTGGGCTGCTCGGACGCAGCCCTGAGACCCAACCCACCCCAGCCTTCCCCGACGGCCGCCCTCCTGAGTGCACTTCCATGTGCATGTCCAGGGAGAGTTCCGGCCTGGGAGCGGGGGCTGGATGGGGGGCAGGGAAGGAGGACGACTGATGGGTGGACTGTGGGCCTGGCGCTCGTCGGGCCCAGCCTGAGGCCCGTCTGTGCTGCTTACTACCAGTTGAGCACCCTCGGTGGAAAGTTGCTCAGCTGTTCCGTGCCTCAGTTTACCCTCCGTAAAACAGGAGTGGGGACCATGTTTATCTCTGAGCTTGGCACGTGCTAGCGTTAGGGCCCCCCCCCCCGGACCCTGTTCATCTCCCTTTGTCACTGTTGTCCTTATTGAGGGCCCGGAGTGTGGAGAGAGAAGATGGGGAGGTTGGGGGCGTCTGGCAGGGGCTGGCCTGGATGTGCCCACCTGGCGCACAGCCCTGCCTTCCAGGCCCCCGGCAGGACCGTCAGCCGGGGCGCGGTTATTACGGAGCCCAGTCACACAGCCCCAGGCAGATGGCTGGACCCCTGCCTGTCATTTTCCTTCAAAACGCCTTTTCCAGCAAGATGTCCACATGTGAGGACGCCAGCCTGCGCTGACACACTGTGGTTGTGACACATTTTAAATAACTTTCACTAATTGTGCTCATTGCTCATCTCTTCCTACCATTTCATAAATTGCATTTCATTGTTTTGGGGCTGATTGTTTAAAAATAAATTGTTACCTAGGATCCTGCTCCAGGCGTCTGCCCACACGCGCGTCGGGTGACACCTCCCGAGGTGGCTGGGCCAGCCTCGCTTCTGTCTGTCTGCCTCGATAGAACCTCGCTGGGTGCGGGCAGTTCCAACAGAAGCTTGAAGCTGGTGTTGCCAGCGTCGTCCCCAAGCCAGAAGGTGAACCCAGCCCAGCTGGCGAGCGCCGGCGAGCACCCACGCGGGAGGCGCCGGTTCCCACGTCAGGCATCTCGCGTGCGTTCTTTTATTTCATCCTTGCAAGAACCCACAAGAAAGGTTCTTTCCCATAAGGAAGTGGGGGCTCAGAAAGGTGCCCGACGTGAAAAGCTCCGCCGTTTCCTCCCTCCCTCCCTCCCTCTTCTTCCTCGTTTCTGTGCCCTGCACCACCGATCAGCTCTGTGCCCTCATGCCATCCGATCCTTGCCAGGAGGGGCCCAGCTTCCTCAGAGTACAAAGGAGGCCGTTTCCTTGGCAACGAGGTCTTTCCACCTCTCTGGGCAGGGCTGGCTTCACTGCCAGAAGCCCCTCCTGAGACCCCCTCTCTCTGTGCACCCCTCAGGGTCCCACCCTCGGGGGCCGTGGGCGGAATTTTAAGCTCAAGAGGTATTCTTAAAAAGCACCCATGTGCCTTCCTTAAACCTCCTAAAATAATCGCAGTGAAGCAATTACTCCCTTTAAGGCGTTTGGAGGTGTTGACATCCAGGCTCCCGTCTTCCGTGATGAAAACCAGTCACTTTGTACTGCAGAGCCCACTTGGGGGCAGCTCGGCCTTCAAGGCCACTCCTTCCACAGGTACTCACGCCCGTGGGTGCGCCCGCCCGTGGGTGCGCCCGGGGTGCCCCTCCCCTCTTCTCTCGCCTCCACCCACACCTCGCAGGCTTGTCAGGGAGCCTGAGGATAAGAGGAACCGCAAAGGGAGGGGAGGTCAGCACTTCCAGGTCCCAGCAGATGTGGAGGACTTCACAGAGCAGGCGTGTCCCGACGTGGCCGCTTCCCAAAGCCACTCTGGTCCGTGGTCAGCGGGGGCAGGTCCTCTGGTCTCTGTGTCCCCCCTGCCCCGTCCCTCTCCCTTCTTCCTCACTCCTCACGGAGCACCTCCTCTGTGCCGACATTTAGGGTCAGCAGTGCATCAAGGCAGCTGCTGGCCTAGGGAGCTCCAGCACGTAGACAGACAGACAGCCACCACGGCACCGTGCACGGCTGCAACAGGGTGGGGTGCAGGATCAGAGCAGGGGGCTTGTCACAGTCTTGGGGACCCAGGGAGCCTTTCTAGAGGAGGCAGGTGAACACAGACAACCGTGTGGCAAGGCCCCTCCCCCAACGGCCTGGCCAATGGAGGGCGGTGGAGAGGACGGAGTGTGCGTCCTGACCTTGACCCTCGAAAGGCCAGGCCGCCGCGCTTCTGTGCATCACCCGTGGGGAGCTTCTGACCCCACCCCACTCCCGCCCCGTGAGGAGAGCATGCTGGGGTGGATGGGGACGCCTGCGGCAGAGCCGGCGGGAACCCACCGCCTGGAGCCCCGGCCACGCTCCACTCGGAGCAGCCAAGCCCTGGCCAGACGCAGGCTCGTGAGCGAGAAGCAAACTGTCTGCGGCAGGTAAGCCGCTGAGTTACAGCGGTTTATAGGCAGCAGCGGTTAGCCGCTGAGCTACAGTGGTTTATAGCAGCAGCGGTAAGTGACCGGAGCTAACCCACGCAAGGTGACACTTGCTCTGGACCCTTAAATCCAGCAGGGCGTGGCCGGGTGGGGAAGGGCACCCAGGCAAAGGGAATGATGCAAACAGGGAAGGAGGGTGCTGGACCCCACCCGGGCCCCACCCACGCTGCACACCCGGCTCACTCTGGAGGCTGCTTCTCGGCCCGTGAGCACCCTCAGGGTCGGGCCAGCAAGGGTGGGAGGTGCGCCAAACAAGAGAGTCGCGCCGCCCGCCCCAGCCCCACCCACTGAGCTCTGAGAGCCTCCGCCCTCGGAGGCCGTCCTTACCTAAGGACTCCTCTCTAGGACACCTGAGCTCCTGTACTCTCCCCACAGGGAGTGTGGGCTGCAGCCCAAACAGATGAGCTTTGATTCTCCACCCAGCACCACGCCCGATTCCCCATCCCATCTCCTCACCTGGCTCTCCACCCAGCCCCCCCAAACTCCATCCCATCTCCTCACCTGGCTCTCCACCGTCCACCCCCATTCT
>NW_020837950.1:73441426-73453689 GCF_003676395.1 Aethalodelphis obliquidens
CAACCTCCATCCCATCTCCTCACCTGGCTCTCCACCCAGCGCCCCCATCCTCCATCCCATCTCCTCACCTGGCTCTCCACCCAGCGCTCATCTCTGGGCCTTTGCCTATCCTATTCCCTCCACCTGGAACGACTGACCTCTCTTTGCCCCTCCTTCCCACTGCCCCCTCTGCCTGTGATGCTCCCCGTCCGTCAGAACCTTGTTCCCACGCCACCCCCTGTAGGCTGGGTCTCTGACTGGGCAGCAGTGGCCTCGCCCGTCTGGTCAGCAGCCCTCCACCTCCGCCCAAAGGCCGCAAGCTCTTTTTGCCTCGTGACAAAATCAGGCATTGGTCAGGGGAGTGACACTGCAGCCCAGGTGCTTAGATGTGGTGTCACCCGGACCGCCAGGGCCCAGGCAGGATGCAGATTCCCAGTCACGCCTCCAGAGAACCAGAGGTGGGCCCCGGGGTCTGTAGTTCCGCTGCGCACTTGGAGAAGCGCCCCAGGCGACCAGAAGGGCCTCTGTCTGCCTCACCCTTGCACCCCCTCCCACACCCAGTGGGGTCCGCAGCGGCCTGTTTGTCCAATGACGCCGGCCCCCTCCAGCATCCGAGCCCTGTGCCCAGAGCACACTCCAAGCTGTCAGACTTAGAGATGAAGGAAAATGGGCTGTTCCGTCCTGGAGGGGAGAGACTCCATTCTGTCCATTACTTGGCTAACTGACTCCACTGTGTCCTGGAGCCCTGCCTGGGACCCAGGAGGATGGGGGACACAGAGCAAACAGGCACAGGTGTGCAAGCCCTCCTCGTGGGATCTGTCCGACCTCTCCCGCCCGCCCGCTGCCCCCTAACCTGTCAGGCCCACCGCTGCCCCCATCCTGGGATCCTAGGATTCAGCCCCGGAGGTGGGCCCTGATGGACCAGGCCGCCTCAGAGGCCTAAGGGCCCCTCCACTCTCATGCAAACCAGGAGACCTCCCCCAGTTTCCGCTCCCCCAGCCCTGCAGGTCCCGGCCCCCAGAGGAGTGACAGCAGCCTGGGCTTCCTTCTCCAGGCTGTCCTCCATCCTTCAGGAGCCCGCAGGCCAAGCTCACTCCCTGCACACTCTCCACCTTGAGCACAAACTTTACCCAGCTACACGGCGCCCTGGGCACCTCTGTCAACGTGACCCCAAGCAGAGCCCGGGAGTCCACAGGCCCCGTGCAGCTGTCATGCAGCTGTGCCCCACCCAAACCAGGACCCGGGGCCCAGTCTCAGGCTGCACCAGCCACGGGGCTGCTCCGCGGGGAGCTGGGCTGGGGGGACAGTTATGGCTGCACGCACAGCCCAAGTTTTCTTCTCCCGGCTTTTAAATGCCTGGAGCAGACACATGTCCTTAAATCTGAAGAACGCCAGTCGGTAAACTCCAATTCCTAATAGCATTTGTTACTCAACCCTCCTGCTGCTCTCGGCACGGAGAGTGGAAATTTTACGCCTTGCGAGAGAGACCTCTTGCTTCTCCCAGGCCTCAAACAGAAAAGCCTGAATCATTCCGAAACAAGTTAACTCCCAATTAAACAGCGTATCTCAAAAGGGGCAAAAAGAGGAAAGTAAACACTAAATGGATTCCTTCCCTGGATTTAAACAGTACTTTTAACGATGGAGCGGATACTGATACACACCCAGGCATGAAAACCCGAGGGCTCGTAATTAGCCCTGCTTTCCAAAGCAACCACTGACTGACTTGTTAAGGAAAGCACCAATTTCTCAGATAAATAAACCATTCTTAACTCGGCTGTAAACTGATTTTTTCTGTTTACTTAAATTGGAGCGCGGCTATTCCAGCACATTCTTATTTTATCTCTTCCAAATGACAGAATCAAAAATTCTAGCTTACGTATTTGCTTTCCTTGCACCCGCCTTCAAATTTACTCTGTCCTCGTTCACTGATTTGGAAATGTCTCCCGGGTCTGCTCTGTCCTGGGCACGGTGCTGGGCCCCAGGGGGTGAACATTAGTGGGTAAATCACCTAAGATCTCTCTACACTTATTGTCCTGCCTCCAGCCCATAGAAAAGACCAGAGAAATCTAAGATACGCCCGAAATCCTTTAGCAGTGCTGGAAAGCAGGGATGAGTGCCCTCTGAGGACCCCAAGCTGTGCAGCTCACGTGGACTGAGCTGAGGAAGCCAGGAAGGAGAGGGGACGGCCACCACGAGGACACAGAGGTTGGAAAGGCCCAGTGAATGTAGGGACGAGCAGGTGCAGGGTGGGGGTGGGTGGTGACGGGAAAGGAAGCACAGCGCAGCTCAGGAAGACTTGGGCACCTCATCAGGTGCTCGGAGACGCCTTTGTGAGCCGTGGGGGACATCAGCACGGGCTTTTAAGCAGTTAGGGAACTATTCCAGTGAATGATTTTCATTCTCCCAGATGAAAATGACTATAAAGGCAATCCATGATTGCAGCAAAAATTTCAGATATTAGGGAAAAACATAAGAAAATGGAAATCACTCCAAATCTCACCACCCAGAGATAAGAATCTCTGCTAACTTTCTGATAAACGTCCTTCCAGACACTGACCTCCGTGTGCATATAGGCCCCTCTGTGTAAATGAACTTGCACTCTACCTGATGCTCTGTAAGCTGCCGTTATGTCTTGGATGACTTTCCATGGCATTGGACACAGACCTGCCCATCACTGGAAACCACATGGTGTTCCCGGGAAGGATGCACCAGCCACATGTGACGGATGCCCTGGAGAAGCACATGTAGGTTTGTCCAGCTTTTCGGTGTCACAGACAACACTGCAACCAGCGTCCCCTGGCGCAGAACCCTGCCAGCGGGAGCACAGCACGGTCAGGGAACAAACAAACATCAGGGGCTTCCCTGGTGGCACAGTGGTTAAGAATCCACCTGCCAATGCAGGGCACACGGGTTCGAGCCCTGGTCTGGGAAGATGCCACATGCCGCGGAGCCACTACTGAGCCTGCGCTCTAGAGCCCGCGAGCCACAACTACTGAAGCCCGTGCACCTAGAGCCCGTGCTCTGCAGCAAGAGAAGTCACCGCAATGAGAAGCCCCGCTCACCACAACTAGAGAAAGCCACATGCAGCAACAAAGATGCAACACAGCCAAATAAATAAATACATACATAAATAAATCTTTTTTTTAAAAAAAAAAGAAGATGCCTTCAGGATGGACGCCTTCAGGATGGACAACTCCAGGGAGAAAACTGGGCTGGACCAGCCACCTGCCACATGAAACACAGACGATAATGAGTTCTTGCGTGATTTTGTGAAAAGTTCAGGGGAAGCATTAGTGATGGAAACATAAGAAGATGTAAAATGTAACCCCCAGAGACCTCACTGCCGGGAGAGAGGGAGAAATACTGACAGAGACGCAACATTTGACTAGAGAATGGAGGCACCGATGAGCCTCATTTCAAAGATTTAATCCATGTGTTGACGGGTTGATTAATACTGAATAGTAATTGAACCCTAAAGGCGCTTCCCCTCTATGGGGGGGGGGGGGCTCTGAGAGAATTCAACGCGCATCTGTCACCGTGGAAGAGGCGGTATCTACAAAGAAAAATCGACACACGGCAGGAAAACATGTCACTTGGAAATAGGGAGGGAAGTGTCAGACCAATAAAACCAAAACAGACGAAACGTCGAAAGGCTTTGCTTTCAGGGAGGGGGGATCAGCGTGGGGGAGGCCGAGAGACAGATGGTTTCTATGATAAACCTGGAAGAATGGTCTGGCTTTTGGAATGAGGCACTTAACACTGTTTCAAGGAAATGAAGGTAAGACAGCATTCAAGGGGCACCTGCTGACCTAGCGGCTGGCCAGGAGTGTCTGGTCCCTGGTCACGTGGCTTCTGTCTGGAAACGGCGTCCAAGAGCAGGGTCCTCCTGGGACTCCCCTGAGCTCGGGTCCGGCTCACCGTTGGAGGCCAGCGCCCCAGACCCCGACTTCAGGGGTGCCGACCAGACCACGCCCAGCGAGAGCCTCAGGAAGGAGGCCCCGGGGCCCTTCCTGGACCAGGGGCTGGTCTGAGGGAGGCTTTGGCAAGTGTAGGCGCACGGATCAGAGACGCCATCCAGGTGGGGAGACGGAGACCAGAGGGGTCCTGTAGACGGGAAGGAGGCCGTGGTGTTGGCGGACATCAGAGGCCACCCGACGGGAATGGAGGGACCAGGGTTGCAGATAATTTGTTTAGCTGACTCCTGAGACGAGACTGCAGCCTCGCTCACTCTGGTGGAATCCTTCCCATATTTGGGACTAGAAAGCAATTGTGTAAAGTGCTTTAAAAACAGATGCTCAGAAACACCTCCTGGTCCCTGCCCCAAGGAGGGAAAAACCCCGACTCCAGGGTCCTCAGACGCCTATCTGCTGGTCAGAGGGCGGAGACCACCTCCTATTCAGGGTGCAGAACATGGAAACAGCTCTTCCCGAAAGCCCTCAGCCAGCACCCACTCAGCGTGCTCCAGCCCCCTGCCAGGGCTCGCCCGAGGTCTGAGCTCCTCCTGGGGCCTGGGCCCGCAGCTACGGTGCCTCGGTCACCTCTGCTCTGCCCCCAGTCCTGTGCATGGTTCAGGGGTATCCGAAGGCCCAGTCCGGCCAGCACGACCCCCTCCTAGCACAGGTGATCCTCCTGGGGTGGGGAACAGGCGGCCTATGTCACATGACCTCCCAAGGGCCCCAGAGATCCCCTGCCTGAGTTGGGAGTCACCATGGAGCACCGGGCAATGAGATGTCCCAAGGATGTTCAGGGTCCCTAGACAGTGAGTCTAAGGTCCGACGGGGGCAGGGGCGGGGGGGGACACGGCAGGGTCTCTGGGAATGTGGCCAGCACCTGGCCAGATGCCTCCACTCTGCCGGCTGCATCCCCACATCTTCTGAGAAGGTGCCCAGAGGGAGAGGGTGGTGCCCTGACAAAGGCCGGGGGTGGGGCCTCACCCCAGTCTGAGAAGACTCCCAAAGCGGAGGGTGGGTCTGCCTGAGGGGCAGAGGCTGGCACCTGAGGACGCGGCCACTCTGCACATCACCTGTCACAGAGCACACGACTCTGAGACTCCACGTCCAGCCGGGGGTCCTGGGCACACGGCCGGGGTCATAGAGGACCGGATTGGTGGGTCACCTCGGGGCACGTGGGCCACTCCCTTGGGGATGCTGCATGTGACACAGAGGAAGAGGGGCACCAGATGACGTGCCAGGCCCCCCCCCCAGGCCTCCAGCCTCAGCAATTCAGAGCCCCCAGGCCAGGGGAGGCCAGTGAGAAGCGGGCACAGCTGGACAGCTCCCTGGGAGCCCGGACGCTCGAGAACATTGAGGTGGGACCCCTGGCAGCCGCTCAGGAGGTGAGGGTGGCCGCCTGGGACATTCAAGTTATTCGTGTCCCTTCAATGAGAACCTGCAGAGTTTACTAAAAATGCAGATATCCAGGCCCAGCTCCAGCATCTGACCCAGGGGCCCCAGAGTGGGTCCAGGATCTGCGTTTCATTTGATCTGTTTGCAGTGTTTCCGTGGATCACGGAAGTCTTTAAGCCGCCGCTCATGCTGCTTCCCGCCTGTAACACCTTTCCTGCCCCTCTCCTCCCCTCCCCTCCCCCCCTCCTCCTTCAGATGTCAAATGTCCACTTTGCCTTCAAGACCCAGTTTCAATGTGACCTTGGGGGGACCAAGTGTCTCCACAAGTTCCCCAGCCTCGGGGCCCCCTTGTGCTGAGCACTGACCACACAGTGTGGTAACCCTGTGGGGGTGCCCCGCACACAGTAGGCCCTCAGTAGAGGTGATGGTTGGGCAAATCTATTCCCACAGGTTCTAGAAGCAGCAGTGGTGACGGCCACACAGCCACCCTGGGTGCAAAGTCCCAAGGCCCAGAGTGGGGGGGCCCCAGCGGGTGCTTTTCTGGGGTTGGAGACACGCCTCTGGAAAGTTCCCTCCCGTCGGCCCCCCAGTCATGGCTCTGCAGCTCGCTTGGCCTAGCCCAGCAGAGGCAGTCAAACTTGGCTGGGATCGGAGCTCGGCGGGCCCAGTCCATCCCTACCACCCGCTGCCCCCCGGGACCAGACCCCCTTCGCCGGGATGGGAGCCCAGGACAGTCCCTGGAGTCGCTGCCGGGAGAAAGGAAGGAACAGTAAACATGCCTGACGCAGCCTGAAGACGGGCCAGACTCCATGGAGACGCTGGAAAACTCCCCCTATGCTCGGAGCCAAATACAGGGAATTAAACCCAGTTTGGACGTAGAGCCAGGATGCCCGCGCCTCGGGGGCCATGGAGATGCTCTGTCCCGCCCCAGAGGGGCGTGGCGGCTCAGTGTCCAGAGAAGGAAGCGCAGGACTTGGGCCCTTGCTCTGCGCCCCGTGCACGTGGGCAAACCCAGGCAGGCAGCGTGACTCTAACCACAGCCCTCGTGCGGCCCTCACTCTGCGCGCGGCCTGTGTTCACACGCTGACCCCTCGTGGGCCCCCTCGAGGTGGTCATCACCCCCCTCGTTAGGTGGGGGGCCCGCCCTCAGGCTGGTACGTCCAGTCATGGGCGCCGGCGCCCACCTGGCTCTCCCTGGAGGTTCAGGCTGGGCCGGGCTCTCCGGCCCCCACCGACGTGGACATTTCCTCGGGCTCTCCGGCCCCCACCGACGTGGACATTTCCTCGGGCTCTCCGGCCTTTTGGAAGTTGACTAGCACGTGCAGGCCACCGGCGGAGGATTGGGGAGAGACCCAGGAGGGAGCTGTCTGCCGATGGTACAGACTCGGTCCCTGTAAGGACACGCTCACCCCGCCTGGAGCGCCCGGGAGGGTGCCCGGGGCCCTTGGGGTCAGCTAGCCATGGGCGGCTCTCCTCCACAGCGCTCAGGACAGTGCCAGCCCAGGGCAGGGCCTGGACGCCATGCCCTCGGGCGCCTGGCCGGAAGTTGCAGGACAGTGGAGTGTGGAAGTCCCTCCCTGGGCCAGCCCCTTGGGCCCCCCCGGGGCTGTGTGTGTGTGGGGCGAGGGGATCGGGGTGAAGCCCGGGTTGCAGGATCTCAGACCTGTTACCAGAGGCCTGCAATAGATTTTGGTCCCTGTAATTTCCTGATTTAAACCCATACGTTTTGTTGACACCGTATGTGTAAGGCTGAGGCCAGGCTGCCTGCAAGGGCCCCAGGTTAGGGCCTCTGGGTCAGAGGGGCGTTTACTCATTCACTCATTCATCCATTCAGCCACACCCATCTGCCCTGTCCGCAGCTCAAGGGCTGAAGGGAGGTCCCCACGGGCGTGAGGACTGTGGGCCTCGAGGGGCCTCGGCCCCTCTCCACGGACGAGAGAGGGAGCCTCAGAGGCTGCGCTACCTGGCACCTCCACGGCCCTCACCTCACCTTCCCAGCCGCCCTGCCAGGGAGGGACCCACACACATCTTATAGGAAAGGACGCTTCCCTCAACTCTTGCCTCGAATTTTTAAAGCGATAATAAACAATCATCTACTCGATAGTCACATCGATAACTGCCAGCTCTGTTTGTGCGGCTCCCGGCACCTCTACTAAATGAGTAAATGAGACTCATGTGCTTCTCCATTTTGCCTGGGAGTTCCCAGGGCTGCCGGGGGATGGTGACGTGCGTCCGCGTCCAGAGGGCAGCTGGGGGAGTTCTGTCTTCCAGCAGTGACCGCCACAGAGGGGCAACCGTGCCGAGTGCTTACAGCCGTGGACTCGCTCAGGCTGCCTGGCCTGCAGGGGTGAGCAGTGGGCGTTGGCTTCTTCTTCCCGGGCTGCGTGAGCCTCACCAGCCAGCTGGCTCCAAACCGCTGAGATCTACTGTCTCACGGTCCGGAGGCTGCAAGTTCAAAACCGCGGTGTCGGCAGGGCTGGTTCCCTCCAAGGCTCTGACTTCCTCGTCTTTTCCAGCTTCCGGGGGCTGCTGGCGTCCTGTGTTCCCGGGCTCGTGGCCGCATCGCTCCGATCTGCCCTCCACGGTAACGTGGCCACCTCCCTGTGTGTCCCCTCCTCTTCTTACAGGGACACTGGCCATTGGGTATGGGGCTCACCCTAGTCCATGGTGACCGCGTGTAAACCGATTACCTCCACTAAGACCCTATTCCACATTCTGAGGTTCCGGGTGGATATGAATTTGGGGGGGCTGTTTAGCCCAGCCCAGGAGGAGACTGTCAGCTGTCCCCGCTTGAAGGGAGACGTGAGCTGGCCCCGCGTGGGCCACGGTCCACCTCCTCGCCACACGGAACCAATTCACACACGTTGGGGAGCAGAGCCCCCAGGGCCCCCGTGGGCTCCTCTTTTCGAGGGGAACTCAGAGGCAGAGTCAGTGGGCGACGACCTGCAGGCCTGTCTGCACTTGGTCTGGGGCCTCCTGAGGTCACCCCCGTCCGAGTCCAGTGTCTCTGTCTCCCTTTGTTCCCATCCCTTCAGAAGACCCATCAGAGCCTCCAGCTGGCACTGACGCCACGACGCCCCCAACCCACCACCTGTTGTTCAGAACCAGCGACAGAGCGCACAGCGCCGGGCAGCTGCATGGGGGCCGGGATGCAAAGAGACGGTCCCTCTCCTGAGAGACCAGGGATGTGGCCAGAGGGTCGGGGGGGCTGTGTCTTCTCGGGTGCTGCTACTGCTCACTTTCCAGGCTCAGGGAGGGACAGGGATTTCTTCCTGCTCGTAGCCTGGACAGAAACCAGCAGGTCCCGCTGCCCAGCCCCGCAGACCCAGCCCTGAGACGCTTTCTCCACCCAGCGTCTGCACGTGTGCGTGTGCCCCCCCGTGACGCACGTGCACGGGTGGGATGGGAGCTCGCCCCACGCCCTCAGCCCTGGACCAGAGGGGTTGGCTCTTATCCCAAACCCTCCGAGCAGGGGAGCAACACGCCCCGAGCTCTATCTCGAGCTCGGGCTGAGGTCCAGTCGTCCATTCACTCAATTCAGAGTTTGCATCTGCTCACCAACAGCAGGGAGCACGGAACTTCGCGGCCCTTTCAGAGCTCCAGGTGGGGCAGGGGAGGGGCCGGGACGGAGCTGATCTTCCCCCTGGGCATGAGGGTCAGTTCCCAAGAACCAAGAGCCTTTTCACGGGGCCGAGCCTGGTTCCGGGAAAGCCAGCCCTCGCCAGGTGAGCTGGCCTTGGGGGCTCCGGCCAGCAGGCGTGTGAGGCTGAACAGCAGTAGCCTGTAGGGGACATCCCCGTCCCCTGGACCCTCGGCCACTCTTCTCCCCCTCTGCTCCTGCCACTGCCGACCTGTGACCACGTGGCCTGGGGCCGACCCGTCTCACACCCTGGAAGCCCCAGAAGCTTCCACCACTTCCAGTCTCGGGCCAGGGGCCGCAGCACTCGCATCTGTGGAAGGCGCGGCTGGTACACCCTAGGTTATCCCCCCACACGGCGATCGTTGACCTTGGTGACAGGAGGTGGGAGGGAGCCAGCATCGAAGCCCCCCACCCCCGCCTCCCAGGCTCCTTCCAAGGGCTCGCAGGTGAGGGGCCTGGTGGACCTGCCTGGAGACGCCCCACGTGGCTCCGGCATCCGCTCGGCAGTGACGCTAGGGCGGTGAGGCGTTGCCTGGCACTGCTCCCTGTTCTCTCCAGCCTCCCTCCCCTCCTCCCGCCCTCTTGCTGCCCTGAGACCACCCCTCCTATTTAAACCTTGGGCCCTAATCCCTGCCTCAGGCTCTGCCTTCCAGGGAGCTCAGCTGAGACAAGGAGGTCGGGAAGGGAACAGGCTGTGCAAAGGCTCCGTGCATGAGGGGCAGGACTTGGGGGCATCCAGTGGGGCCAGAGCAGTGCCTCGTGGGATACGGGAACGGGCCCGGGCCTGGGGTCGGCCGTCCTAGGTCGAATCCCAGCTCTGTCATTTCCAAGCTCCCTATGGCAGCTGCTTCATCTTCCGAGTGGCTGCCGCTGTGTATAGAGGAAGGCCAAGACCCCCCCCCTCAGGGCTGCTGCAGGGTGGGAGAGGTGAGTCTGCTTCTAGGGAGGGCTGGCTTCCTGTCTCTGGCTTCTCCACGCGGCCCAGGACCCTAGACCTGCAGCCAAGATGCCATCAGCCCTGAGACAGGGCAACCCCAAAGGCAGAAGGCAGGTGCACCGCGCGGCTCGCCTCCCGGACCTGCTTCCAGCTCTCTATCTGCACCCCTTGTACAAGTCGGGATACTCGTACATCTGCTTCTGATCTGCCAGTGGCCGTGCACCGGCCAAGGCTGCCCTGAGCCTTTCCTCCGTTCTTTCACATTTGTGTGTTGGCTTTGGTTTACTCAGGAAACATTTTTTTTTAAACCAAGGCTAGTGAACCACAGTGTGGAGTTCAAGTACGGAGTTCAAGTTTGGGTCAAAATAACCATCTATGGATTCATGGTGGGCTCAGGGCTCAGAGGAGTAATTCCATCTCTGCCCCGATCACACAGGTGTGCATACACATGCACATGCACACGCGTGCACACTCAACGTGCACACACACCCTGCAGACAGACATGCACATGCATGTAGGTGGCTTGAACAGAGATTCCCAGACCCCCTTCCTCCCCACAGGACACAGGAAGGGGGAAGAGGCTGAGTAGGGGCCCAGGGGACAGAAAATATGACTGAATTGTGACTTCACTGGGGCCAGGCCTGTACCCATGGGTTGCTGGAACCCTGGATGAATCCCTCCCACCCTGTGCACCTCAGTCTCCACATCTGTGAAATGGGATCATCCCTGCCTCCCAGGATGTTGGGAGAAGCAGTTGAGAAGATGAAAGAAAATGCCTTTCCAGGTGCTAAGTGCAGTACTGCCGAGGTCAAAAAGCAGTGCCCCCCCCCCCCGGTGATGACAATGCAGCCACCCTACTCTGGGGCCCCAGGGACCAGGAGGCAGGCTGTGGACCAGCCACAGTCCCAGCACCTGCGTGAATCCAGCACAATTGGGACGTGCTGTGTGATCTTGGGGAAGCGCCTGCCCTCTCTGGGCCTCAGGATCCCTTCACCTCAGAGCAGCCGCTGCCATCTTCCAAGAGAGAGCTCGGGGAGCCAAGGCCTGTGCTGGGGCCACCCAGCGCTTCCTCTCTGTGCAGCGAGACAAAGAAACTGGGGACAGGACTGGAGAATGAGGCCCCAAACCAGGGCGACGGCTCTCAATCCGTGCTTATACGTGCAGTCGTTCATCATACGTGTCAACCCGATGGGTGGCTGGATGTTTGGTCAAAACGATTCTGTGTGTGTCTGCAAGGGGGTTCCTGGATGAACTTAGCTTTTAGATCAGTCGACAGAGTAAAGCAGACAGCCCTCCCCAGTGTGGGTGGGCCTCGTCCGATCACTTGAAGGTTGTAGAAGTGACTGCATTTACAAAATACCTTGACAGCAGCACCTAGATGAGAGTTTGAATCACTGGGGACTGTGGCCTGGCCGAGTTGACCCCTGAAACTGACCATCACAGTGGGGCAGAGACCACAGCTGGCTCGGGATCAGCAGGCCCAATTCCAAGACCCGCTGTCAGGGCTTGTGCCGCCTGGGGCCTGGTGCTATTGGCATGGCCTCGGTTTCCTCATCAGTAAGTGGGAGACCCTGTCCCTGGGTGAGTCATCCCAGAGGGTCTGCCCTGTGTGGGGACAGCAGGAGAGAAAAGACCTAGTCCCCACTCTGGGTCAGGGAGGGCCTTCTGGGTTTTGATGTCTGTGTAGGAGTCTGCTGGGCAGCCCAAGTTGGGAGTGTGTGCCAGGTGGCCAGGTAGGGGACGAGCACAGGGAATGAGGGAGGGTCACCCCCACGTCAGCCTTCCTTCTGTTCAGGGTATGGGCTGACTCTTGTCCCCTCCCCCTGACGCCTGCCCAGGTTTGGGGGAGGGGAGGGAAGGGCTCATTCTCAACCGCTAATTTGACCGTGAAATTTCCTCTCAGGGGCTGCCCAAAGCTCACAGCATGATTTCCAGCCCTGAACCGTGAAGACTCCAGCCCGAAGCTGGCCAGGAACTGGAAACCCGCCCAGGAAGGAGGGAGGACGTGCCAGTGACTTAGTCCTGACTGAGGCCACAGAAACTAGCCAGAGGCCTGCCCTTAACATCAGCACCTCGTGGTGACCCCAGGACCCCGTGGTGGGTAGACATGTTCTGGGATGTCCCCCGAGGCAGCAGCCTCACTGCTCAGAGCAAGTGCGGGTCAGCTGTGCAATACTTCTCATCATACGCACGTGTGAAGCGGATGCTCAAACAAAGCCACCGCCTCCAACAACTGGGTGAGATACTGAGAAGGAACGGTCCGAAAACACCAGCGTCGGGGCCTGGCACTTTGGAGGTGCAAAAGATAGCCATCCATCCACACATCCACCTGCTTTTCCATTGACCCATCCACCCATTAATC
>NW_020837950.1:73458689-73524810 GCF_003676395.1 Aethalodelphis obliquidens
CCCATGGAGCTGACCTGGGGAGGTGGGGAGGGAGCAAACAATGACCTGCTAAATCAATTTATTACCAAGAAGAACAGCAGGTGGCGAGGACAGCTGTTCCCCTTCGCCTGGCGGGTGTGTCTGGTCCTGTCCGCTTTCTCACCATCACAAATGGTGTCTGGTCCGGATGGGCTCATGCTCATGCCCAACTCCAGGGGAGGGCCTGGCCCTCTGCAGGGCCCTGAAACCTGCACAGGGAAGCAGCACCCTGTGGGCCAGTTACACCCTTCGAGCTCCACACGACTGCACTTGTGGGAAGTCAGCGATGATTTCCACGGCCAAGTGCTCTGCCGACATTCATTTTCTTAATTCTTCTCTCAAAATGTCCAATCGCTCTGAAGCAGGCTCCCCGTTGGACGCGTGACGGGGCTGCTGGAGAAGCATTTGGGCAGAGCTGACAGCTGAGGCAGGAGCCACCCTCCGGAGGACCCTGACGGGACCCCCAGGGATGCAGAGGAGCGCCACACAGACAGGGGTGCTGGGACGACCTGGAAGCTTCCTTGGCCACCCCAGGAGGGCTGCAGCTAAGGAGCCTGCACTGGGGGGGCCCAGGCAAGGGCAGGCTGGGCAGACCCTGTGTGCGACCCTGGACACGGCCCTCTCCAAGCCTCAGGTCCCCAAGGGTAATATTGGGCATGGGGCCGCTGTCATTTTCCTCTCCGTGAATCAGCTAACAGCACCTCATTCACCCCAGTATCTCAGCTGCCGGCTCTAGCCTGAAGTCCCACCAACAAGGAAGACCGGAACCTCGGGCTCCTGCTTACATCTTGCCAGTGAGGGCTCAGCTGGCAGGGGACCCCGTGCCCACATGACCTCCCCACACCCGCCTCAGCGGGGCAGGAAACCGAGACTGCCCCCAGTCCACTCCACTGTGTGCTGACCAAGGAATAAGCAGATCCTGGGGAGAGGAGAGGCTGGTGACCATGGAAACCTGAGCCTCCACGAGCTTAGACTTCCCAAGGATGGTGCAGGCACTGAGGAAAGGGTGGGGCCGGGCTGAGCATCGGGGGGCCAGGGCAGGCTCATGGGAGGGGCGTCAGGATGACAGGAGCCTCCCTGGAACACAGAAGGTCCCAGAGTCTGGGCGGGTTCCCTCCGTGGCCTGTGCTTCCTGACGTTATGGCGCTGGTCCGTGAATTGGCTTTCTGTCCCCTGGGCACCCGCTCTGGACTGGGGATGGGTCTGTTGCTTGTGGGTGCCCCTAAGGCCGGGCACACAGTTGGTCCATATGGATGGGCAGTGATGGACAGGACATCCGCACAGAGGCACCAGCCACGGCACCTGCAGGATTTGCTTCATACCCGAGCCAAGGCCGCGCACAGGGGCCCGGTCAGGGGCCAGGCATGGCCGGGAACAGGGCTCACCATCTCTGACCCATGCAGGCTCCTCTGCGGCAGCCCTTCCCCGGGAGCAGCTGTGGGCCGGTTAAGACCCTCCCAGAACCACCCTACAGTCCAAGGCCTTCAGGCCCTTCCCCATCCTCTGCATCCCCTTCGGAGGTGTCAGACCAGCATCACCATCTGCTGGCCCTCCCTGACCACACCTGCCCTGCCCCTTTGTCTTTCACAAGCATCACCCAATACATCTCTAGCTCCTTCCCAGAACACCCAAACCAGCATAATTTGATGAAGAAACACATGAATACCTGAAAGGTCCTTGACCACTGCTGTCTGACTCAGAGAAAGGACTGCCTTGGCCTATTTTTCTCCCATCTTCAGATTGCAAGGGGCAAATTTTGGTGATGAGTGAGGAAACACACAGGAGGCCCATTGACAGGCAGAGGAACTCAGGGTGTGAGGCTGCCTATCTCAACCCTGAGAAAGCAGAGCCTGAGGCAAGTGTTACGTTGCTGCCTCTTCACATGAGAAGCACAAGGTGAGGACAGCGAGGGTCAGGGGAAAGGAAGCAGATGAGCAAGGATGCTAGTGGCTGATGTGCCCGTGCTCTGGCCGCCACTTGACAATGAGCAGGAACAGGCAGGCAGGTGTGCTCGGTCAGCACGGGGTGGCGGTGAGGGGACATCTCAGGATGGGCTGCACAGAGGAATCACGTATGGGATTGTCTATGGAGGGGAAGCTGCCCACCCTCCTCTGTCTCCCAACCATTCCCCACCAGACCCCAGCGCCTGCTCTCTCTGCTTGTAACCCCCAGCCACAAAGGAAGCCAGTCCCTGGGGTCTGCAGTGGGGGGTTGCATCCACATGGATGGTGGGGGTCGCCTGGCACAGGCAGGGTGCCAGCCAAGAGAGAGAAGGAGGCTCTCAGGGGGCTGAGAAGGTGCACAAGACTGTGTCCCCTCGCGCTGCCCAAGCCCTGCCTCGGGACACCCTGGGGGGAAGGGGAAGCTCAGCCACACTGGAGTCCAGCGTCCTCGGAAAGTGACATCATTTCTCTGATCTGCAAAGTGGGTGCAATAGAGCCCCCTCGTGGGGTACGTGAGTGTCCTCCTGGCTGCCATACAAATTACCACAAATTGGGTGGCTTATAGCAACAAAAATTTATTTTCCCACACTTCTGGCCCTGAAAGTCCAAAATCAAGGCGTTGGCACTCCTTCCAGGAGCTGTAGGGGGGTCTCCCATCTCTCCCAGCTCCTGGGGGTCCGGGTGTTCCTGGGCTTGCGGTAGCATCGCCCCCAACCTCTGCACCATCACCACGTGGCCCCCTCCCCTGTGTCTTCTCCTCTGTGTGTCTCTTATAAGGACAATTGTTGTTGGATTTGGGGGGTACCAAGGGGATCCAGGACGATCTCATCTCTAGATCCTTAGCAAATTGCATCTCAGCAAGGACGCTTTTCTCAAATAAGATGACGTTCCGAGGTTCCAGGGGTCAGGATGTGGACCCCACTTTGGGGGGCCCCATTCAATCCACTGAAACAGGTGAGCGATCACAGACACGATAGACCTCAGACCCCAGAAGGAGAGCACATGGGTCCCACGGGGTAATAACTAGGTCATGTCTCTAGATAAAAGTTCGGGAGCAGCGGAGGAAAGGGGGCTGGGACCCCTTCACTGGACAGTGCAGATCAGCAGGGATGGGGTGGCTGACCCTGGACACGGAGGGGAGCTGGGCCAGCAGGGACCTCCCGTTCCTTCCCACTCGCACCAGCCTGGCCTGTGGTGGACAGACTCCCGGAGATGCTGCAGGAAGCATCGTCCTCCTGGCTCGGGGGCCCCCACACTCCTATCCCTCCCACGACCGAGGGGGCCTCGCTCTCCACACTCCGGGCTCATCATCTGTAAGATGGGGGTGGTCATCGTGGTCCCACGGATGCAGCTTTCCCGAGGAGCGAGTGAGCTAATATACATGGAAAGTTCTAGAGCAGCATCCGGTACATGGTGGGTCCCACGGGCCAGTCAGCAGGCGTCGTCACGAAGGGTTTGGAATCTTGCTTGGTACCCTGACATTGAGCGCGTCCCGTGTGGCCCCTGGGGGCCGAGTGGTGGCCTGCCAAAGCCCGCGGAAGACACAGACAGTGCAGGGCAGACCCGCAGCCTGCTCCACAGCAAGGCTACCGAGGCGGCTGCCTTCTCCCGGCGAGGCCGTAGGGGCCCAGCTGGGGCTCCCACGGAAGAGGCGAGGGGGCCCGTCGGGGGGCCTGAAGGGGTTGGGCTGTGAGCCCCCCAGGACACCATGGGCCGACTGGGGCCAGGGGAGAGGTGAGCAGGAAGGTGACGGAGCAGCCGGAGTCCTGAGGGCTGCACCTCCCCTGACCCCCCACCCAGCCCCTAGGGGAACCTGCGGGCACCCAGAGTGGCCGCTCACTCCAGCACCACCTTCTTCTTCTGCACCACGGCTGCTGCCCTACAGGGCTTCCTGCACGCAGAGGTTTGCTCTGTAAATAAGAGAATAAATCATGGTGATGTTGTTTCGTTTCCTCGGGGAAACAGGTCCCTGGGGGCACCTCGCTCTCTTCGCCTGCTCTGCCGCCAGGCTGACGTCTCAAAACTCACCTGCAGGATCATCCTAATTGTCTTAGCCTAGGTTGAAGACTTTCATACAAAACCATACCGTGGAAGGTTCCAGGGTTTGGGTCCCGGAGCCTCTGGACATCCTCCCCCCACATGATGAGTGAGGAAAAGGATGGGGCAGGTCATGGGGCCTCAGCGAAGCCTCCAGGGAATGTCTGGGAGGCAGGTGGACACGTGGCTCTGAGGCTCCAGGCCATGCTCAGTGCTGGGGACAGAGAGGCAGGTCCTCAGCATGTCCCGGGGAGATGGTGCTAGGAGGCCGGAGCCCCGGGGACACATGGTTGACAACCCCCGGTAAGGGATGGGCAGAGGGGCCGCAAAAGAGACAGAAGAGGAGAAGGGGCCGGGACAGAAGACCCCACCTCAGCAAGGAGGCCGCCCGTGCCCCTCAACCCCGGGACGAGCCCCGTTCAGAGGAGGGCAAGATGCCTCCAGGAGAAAGGCAAGAAGGGTGAGCTCGAGGTCGCCACGAATTCTGGGTGCCGTGTCCTAGTGCAGAGATAGGGGCGCCACCCGGGCTGGAATCTGTCGCAGCCTCCCTCCCACTGACACCCTGGTCCCTGGACCGCCTCAGCCCCGTCCCAGGTGGGCGGGAGCCTTCATTCGCCCGGCGAGGAAGCGGAGGCCCCGGCAGGCAGGACCTGGAGAGCCTGGGTGCGCTGCGTCGGGAGACGGACGGACGTGAGGACGAGACCCAGTGACACCCTCCTCGGGATGGGGGGATGCGTCTCTGCTGCGCACTCTCCCGTGCCCGGTGCCCACCGTCTTCCCCAGCCAGCCCTTCCCAAGGACCGCTCCAACGGTGACCCACTTTCTCCCCCAAACAGCCTGGACTCTGCCTCTAGGTATTTTCCGTGGCCTGGCCTGGACCTCTTCCCAACACCGGGTGGTTCAATTTAAGCTTCCTGCTGGGTCAGCAGATTTGCAAACCACAGGTTTCTTCAATTTCTTTGAAAATAAAAAGAAGAAAGAAAAGGAAAGAAAATCATTTTCCAAAGCCTTGTCTTTCTTCCCAATCAATCATGGTGCAGGGCCTGGCTACAGCCCAGGGCCCATGGGACAGCGGATCTGGTGACTCAGCCCCTGGATGGGGCTCAGCTATCCTGCGTGGGGAGCAGACCCCACCTGGGGTCATCTGCTGTTTCTCCACTAGGACCCAGCAGCGTCGCCAGAAGCAGCCCAGAGCGGGTGTGGCCAAGCTGGTGGACCAAGAAGTGAATCTCCACCCTCCCCCCACCCCTGACTCGGAGGGTCACCCTGGACAGCAGAGTACGTGCTCGAGGAGCTGTAAGGGACACCAGTTCAAGGGGTGGAGTCAGGGGTCCAGAGACCTCTCCAAACTAGCTAAGCTCCCACCATCAAACCCCTTCCCTTTCACCGGAGTTCCAGAGCCCATCAGGAGACAAGGGTGCTGGACTGGCCGTCCTGACACAGTCTAACGGGGTCACCAGATCTGGACCAAAGCATCGCCCTTTTGTGCACCTGCCTTTTCCTCCTGGCCACGTGGCCCCGACCATTCCCTGGGCTCCTTCACCCGTCTGTGCCGGGGTGGAAGGTCGGACCTCGCGGGCCTTTGAGCAAAGAGAGGATGAGGGAAAAGTCCTTCTGAGTTCACGGGCAGGACCGTGAGGCTTCCCAGCCCAGCTCGGGGCACACGCTGCGCCCTGGGGGGTGGGCATTTTCTGAGGACCGGATGGGCGCCTCTGACAGCAGCTGGGGGTGATGTCGCTGATGGGGACCCAGACGCGGCCATTGGGTGGAGCGATGGGGGTCCCTGGGGACATGGCCAGGGTGGCTGGGAAGCAGCAGAGGAGGAGACCCTGCCTGGAGCCGGTGGGGGAGGAGAGGCTGCGGAATGGCGTCGAGAACGAGCCCTCGGGAGCACAGGAAGTGGATGGGACAGCGGCCACCGGGGCACGGGGAGGAGACTTGCTTATTCCTTTATTGAGGTCATCAGTCCAGTGGCATTTAGTCCATCCGCAAGGTAGTGCAGCCGCCACCTCTAGTTCCAGAACGTGCTCGTCACCCCAAAGCAGGTATGCCCACTCCTGCCCCTCCCCCTCCCCCTCCCCGCCAGTCCACGCTCTGTCTGTTTGCCTGTCCTGGGCGCCGCACATAAACGGAATCGTACAGTGTGTGGTCTTTCGTGTCTGGCCTGTCTCACCGAGCGTCGTGTTTTTGAGGTTCCCCCACGTGGCGTGTGTCAGTACACTGTTCCTCTTTATGGCTAAATCACACTCCATCATACGGATGGACCACACTTTGTTCCTCCATTCATCCCTGGACGCGTATGTGTGTTGTTTCACTTGTGGGCTGTCGTGAGTACTGTTACCGCAACACGGGGAACAACTACCTGCTTCAGTTCTGTTGAATTCGTTGGCTGGGGCGGCCTTAACAAAGACCACAGGCCAGGTGACTTGGTAGGACTTTCTTCTCTCCCAGTCCTGGAGGCTGGACATCCAAGTTCAAGGTGTGGGCAGGTTGGTTTCTCCTGAGGCCTCTCTCCTTGACGTGTAGACGGCGTCTTCTCCCTGTGTCCTCACATGACTTTCCCTCCATGCATGTCTGTGTCCTTATCTCCTTTTTGTACCGGGACAGCAGTCAGATTGGATCAGGGCCCACCCCAATGACCTCATTTTACCTTAAATACCTCTTTAAAGGCCCCCCTCTCCAAATGCAGTCACTTTCTGAGGTGCTGGGGGCTCGGTCTTCCACACATGAGCTTTGGGGGAGACCTGTCTTTAGTTCTTCTGCTCCCGGGAAAGTACAGGGCAAGGTCTGGTCTCTGGTCTGCCGGTCTCTGGTCGCAACATTTCCATCGGCCAATCAACGGGGGACCTGGTTTTGTGCTGCTGCTTGAAGACGGCTTCTTCCGTGTGTGACGCCGATTCAGTGCATTGGCTCAGAGCAGCGCCGTGTCTCAGCATGAATGAAACTCACCTGCACACATGACTCCCTGCCCACACACCCCAGCCTCTCACGCTCAGAGCACCGGGCATCACCCCATCACCAGACCTGCGGGCCATTTTAAACAGAAGTCACCAACCAAACACAAAAAGGCAAAACCCAGGGCACTGACAGTGAAAAGGACGCTTGTTTCCAGGACCAGCTGACACGGAGGCAGGGGTGCCCTCGGTCCCCATCAGGCAGGGGCGTGCCCGCCGGGCCACGCTGCGCTGTCCGCCAGCGACCGCTAAAGAACAACGAGTATCGACTTGGGGGTTATAAACGCACTTTAGTGAGTAGGCAAATTCACTAATACGGGATCCAAGAACCACGAGGATGGCTGTGGTGAGCCTGAGTTGGGGGGATGCGTTCATACTCCCCCCGGCCTTCCCCATCCTGCTTCCTGACCCAGGGGGCTCCCCGCCTCGGGCCTCCGACTGGACATGGCCATTCTCACTGGCCTCCCCCGCTGCAGAGTTATGACAACCAAAAATGTCAGCAGATACAGCCCAACGTCCCCACGGGGAAGGGGAAGGGAAACCCACCCCAGCTGAAAACCCTGTTAAAACACTAAAAACTCTACTCCAAAGGCATGCGAGGAGGAACAGTGGCCCGGGTTGGGGGCCCCAACAGGCCACCGCAGAGCAGGGGAAGAGGTTTAAGCGCTCCGCCGGGGGCATCTCCTCTGGGAGCAGAAATAATGACCAATTAGTGAGCCAGCAGCCAATCTCACCACCTCCACTAATTCAGAGTCTAGGCAGGAAAACGGGAAAATAATTCATATTTCCCCCACAGCAGAGTTCCTTATTTCAGAATTAAGTAACACAGAGATGACTCCGCTGTAAACAAATTCTCTCTGGATGCACTGCCTGTTTCTTTCATCAGCACGGTCAGGAGATGTTTCTGAGAGTTGAAATGCGGGGTCGTGCTGGGTTTTTAATTTGCCCCGAACGGCGATCCAGGATGACACCGTGCCACGACCCGCAGGAGGGCAGCGGGTGGAGAAGGGCGGTCGGCCTTGCGGTCCATGTCGGGCTGGTGAGCCCTGCCTTGGGCCCTGACCAGCCAGGCCTTTCCAGCAAGTTCCTTCATGTCTCTGAGCGTCGGGCTGCTCGTCTGTAAAATGCAAATTCTGGTAAGTGGCTGTGGGAATTCAGTGACATTTAGGTGCCCAGCCGAATGCTCTCGGTGGGTACTTGTGGGTAATTTGGTGGGGCACAAGCACGGGGTCTCAGCCCCTTACATTTATTCACTGATGTGCTCCTTGCCATACCCACGAGTAGTCGTTACCATTCCCACTTTACAGAAGGGGAAACTGAGGCAGAGAGCGTAACTCACCTCCTGTCCAGTCAGTTGGAAACTGGGGTCTGGAGACATTCATAGAGCTGGGGGGTGAATCTGGATGGGCTTCCCGAGGGCGGGGATGGAGGAGGGGCCCAAGGCCTGGGGTGAAGACAGGAGGGAACGAGGGTCCCATGGGGTTGGGGTGGGGTCCCAGGAGGAGCCGACCTCGGGCGGGCGGTCCCGGGGAGCCCAGAGACCCTCAAGAGCTTGTGCAAAGGATGTCCAACCGCCCCATTCGCCCAGGACTGGGGGGCTCCTGGGACATGGGACTTTCTGGGCTAAAGCAGGGACAGTCGTAGGCAAACCAGGACAAGCGGTGCCCGCAGTTGCCCACGAGCCCTGGAGGTGACAGGGGGCTGGGAGGGCTGAAGCCGCCTGGCCCTCTGCCCGAGACTCCGACACCAGGCCTCCTCTGGGAAGCTGTCCGTTTGCCAAGGTTGATTTCCACCCACCGATGGGATAATTATAGGGAAGAGCAAAAAAACTGAAGTGAAAGAGCTGCAGATTTCTAACACTAGCGACCCGTTAACTGCTCTGGCCGCTGGCTGCTTTCCTTCGCCTGGTCCCAAGGAGGCAGGAGATTCCAGAAGCTTCGATGGATGAGGTACCCTCCGGGGTCCTGCCTGCTAGCCTAGGGCGCCTGGCCCGTCTCCCTGGGGGCTGGCACGGAGGCCTCCTCCCCGGGGTCTCAGCTGATGTTACACTGACAGTGAGGAAGTGGCTGGCACCCTGAGAACTGGGCCGGGTCCCTGACGTCCCCCGAGCCCCCAACCCCTCACGGCTGCAGAAGCCCCCCCATCCGGGCCAGCTGAACCCTCCCAGCCCGCCCCTCTCCTGACTGGTGGGGCCAGATGGGGCCTCTGGAGGCCTGTGGGTCCAAGTTCTGCCCAGAATGTTTCGGAAGGCAGCCGGCCACCGGCCACGGTGCTGCTCTCAGATGAACCGGGCACAAGCCACAGGGGGCCTCGGGGGCCAGACAGCTTCCAGGACCAGCCCCTCCCTGCACAACCACCACCTCCCTCTCTCCATCCTGGTCCCCCACACTTTTGTTTTTTCCCCTTTTTAACTGATGGACTTTATAGTTCAGAGGAGTTTTAGGTTTACAGAAAACCTGGGCAGAAAAAGGCCAGAGTTCCCATGTACCCCTCCCCCCAGCTCCCCTGGCTGTCCCTGCCTCGCAGCGGTGCGGTGTGTTCGTGACCATTGACGAGCGGCCGTGGATACCTTGTCGTTAGCCACGGCCCGTGGCTTACAGCAGCTTCCCTCCCTGTGGTTTGAATTCTGTGGTTTTGACAAATGTCCTATTTTTTACCTTTACAGTTTCGTGCTGAGTGGCTTCACCACCCTTAGCACCCTCTGCGCCCACCTCTGCAAAGGCAACCCTCCTCCCTCTTTGGGGGGCCCTTGCGGCCAAGCACAGGCTGAGGGGGACCTTGCCCAGGACTCAGGCCTGGGGAGGGATGGATCAGAGGGGCAGGAACAGGGGGACACATTTTGTGAATGGGGAGACTGAGGTCCGGATTGGGGAAGCCTCTCAGTTAATCACACAGCCAGGGGGTGAGGTCTCCCGCTCGCACAGACATCTCCTCCGCCCCAAACACCAAGCACCCTGGGACTTTGTGCAGTAGGGACCCACCAACCCCTGGGAGGCCCCTGATTCATGACCCTGGGACACCCAGGCCGGCCTGTAGAGTCAGCTCTGGAACTAGACACCTCGCTGCCCTTTGGGAGCTGTGTGGCCTTGAGCAGGCTGCCTTCCCTCTCTGGTCCTGCTTCTTCATCTGTAAGTGGGCTTCCTGGCAGTGCTGGGGGTTCTCTAGTGGTGTTACTTGAAAGGAGGTAGAATTGCCTGATGCCATGTTACTTCCTCCCCCCGAGGGGGGCGGTGCCCACCTGGAACTTGGCAGGGAGAGGAGGAGCCGGCATCACCAAGGCTGCAAACCTCAGAGGCTTTCTGTTTCTATGGCAACCTGGAGCTGCACTCAGCACAGGTTTCGTGGAGGACTGTGGGACTCCGGGCAGTCCTGGGGCGAGGGCCGGACTGCAGGAGGGGAGAGGGCCGGGACCCAGGGCTGGCTGAGCCGTGATCCACCTGGGCCCCGGGTCTCTGAAGGACAGGGCCTGGGCCTGCTGCAGCTGGCTCTGTGTGGGGGCTGGGCCTCCCTTGCCATCTGAGGGAGGGGTCGGGGCCGGAGTCTGTGAGGCCGGAAGGGGGGACCCCCCGGCAAGGTCAGGGAGCCTTAGCTCACCCAGGCTCTCCTGCCTGCCTGGTCTGATTCCTCCCCCCGAGACTCCTGGGAGGCAAGCATTATCATGCCCCACCCCCATTTTTCAAGGAGGAATTGGGCTGGATGAGAAGCCAGGTGAGACCCAGCGGGGGGCGGGGAAGCCAGGACCACTGCCCTGAGCGGCTGCCAGGGCCAAAGACACCGCCCTGGAGAGAGTTGGCAGGGCTGCTGTCTCCCGAGCCCCCACTTCTCCCGCCCCCGGGGTCAGAGCCGCAGGCATGCAGGGCCAGGCAGATGGCCGGAGAATTCTGTGGATGCCTAGAAGCTGAACTCAAACCAGTGCAGGGAAGTGACAGAATCAGATTTTGCTCTGAGAAGTAGTGAGCTCCCCGTCCATGGGGGCATCCAAGCAGAGGCCGACTGTGGGGAGGTTCCCACAGCACACGGCGGTGGACTCAGTTGGGCCCCTTCAGGGGTTCATCTAGGGAGGAGCCCTGATGCTACTTCTAGGGACCAACCCTTTGAAAGGGTTTTGCCGAAGGAGCCCCAGCCCCGGGTAAACAGGGGGCCACAGACAGGCTCCCAAATGCAGAGTCCCTGATGCCCGCAGCCCCTCCTGAGGAGAAGGGGGTCCGAGCCCCTGTCTGCATGCAAATGTCTCCCCTGACAGAATGCAAGCTGGGAAGACAGGGCTGGGGTCTTGCTCACTGCTGCCCCGTCATCATCTCCTCCCTGTCCTTCCCCTCACCACCATCATCACATCGTCACCACCATCATCACGTCACCGTTACCTTCACCACCATCTTCATCACCCTCCCTATCACCATCATCACCATCTGCTTCACCACCATCATCACCATCTGCTTCACCACCATCATCACCATCTGCTTCATCACCATCTGCATCACTGTCTTCATCGGGTTCTATCGTCATTGCCATCTCCTTTTACTTCTTCCTTGCCTCCCCCCCTTCATCATTGTTCCATCTTCATCCTCTCCATCAGCATCATTTTGCCATGGTCTTTTCCACTGCCATCTTCGTCTTTGTTGAGCCCTGATGGTTGGCCCTCCGTATCCACAGGTTCCACATCCGTGGATTCAACCAACCACAGATCAAAAATATTTTTTAAAAAATTCCAGAAAGTTCTAGAAAAGCAAACCTTGAATTTGCCAAGCACTGGCAACTATTTACAAAACATCTACATTGTATCGGGTATTGTAAGTAGTCTAGAGATGATTTAAAGTATATGGGAGGATGAGCTAGGTTACATGCAAATACCACGCCATTTTGCATAAGGGACCTAAGCATGCAGGGATTTGGGTATCGGCAGGGGTCCTGGAACCATCCCCATGGATGCTGTGGGGGAGGGGGGAGAGCCGCATCTGCAGCAGGGCTGCAAGCACTTTCCTAACGCGGCTCTTTCATCCTCACAACAGAGATGGGCATCTTCAGCCTCATTTCACAGAAGGGAAAACTGAGGTGCTGCGGGAGATTCAGGTTGCCCCCAGACATGCACTAGCTGGTAGCTATCATCGCATCTGGGAGGGAGATACAGGCTGGGCGACTCCAGGCCTGTCCCAAACCACCGAACGCCCCTGCCAGGCCCTGGAAGGGAGCGCCTGCTGCACGCGGTGCGGGCTGCTGTCTGAAGCCTCCTGTTGGGCCGCAGCTCCCTGGACTCAAGCCCAGTGCCACTTGGCTGTCCCCAGGCTTCTCCCCTTTCTCCCTCCGTGCCTGGAGCAGCCCCTCCCCCTGCCTCCCTGCAGGGGGAAAGAGCTCACCAGATTGTGTTTGCTGAGCTCCCAGCTCCTTGTTTGGCCCGAATCTCCCTCCTTGATTAAGGAGCCCTGGTCCCCTGATCTACTCATCATCCTCCTGGCATGGTGACGGACTTCGGATTGGTTTTTACCAAAATCATTTAGAATTTCAAACATCTAAAGAGGCCTCTGTTTCTCCAGCCTCTGAGGCAGTGGTTTGAATCCACTGTGACACACTGAGATTTGCCACAGGGTTGGGTGTCATCACCTGGGGGCAGTGCAGCCCCCTGCCAGGACCGTGGGCCTCCCGGGGCAGGGGCTGCATCTAGTGTCTGGCAGGGACGCGCCCATGCAGTGGGAGGGACAGGGCTCCAGAAAGGCCTGTTTGTCAAAGACATATATGAACAGATGGGTGGAAGAGTGGCTTGATTTGTCCAATAAAATTATTTTATGGTTATACAAATATTCTATGCTCAGGGCGGGAATTCTGGAAAATACAGAAAAATTAAAAGCTAAAAAGAACTCAGCAAGCCTCCATGCTCCCCAGAGAAAACTGCCTTGAACACTTTGGAGTCATTTCTCCTGTACAGGCTTCTATTACATGTCTAGGTTTGTATATTATCCTTTGTGCTTAACGTTTTCTAGTTTATTAAATATTCATCGAAAGCATGATGTTTTTTTTAAACAGCTTTACTGGAGTATAATTGCTTTACAATGGTGTGAATCACACCATTGTATCTGCTGTATCTGCTGTATCACAAAGTGAATCTGCTGTATCACAAAGTGAATCAGCTATACATATACATATATCCCCATATCCCCTCCCTCTTGCGTCTCCCTCCCGCCCTCCCTATCCCACCCCTCTAGGTGGTCACAGAGCACCGAGCTGATCTCCCTGTGCTGAGCTGATCTCCCTGTGCTATGCGGCTGCTTCCCACTAGCTAGCTATTTTACGTTTGGTAGTGTATATATGTCCGTGCCACTCTCTCACTTCGTCCCAGCTTACCCTTCCCCCTCCCATGTCCTCAAGTCCATTCTCTATGTCTGCATCTTTATTCCTGTCCTGCCCCTAGGTTCATCAGAACCATTTTTTTTTTAGATTCCATATATATGTGTTAGCATACAGTATTTGTTTTTCTTTTTCTGACTTACTTCACTCTGTATGACAGACTCTAGGTCCATCCACCTCTCTACAAATAACTCAATTTCGTTCCTTTTTATGACTGAGTAATATTCCATGGTATCTATGTGCCACATCTTCTTTATCCATTCATCTGTCGATGGGCACTTAGGTTGCTTCCATGTCCTGGCTATTGTAAATAGAGCTGCAATGAACATCGTGGTACATGACTCTTTCTGAATTATGGTTTTCTCAGGGTATATGCCCAGTAGTGGGATTGCTGGGTCATGTGGTAGTTCTATTTTTAGTTTTTTAAGGACCTCCATACTGTTCTCCATAGTGGCTGTACCAATTCACATTCCCACCAGCAGTGCAAGAGGGTTCCCTTTTCTCCACACCCTCTCCAGCATTTATTGTTTCTAGATTGTTTGATGATGGCCATTCTGGCTGGTGTGAGGTGATACCTCATTGCAGCTTTGATTTGCATTTCTCTCATGATTAGTGATGTTGAGCATCCTTTCATGTGCTTGTTGGCCATGTGTATATCTTGAAAGCATGATTTTTTTTTAAATCTTATTATGGAATTTTCCAAACATATACAAAAACAAAGCGACTTGTGTAATGAACCCCCAGGGAGCCACCCTCCGCTTCGACAATTATCAACTTTTTGCCAATATTGTGTCATCTATTTCCACCTTTCTTATATTTTATTGTTATTTTTGGTGGAATACTGTTATGGGTTGTATTGTCCCCCCCCCAAAAAAATACATCTGTGTCCTAACCCCTGGTCCCTGTGAATGTGACCTTATTTGGAAATAGGGTCATTGCAGATGTAATGAGTTCAGTTCGGATGAGGTCAGATTGGTATAGAGCGGACCCCCAACCCACATGACTTGTTTCCTTATAAGAAGAGGCGATTAGGACAGACAGAGAGACAGAGACACGGGGAGGAGGCCACGTGAAGACGGAGGCAGAGCCTGGAGGGATGCAGCTGCAGGCCAAGGAGCACCGTGGACTGAGGGCCAGCGGCCACGAGAAGTCAGAAGAGGCAGGAAAAGACCCTACCCAGAGCCTCGGCGGGAACCCGGCCCTGCTGACACTTGGGTTTGGGACTTCTGGCCTCCAGAATGGCGAGAGAATCAACCTCTGCTGTTCTAGCTATCTATCCAGGTGATGGTACTTGTTACGGGAGCCACAAGAAACTGATACAGACACTTTAAAGCAAACGCCAGTCATCAAAAAGCATGAGCCTGAATGACTGCATAGGGTTTGATCTGAGCCATGCTAGGAACGTAATAAAGAAGGTGGGAAGGATGCTGTAAACGGATGTACAAAATACTGGTTTAACCATGTATCGATTATGAATGTTTTCTTGTTAGGCATCAAAAGAAGACAGAAAGGAAGTACATCAAAACAATTTTTAAATTATTGTTAATGGGGGATTCAGATGTGTCGAGTTCTTCCTTTGTGCCAGACGCCACATAAGATATTCTACCTCATTTAAGATGACCAACAACACTTTGCGGTGGATGTCATCCCAATTTAAAATAAAGAAGATGAAGCTCAGATAGATTAAGGGCCTTGTACAAGGTCACCCGGCTGGTAAGTGGCAAGTGAAGACCCAAACCATGCCAGACCCCGCAATTTCCACATCCCCACGGGAAACAGGGGGCTGACCTGTGTGTCTCTGTGGGTGGAGCTCAGAGCAGGGATACCAGCTCAGGTCCAGCCGGACCCGTGGTTCCTTGACCTCCTCTTCTCCTGATATGGCCATCCACCCCCCCAGTGGATCCTCCATGGACGTACCCTGGACGTTGCATTATCATTAAATTCACGCCCTCCAGAGACTCACATTCAAGCATCGCCCTCATCATCCCTCACGGGCTCCTGTCTTTCCATCTCACACAGGCTGGTGACCCCATGACCACCCTGGGACCCACAATCCATCATCCCATCACCCCTTCATGGGCCCTCACCCCCTTTATGCTCCCAATTCCCTCATCACTCAGCTAGTTTCCATGGTGCGTCACTATAACCTCTCCTTTACAAGTGTGCACGTACACACAAACGTACACACACCTTCACCTCTCTTATCCCTCTCTGCTTTTATGGTACTCAGTTGCCATAACCCCATCCCTGGTGAAATCTAGCTCTCCACCTAATCTGCACTTGCACCTGATCAAGAAAAACAGAGAAGATACAAACTACCAACATCATGAATCAAAGAGGAGACTTACTACAGACCCTACAGACATTAAGAGCATAATAAGGGAACATTATGAACAACTTTATGCCAGTGAATTCAACAGCTTCAATGAAATGGACAAAAATTGAAAGACGCAGATTTCCAAAACTAACCAAAGCATGTTTACTGGAATTGAACAGTTGGCGGGTGGTGGCAGCCAGGTTTCTCTCTGTGTGGAAAGTCAGAGATAAGCAAGAGAAGGAGGCTAGAATGAGCCATGCGATAACGGATTAGAGTTAGGGTGTATGAATTCACATTCAGCTTAATATAGATACACATGGTTACATATAGACACCTTTAGAGATATGTGCCTATGTATACATGGGTAACTATAAAACAGGTGTATCTCCTTGCTCTGTGACCTGAAGGGGCCTAGAGGCAATGATTCCCCAGGGTCAACAAGCACCTACCGCCCCATTCTTGGTTTCCAGTACCATCTCCATAAAAAGAACCAGGGCTCCTCAGAGAAAGGGCTGATTCTAGGACTGCTTCCGGATATTATAGTGCCAGAAAGTACGAACGTGCTCAGTAAAAGACTACAGATGAGCACACAATGAAGGTGTTATTTCAGAGGGACTCAGGAGCCAACTGAATGAGCTCCCAATGGCCAAATCTGGGAAAATTTGAGCAAAAACAAAGTGGTACTGGATTATGACCCAATATCCATGAATCCATGCTGATACGAATAACACTTCCCAACTTGCTTTATGGTGGCCGGTACCAAAACCAGGCAGAGATATTACAAGACAAGAAAACTACTAGTATCCCTCATGAACATAGATACAAAACTGTATAACAGAATATCAGTAAATGGAATCCGGGATAAATGGGGAAGCATATATGGTAAAACTTCATGACTAAGTGGATTTATTCAAGGATGTTAAGTTAGTCCAACATTTGAAACCCATTCGATGTAATGCACCACTTCAACGGACTAAAAACGAAAATTGATAAGATCCTTTCAATAGACCCAGAAAAGTAAGTGAATATACAAAGATTCAACCCCTATTCATCATAAACACTCTTATCAAACTAAGAATAGATGGGAAATTTCCTCAACCTGACAAGAGGCACCTATGAAAAATATACAAATCATACCACACTTCATGGTGAAGGAATGTTACAATATTTTAAAAGAAGGTGGTTTTGAGCAGGGATGGGCAAAATGGCCAATGGAAGGGGGTGGAGCTCCCATAAGCCATCCAGCCACATGTAGAAATGTCTGTGGCAGTGGTGGGTTGCCAGTCTGTGTGGGGAAGGTGGACCCCCTTCATAAATGGTGCTGAGAAAATGGCCATCTGTGTGGGAAATAATGAATTGGTTTCCTTCTTCACAACAGACACCAAAAAAATCAAATCTAGGCAGTTTAAAGATTTCAATATGAAAGGCAAAACTTTAAAACTTAATGAGACTAAATGAAAACCATTTTCATAACCTCAGAGTGGGTAGAGATTTCATATAAGCCACTAGCCACAGCAAAATGGTTCATCAATTTAGCTCCATTAGGTAATCAATTCTGTTTATTAAAATCCAGCATATATTCTCTGTGTATTAAAAAAAAACACATACTAAAATATTTACAAGTAAAGGAAGAGGAAGCAACATTCTGATGCAAAATGGATTCAAGCGACTACGGTGAAAACAAAACAAGACACCAGAAAAGAAAGTGACAAGAAAAGCCACTTGCTCACAGCAGTCCACAGGACTCAGTGCAGGATTCATAGCCAGAACATATAAAGAGCTCTCACAAACCAACAAGAAAATAACAGTGACGGGATGGAAGAGTGGATAAAGGCAGGAAGAGGGATTGCACAGAAGAGGAAATGTCTATCTATCCCCCTTATCTATGTATCTATCCATCGAATCTATCTACTATCTTTCACAGCACTTTCCCACATAGTGTCCTTTTAGTTGCTGTATGTTTGTATAGGAAATATTAACTGAAGTCCTAAAGATACTTTCTTCTTGAAGCTATTTGAAACCACTGCTGGGAATAACCTTTGTGCCAAAAAAGAAAACTACAAAAATGCTTCACCAACATGCACAGAACTCGTAATTCCATTGATTTACTAAACTCGTGCCTTATACAACTCCAAATCTATTAACAATAAAATATCTGATGGGTCCACAAAAAAAAATAAGAGGAAACACAAATGACAAATAAACGTTTACCTATCATGCGCACACCCCTTACACAAATTAGGAAATGCAAAATAGCACAGGGAAGTACCATCTCCACCCGAGACCTGCCAGGTAGCAGAAGAAGGTGAGACACGGGCAACTGGGAGGGCCGAGGCCTCAGACTCCACTGGAGGGAGTGTACACCACACATCACCAGCTCCCGGGGATGCCCGTTTGCACCCCATCGTCCGACACACCTTGAGCAGGTGTCTAATCGCCCCCAAAGCCTTGGCTTACCACCTACTTTGTGCTGATGCTTTCAACACAGCCTTTTACTTAATCATCCCAGAGTTTATAAACGGATCATCGTTTTGGGGGCGAGGCCATGGAGAAGCAAAACGGTCTGCCCCAGCTCATCCAGAGAGAAAGGGAGCTTGTGACTGAGCAGACCCAGGCGGGGGCTCAGGGACGCCCCTGCCCATCATCGGGGTAGATGCTGATGTGTGCTGGGCACCGGGGCCCTGGAGATGAAGGCAAACAGGTTCCTCATACCAGAGGCGGTGTGCAAATACCCACGTCCCTCAAGTACTCACATTATTTTTCGTGGGTTGGAAACACCTGTTCCTTTATTATCTCGAGGAATAACCAACTTAAGTGCAGCCTTGAAGCCAACCCTTGAAGGAAGCGCAGGGCCTCCGTCTGGCGACTCTTGGTTAATCCCCTGGCCTATGGGAGCTCTGTCTCCACCCACAGTGAAGTCGGAAAAGCCCTTACAATTAGTGCACGGTCGATGCAGAAGCATGGACTCCTGCCATGGGCACTGGAGATCCGAAGGATAAAGAGACTCACCCAAGGCCCCTGGAGCCTGGCCACACAGGCCGGTGGCAGGTGGGCCTGGATCCCCTGGGCAGTGTGGTCCACCCCCACCCCAGCCGCCCACTGGGACAACACAGGCAGGCGGCGCTGGGGACTACCCTCTGCACCGGTCTCGTGTCGGACGTGGAGTAGTTCCACGCAAGGACCCCGACGTCAATCCCACACCACAACTGAGGAGCTGGGAACCTCGGCGGTCTCGCTCACCGTGCCTCAGGTTCCTCACCCGAGGACGCAAAGTTAATACAGTAAGTCTCCTACCTACGAACAAGTTCCGTCCCGAGAGCACATTCGTAAGATTAATTTGTTCGTTAAGTCCAACAAAGTTAGCCTAGGTACCCAACTAACACAATCGGCTAGATAGTATTGTACTGCAATAGGGTTAGAATACTTCTCACCAAATAATACATTAAAAACAAACACAAAAAAGAAAGAAAACATTTTTAATCTTACAGTACAGTACCTTGAAAAGTACAGTAGTACAGGACAACAGCGGGCATACAGCGGGCTGGCATCAGGTGAACAGGCCAGGAGAGTTACTGACTGGAGGAGGGAAAGAAGGTGGGAGATGGCAGAGCTGAAGGACTGTCAGCAACAGGAGATGGAGGGCCAGCTGCAGTTTCACTCACACCTGACGTTGATGGAGCGCACGTTCACATCTCTGAAAGTTCTCCACTTAAAGGTTCGTACGTAGGGGACTTACTGTACATGTAAAACCCTTAGGAAAGAGCCAGGCGTATAAGCCATGGGCTTGTGTCAGCCAGTGTGACTACTACGGCTTGAAATAGCTTCCACATGCAGGGAACCCGTGGCCTGGACCTCTCCCCACATCCCAACCCTGACGCCAGCTGTCCCCTGACATCAACGGACCTCCAGATCTCGCCCACCGCCCCCGCCCAGACCTGCGCCCCCTACACCCATCTTAGCTTTTTCAGTCACTGGTGACCTCATCCTGCCCTGACTCAGACCAGAAACCTTGGCGCCTACGTCAGCCGGGCTCCAAGGCTGTCGTGTCCCAAGCTGCCGGGATGCTTGCGGGGCTAACAAACGAGGAGCATCACAGCGGCTTAAAATAAGAGCTCAGCTCGCATTCCCGTCTGTTTGTTGCATCACGAGAGAACCTGGACCGACAGGCGTCCCCATGAGCTGGCTCGTGAAACTGCTGCTCAGAGGGACGTGGGTGTGTCCCTGGCCACAGATCCCACGACCTGGTCCAACCTCCACAGCGGGAAGTATGACCCGCCCTTAGGGAGGTACGTGTGTATCTGGGGCATCAGTTTCGTGGCCACAGTCATCTGGGACTCCCACCTCACACCCGCCTCTGCCACACGGTCAGCAGATCCTCTTGGCTCTGTTTCAAAGCACGTTTGGAATCCCATCCCCCCTCACCACCACCTGCTGTCCTGACCCTCGTCCCGGCGCAGGTACAGCCTCTCTGGCCAGCAGCCACGTGCTAGCCGGTCCCACTGCTTCCATTCTGCCCAAAGCCTGGTCCAGGTCAGCCGCCAGGGGGGTCCTTTAAAAGGCAGATCAGACCATGTCACCCCTTGCTTAAAATCCCCCAGATATTTGCATTCACGAGCAGTAAATGGTCCCCGCAGACACCTTCTGCACCTGTGGAGAAGCGCGTCACAGGTTTGGAAAGACGCCCACCCGCCAGGGCCACTGCTGGGAGCTGACCCGAAAGAGGTCCTTAAGGGTGCGGGAGAGGTGTAGCTGTAGGGATGGGCAGCGCGGCGTTGAAAGGTTAGTGACGATGGGGCCGGTGAAAAAATGACAGCAGGGCCTGCAATGGAACCCGCTGAAGCGGAAGATAATTGCCACCACGTTCCATCATCACACAGCGTGGCACAGAGGTAGAAAAAAGGGCAGAATGTTCTCCAGGACTTAGACACGCATCTCCTTCTATGTGACCGTACGTAAGGCCCAGGAGGAAATGCAAGATGCTGAGAAGAGCGGATGCCGAGCGTCTGAAGGGTGGTGTCCGTGACGTTCCTCAGCCGGGAGCCCGGCAGGCAGCTCACATCCTTGGGAAGCTCTTCCGCAAGCTGTGGTTTTCCCACATCAGTGAAGAAGCTTCCCATCCGTCACCTGCCCCGTGCCCCCTCCTGCAGGCAGCGGCCCCACCAGCACCTGCCTACACCTTCCTCTTGCTCCAGCCTTGGAGCAATGAGGGCCGGGCTGAGTCACACCCGCCGGGGGCGCAAGAGAGGGGACGGCAATTGTCTTGGGGGTCCTAGGGTCCCCTTGACTTACTGACACATCCTATGACTCCTTCCCCAGAAAGCACACAGCCCACAGACACCAGCATCCTCTGCGGTTCCAAGGGCCCAGGACCCTCCACCAGGCAGGGACAGGCCCCTTGGGGTCCCTGGGCTCAGGGCCGAGACTTGCCATCCCCAGACCTGGGCAGAGTGATGCTTCCTGGGTGTATGTTGCAGACTGGGGTGCGGGGGCCCCCGCGCATTCTTCACGTCTCTGTCTACCCAGCCCAGCTGCCCTGCGCTCCAGGGCCAGGCAGGATCCCCGGGTAGGGAAGGATCTCCACTCTGACCCCGAATCCGAATCGCTGTGCCTTTGCCAGGAGCCCCGACAACAGGCTGCCGGGCAGCTCCTGACCCATCTTCCCCGAGCAGGGCAGAGCCGTCATCCCTGCATCTGAATCCCCAGAGTCCACTTCCCCGAACCAGTTCTTCCTCCCACTCAGTTCCCATGTGACAGAAGATGGGATAGGCTTCAGGGCATAATTCACCAACCCAGCCCCTGGTGAACCTGCTGCGGTCTCTCCAAAGAGAGCAGTACAGCCAGATTTCACACCACGTCTTGGAGGTTTGTCGAGTTTGGGGGTTTAAAATAACCTCTTCAAATTAATAATGTCACAAGATTAACACGTGAAGTACATAGTCACATAGACAATCACATGAAATACTGCTGGAGAGCATCTTCCCCACAGCGTCAGTGTCCTTAGAAGCACGATTTTGAATTGCTCCATGGAATTCCAAGCTACGGATGGCGCTGAGTTTTTCTGAATTATTCCCCAGTGTTAGACGTGCAGCTTGTTTCTCATTTTTTTCCGCCAGTGATAAAGCTCTGATGGTCACGTCTGTCGTATAGTTTTTATTAACCAGGATTCCAGGATTTCCGAATGTCGGCAACATTTTTCACAATATTCAATATTCCTTAAAATGATGCTTGTAATCTATGGTTACATAGATTCCTACTCTGTGGGTGAACTTCCGTGGGGCTGATACCCTGTTATGGGGCCATCTGTGAAGGGTGTATGGTCCTCAGCAGAAGGAAACAGCGGGAGAAGGACCCCCCCGCGGGGGGCTCTCATCCCAGCCCCTTCCACCTGAGAGCCCGCCGCCTGCATCCACTCCACTACCCGCTCCCTGACCCCAACCCCCAGGACAGCATTGGCCCCCACTCTTCCTGGGGGCTTTCCTGGGTTCAGACAGCTGGTCAGATGCATCCCAAGAGGTGACCCCAAGTCACCTGTGCTTCCTCCATCAGAGCACTGGGGACCAGGTGGAGGTGGTCACCCTGCCTCTCCTCCTCACAGCCCCAATGCGGCCAGCAACCCCGAAACCTAGGCTCCAGTGTTCCTGTGTCCTCTGGGCCCGTCTCCCCCCTGGGGAGGCCATGGGGGTGGTCCTCCATCCTCCAGGTGTGCGTGGGGGCCACGGGGCACGTGACAGAACCGTGGCGGCATGGGAAGTCAGCTACGCAGTCCCAGCTGCCCCCCAGTGGTGTAGACATCAGACCGTTCCCATTATCCGGATCACACAGAACAGAAAAATCAATGAGCACTTGGGCCCAATGGCCACAGTCTTATCAATCCCATGACCAAGCAGAGAGAGCTAAGTTGGCCGCAGCTAAGCAGCGGGACCCCTCCCACACCTCAGCCTTAGCCCCTCATGTGGTTTTGTTTTTTGATTGCTATAAGGTGTGTGTTATTTGTTTTTGGTTTTGGTTTTCAGTTTGTGACTTCCATTTTTTTTACTGGAGTATATTTGCTTTACAATGTTGTGTTGGTTTCTGCTGTACCATGAAGTGAATCAGCTGTACGTATACATATATCCCCTCCCCCTCGGACCTCCCTCCCACCCCCATCCCACCCATCTAGATTGTCACAGAGCACCGAGCTGAGATTTACAGCATGTTCCCACTAGCTATCTATTTTACACACGGTAGTGCATATATGTCAATCCTTATCTCCCAGTTCGTCCCACCCTCCCCTCCCCCCCACTGTCCACACGTCCGTTCTCTACGTCTGCATCTCTATTCCTGCCCTGCAGACAGGTTCACCTGTGCCACTTTTCTGGATTCCACATATACGTGTTAATATACCGTATTTGTTTTCCTGGCTTACCTCACTCTGTATGACAGACTCTTAGCTTAGTAATCACTATTTTAAAACCAGGACACTTCCCCAACCACCCAAGTTTCTGCCTTCTCTTGAAGAGTCTGGAGCTCGGCCTCACTGGGCCTGCAGTCCACCTGGCGGGGTTGGCTGGGAAACAGCACGGGAGCCAAGGGTGAGGGGGTGTGTGGGGGGCAGCGATGTGGGAGGCTGTGCCAGGGCCCAACGACCCGGGCCCCCCTCGCCACGGCCAGTCTGGCCACAGCACTGCTGTCGGTTCTGTCTGCCAACAACCTGTCAGAGGCCAACCCTGACCCCAAACGCGGCACCATCCCTGGGGTCCCATGGTGGTAGGGTGATTCCATGAGATCCTTCCAAAATGAGGGGTTGGGGAAAGATGATGATGAACCCGCACCTGTAACCCTGCACCAGTGGGTTTCAGGCCCCGTCCTCAGCCACCACCGTCCTCGTGGGGACAGACAAGTACTCAGGATGGGGGTGGGCTCCCCAAACCCAATGCTTTTGCCAGTGCTGTTCTCCGTGGTCCTGGAGAAAGCCCTGTTGACTGCCACGGTTTCCCGTTCGACCAGGGAACTCGATCTAATCTCTGAAAGAGATGCAGCTACGGGCTTATGTCCACGGATTTCACTGGTCCAACACACACACCATCGCCCGGACACGGCTGGCCTGGCAGAAGAGCAGAAAGGTAGACTCACTCCCGGAGCCCTTCGTACACGGCCCTGAGGATGCGGCCTGTGTTTTAAACCAGTGGCCAACAGCTGGTGTCACTTCCTGCAATTCCTCACACGCAATTGGAAGCCAAGGATTGCAGATGAGAGTGGCCCTGTCGCTGTTACTCTAGATAACCCACTTAAAGAGCGCTACTGCCTATCCCCAGGGCTTTGGGCTTGGTGGACCTGACAATTCCAACATCCTGGGGAAGGATGCTTCGTGCAGGGAGCACAGCATGGTTCCCTTAACCTGGAAGCTGACATCTCCCTCTGGCCTCTCCTGCTGTAACACGAGGCCAGCAGACAAAGAAAGCATTCCCCTATTGCCTGGGGTGCCGACCACGGTTATCAAGGAGATGCTGGCCAGGAGACCAAGGCAGCCAAGATCACTGTGGCTGGAACCCAGGGGATTCACTGGGGGCCCCTTAGGGCACCTCCACTCAGGAATAAAGGACAAAAGAAAACTCAGCTCCCAGTGTAGACAGGTCCACGAAGGCCACGGAACAGAGGCAATGGAGCGTTGGTGACCCAACTGGGCCAGCTGTGGTGCTGGCGGAGGGTGAGGGGAACGTGGACAGGTGCGGAAGGACCTTAGAGCAGCTGACACAGGCTCCTGGCCAGCCTCGGAGGGGAGGGTTGGAGCAGCTACCGGTGCCCTGTGTCAAGTGATCATTTCCCTCTTTCCCTACACGTGCAAGACGTCACTGTCATGGCCAATGCCATGATTTAGTTCCAGTAGGAATGTGACTGAGGTGACAGCACTGCCAATAGGAATGCACGCTCCGCCGTATCAGAGACGAGGGTTCCTTCCTCTGGACAAAGGGCAAGGATGGGCTTAGCGAGAACAGGGTGGGCTGTGCTAATGATTCTTTTCTGCCTTAATCTGATGTAAGAAATTCAACTTTACAGACTGTAAATGTCTTTTTAAAAAACTCTGCAAGAAGGAAAGGGTCGCCCAAGGATTGCTTCATAAGCCGGGACCGCAAGCAACTAGTGCCACACGTGGAAGAACTCACCTAACGTGACACCCATAAGCTCTTCTTGTGGTTAAAAATATTCAAATAATTTCACAAAAATCTAGCCAATCGAAAGAATGCTCAAAGAAAACGCTGGAATAGAAGTGGTGAGAGTTATATTTTTTTAAATAGAGAGACAATCAGAGCATTATAGTTACAGAACAAAATAATCTTGACAAAGTAAAAAAAATAATATGACTGACAAACATTAAAGTATGGTGAGCGGGAGGATGAGTGCAAATATAAAAATGGGAATTTCCTCCTCTTTTATAAGAAGGAGGTGATCTGTACTGTCCGAAATTTAAATATATAGTTAAAATGAAATGGCTCCCACGTCTTTAAGGTTTTGCTGAACTGTTTTTTCCAAGCTTTTTCATTGTGCTCAAATACACACATAACACAACACTTACCATCTTGACCATTTTCAGCTGACAGCGGCATTAAGTGCATTCACAGTGTCGTACAGCCGTCACCACCGTCATCTCCAGAACTTCTCTTCTTGTAAAACTGAAACTCTATCCCCGTGAAACACTAACTCCTCCCCCGCCCCCCCACCGGCCCCTGCTCCCGGCACCCACCATTACGTCTCTGTGATTTTTACTACTAGAAATACCTCGTATAAGCTGCATCACACAGTTCTGTCTTTTAGAGATTGACTTATTTCACTGAGAATAATGTCCTCGAGGTTCACCCATATTGTATCATGTGTTAGAATGTCCTTCCTCTTTAAGTCTGAATAGTGTTCCCCTGTCTGTATAGATCACATCTTGGTTGTCCATTTCTTGGTCAATGGACTCAGATGGCTTCCACATTTTAGTTATTGTGAATAATGCTGTTACGCACACGAGTGCACAAATATCTCTTCGAGATTCTGCCTTTAATTCTTCTGAGTGTCTACGCAGAAGTGAATTGCTAAGTCTTACGTTAATTCTGTTTTTAATTTTTTGAGGAACCTCCATGCTGTTTTCCACAGTGGCTGCACCATTTTACGTTCCCACCAACAGTGCCCGCGTGTTCCAATTTCTCCACATCCTTGCCTTTTCCCAGGAGCGATTTCCCGGGAGCAGAGCAGCTTAAAGAGATGGGGCGATGGCGGGCACCAAGCAGCAGGCAGGCTAGTGTTGGGGGAACTCAGTACAGAGCCAGAAGCCGTGCTTCTCGCGAGAACAGAGAACCCAGTGGCCAATTCTCAGAGGATGATGGAGTTTTCCAGAAGCGTGAAACACAGGAGTCCTCAGATTAAAAATAGAAGGCATATGGCGGGCCGAGCAGGCAAAAGCAGGGACATCCTGAAACCCCCAAACAGAGACGCTGGTGAGGTCAAAACAAAGGCCGCCTTCCCATCAGAGGTCAGAAAGCAAGAGAGAACGCGTCCCTGTGTGGAGGACAGATGACGCCAGCATCCTGCACACGGAACTCTGAGGAGGTACCGCCAGAGCCACGCGCTACCCTGCCACCACTCATGCCCCCTTGTTGACAAACCATCAGCCTGGGGCGAGGAGACCCCGGCCCCAGAGGGAGGAGAGCCCCCCACCTTCAGTCCCGCCACCCCCTTCGGCACCTCAGCATCTCCCAGGATTTCTTCCGGGAGGCACAGGACATCATCGTCCCCCGTCTCAGAGAGGAGGGCTCTATAAACGATGCCCCAGGCCTGAGCAGCTCTCACAGCCCAGACGAGTGCTTCTGCCGCAGGACAGAAACGTGGTCCCCAAACCGCAAGCCAACTACACAGAAGTCTACTGAGCAGACAGCTCGGCCGGAACCAGTCAGATCCTTAGCTATAAGGAAAAGAGCCAAGAATCCCTTTAAGTTTCGTCAGGTCGGGGCTGAGTTGCTCTGATTCCGCGGCGGCCCGAGGGGAACCAGCTCCGCTCATACGTCACACATCTTCCCTGAATCGGATGGCTCGTGGCCACCTCCTGCTCTCTGGTTTTGATTAAAAGAGCCCTGGGCAGCCATCGCGACAGGGATGTATGTTTGTCTAAATTATTTAGGGACAGGGACGTGGGCTTGGGGCAGTGGGTGATGACGTTTTCTGGGGCATCTCACTTCCAGGGGCCGTGGCTGCAGATAAGAGTGGCCTCGAGGGGCTGCACGTGGCATAGATACACTTGACCTCTGAGCCCCAGCCTGCCCAGGGAGACCAAGGCCCTCAGAGGGTCCGCTGGCTGGGCCTGGAGCAGACCCCACACCCTCCCCAGGGCGCAGGGGGCAGACCTGGGGCCCAGGGAGAGCCCGGGGCTGAGTCTGGCCTCACCGGTCCAGTGAACCTGAAAGAGCAGGCACCCAAGAAATCCAGTGGGACTGTGTGGTTCTTGCTGTTTTTGTCTGGAATTCTAACACAGGACAGGACAACACAGAGGTGCCATGGTGGGGCATGATCCCGAGACCCCTGGCTTTGGGCATCCCCCTGCCCCCCCTCATCCAGCCCAGACCTCGGGGAGCTCTTAGGGCCTGAACACAGGCCTGATGCTCTGCAGGTCCCTTATGGATGGGGGCACTGAGGCGTCAGAGCTCCCGCCCTCCTCAGGGCTCGGGGACCAGTGAGGGATCCACCCCGAGCCACGTGTCCTGCTCCTTTCTGCTCATCCCCCACTGCCTCCTGGGACCCCCAGACCTCCCCACACCCATAGCTGACCTCAGGCCTGGCTGGGAAAAGGGAACCGGGGAGCCCAGGAAGGATGTGTCTCAGGGACCCCACCCTGGGAAGGACTTCCAGGTCATCCAGGTCCCAGTGTCTGACCTCGGCCCCAGGTGACAGGCCGGACTCGGAGGACGTTCCGGTTTGCAGCCCAGAGGCCAGTGGGACAAGTTACAGGCTCAGGGACTGCATGGTCCATGGGGCCCTAGGGGTGAGAGGGAGAACCGTCGTGGGAACCAGAGGAGGTGTCTAGTGGGACTGGGGCACAGAAGCATCCCTCCTCACCCCCTCACCTAATCAACTACACACCCCGCACCCCCGCACCCTGAACCTCTGCTTCCTGGGGAGCCCAGGCTTCTCTTCATGGGATGTGACTTGCCTTCTCAGTCAAACTGGGGACCCCAGGTCAGCTGGGGTATCCTCGGGGGTGAGGTGAGAATCAGATCAGGTGGGACACAGGGCCCCCGTTCCAGGCTGGTGTCACTGGGAGAGGAACAGAGAGCCACCGGCTTGCCTCAGCCCCAGGTACCGACCTGACGCTGAGTCCACGTGGGCCCCAGTTCCAGGGCTGCGGAAGGTAGCAGCCCGCGCGGCACACGCGCAGGACTGTCTGTCTCTTTCCTCCAGGCTGCTCGCCCTCCCACGTCGTGTCCTGGCCTCCTGCCCGGCTCCTCCTCCTCGCTCCGGCCCAGCCCGGCCAGGGCGTGTGGGTCCTTGCCCTCAAGACACTCAGGGCCGCTTGCTGCGCTGGAATGTTCCAGCAGGGCCTTGTGTGGGCGCCCAGCCCAGGGTGGCCAGGCAGCAGATCCACAGGACAATCTGTGGAGGAGCCAGGGCCGACCTCCCGGGCACCAGGCATCCCTCCCGCCCTCCTCATGGCCCGGGCTCTGTCCTGCCCGCCTGGCGCTGGGGGATCGCCCACCGGCCGTGTGATTAACCCGGAGACTCGAGACCCCAATGTCAGAGGATCCCTGGCCCTGGGCCACGTGCACTCGGAAGTCCGCTGTCCTCCCAGGAGGCCTGGGGGCGCAACACGGCAAGTCGGGGCAGAGTCCGGACGGGACCCCTCAGGGCTTCCTCAGTGTCCCCTCCAGGGCCCCGTGGCCCCGCTGCCCAGCCCCGGAGGTGGCCTCATCCTTCTTCTCAGTCCCGGCCCCACTCCACTCACCCCAGTTTCCTGCTGCCCTGGGCACATTCCACAAACTCCACAGCCTCAGTTTTCTCACCTGTAAAATGGGGATGACAAGGATCATGGGCACAGCCCAGGGCACACCTGACCCCCAAGAAGCGCTCAGTAAATATTAGCTTAAAATAGAGCCAGAAACAGTAAAAACAGAACCAGCGCCCAGAGCAGGGTCTGCTCCTGGTGGGGGCGTTTGCTTGTCAGGTGGCTCCTGACGGAGCCCATCTCCATGGCAACGCTGAGGGGCGCCGGCTTCATAGAAGGAGCATCTAGTTAGGAGCATCTGCAGACCCCTCCCCCCACTAATCCCATATCCCTCACCTTTGGAGCCCCCTCCTCAAGCAGGTTTCCTGCCCCTCCAGATTCCTGCACCCCAGGCCGCTGCCTGAACTCCTTCCTGTAAACGTGAACTGAGCACCTACTACGTGCAGACACGTGGTACCTTTTCTGACCTCGGCCCTGCAGCCCAGCTGCCATCGTTAACCCATTTTACAGTTGGGGAAATAGAGGTCCAGGGAGGTTAGGAGCAGCTCCAGAGAGGCGGAGCCCCGATTCCCGCCCAGGCCCGTCTGACTTCACAGCTCAGGCTCTGTGCAGGGCCCCAGACTGCCTTCCCAGGGAAGGGGACCCAGGTGAGCAGCTGCACCAGGAGCTCCAGGAGGGACCAGCCCCAGTGGAAAGCCTGGACTCACTCACTAACACCAAAGGGTTGAGGGTTTGGTAGATGCGGAGAGCCGGCAAAGTACAAAGAAGTTGCTGAACAGATGTTGCGACGATTAGGAACATGCAAACGTAATCATGCTGCCGGAGTAGAATTCACCAGGCCAGTTGTCGTGTCCCAGAGCGTGAAGCCCCAGAATCTGCGGGTCTGGAGGGGACTTGGAGGAACTCAGTCCTGCCCCATCTGATGCTTCATCCTGCAGGCGCCTCTTCAGATCCGCCACCTGGCCTCTCCAGGCACCCTGGGGACTCAGGACATTTGCGGCAACTTCCCCGCCACCCCCCGCAGTGGCGTTGGGACTGTCCTGCAGAGGGGGGTGCTCAGAGCCAGTGGGTCCGCCTTCCTGGGTCAGCTCGATGGCTGTTGGAGATGGGGTCCCTGGAGCCCCTCTGCTTTTCTCTGAGGATCAGGTATACCCACTGCAGCAAACAATTAACATCCTAACAGTAATAGCAGCTATGGATTCCGAGTGTTTCTCTACGTCTGCACTCGACACAGAGCATCATATCTGATCCTTAGAGTGACCTCATTCTTCCCATCTTACAGATTAGGAACACCGAGGCTCAGAGTGGTTAAGGAAATTGGACTTAGCCTCACAGCCGGATTCCAGCCCTGGCTAGCTGATGCCAGAGCTCACGACATTTCTGGTCCTCTGGGTGCCCTCCCAGAAAACCATGCACACCCCCGTGCACACACACAGACACAGACACACACCGCTCAACGGGCTGCTGGAGGCATCTGCCTAGTCTGAACCCCAGGGGACTGTGGATGGGCCCGAGCAGGCTCCCCACTTCCCACAGGTAGACGTGATCCTGGATGGACCTGGGTCTCTGAATGGGATCTTAGCAACTTCTTTGTAGAAATGAATAAACTTTGTAAAATTAATGAATTTTAGAAATTCTAAAATTCATCTGGAAATGCAAGGGACACAGAATAGCCAAGACAACCTGGAGAAAGAAGAACAAAGTGGGAAGAGTAACTCCAAAGTGACGGTGCCCGAAGGACATTAGACCAGTGGGACGGATGGAGTCCAGGATAAGCCTGTAATCTCTGGGTGGCTGCCTTCCCGCAAGGTTGCAAGACCATCCCACGCGGAAAGAATCATCTCCTCCAGGAGTAGCGGGAACCAGCATGGGTGCGTTGGAGCTGATGAGAGGTCCGAGGCCCGCTCCACAGCTGCCCCCCAGGCCTCTGGGCTACAGGTCGGAAGGGGAAGCAGCCCTGCCCCCAGGAAGCCTCCGTCTAGAGCTGTAGGCAGAGCTGGGGCAGAAGAGGCCACCCAGGTTGGAGTGGGCGACAATGAAAGCGCGTCTAAGACAGGAGGAGGAGAGGGGTGGGGGAGCAAGGCTTCCATGCAGGGCACTCAAGGACCAGTGGGCACCCTCCAGGCTGGAGGGTCCCAGGAGGGCTTCCAGGCCCCACGTAAAGGTGAAGCAGGGCCACCAAGTGTGGCGGCCACAGGAATCTGGGGTCACGGGTGCTTCCAGGCTGGACGGGAAGCTGCTGGAGACGTGAGCTGGCCAGTCCCAGATGCTCTGGACACCTGCTAGGGAGATGGACCTCTGCCAGGTCCTGGGGGGGGTTGGAGGGTCAGTGGGGATGGGGTCAGGGCTGCGTGTTTCAAAGGTGGCCTGGGTCACAGGGTGACACAGGAGAGTGACCCTGCTGGTGAGCTGGCAAGACTTCCTCACCCCACATCTTCCCTTTGCTGCTCCCGCCTCCAGAGAACACACCTGGGGGGCTCCAACCTCCCCCTGCCTGGGCTCCACTGAGGGTCCCCTTCCTGGCAGACACGGAGGCTGCCCACAGGCAAAGCCCAACAGTGTCACTTACCAGATGAGTGACGGGCGAGCCCCGCACCCCTCTCTGCCTCAGCGTCCTCCCCTGTGAAGTGGGGTCACAGTAACCTCTGTCTTAACGCTGGTGCCTGGTAAATATTAAACACCCCATGAATGTCAGCAGTTTTCATTACATAAAATCTGTGTGTTAATGAGACTCCTGTATAATTTGGAAGACTGTTTCCTGCCTCAGCTAAATTCTAATATCGAGTTGGAAAACCAGGCTTTTTATTTTTATTGGGGAAGAGATTTAATTCTCAGTCTTTTGGAAATGCTCAAGAAAGCAGAGAATGTCTCTTTTCAAGAGAATATCGTGCCCTGAATCAAAACGGAGCCGCAAATTATCTTAATGGTTGTTATATAAAGCTCACGCTTAGTCATTTTCTCTTGCTTAAACTCGGTCTGAAATGGGGAATTTCTGTAGCTCACAGACGGGACTGAAGTGAGCTCGAACGCGTTTGCACGCCAAGAAAATCAATGGTAAGCATCCGGCAGCTGGGAGCCCGACAGCCCCCATCACTGCAGGGAAAATGTCAGTCAAGGCGCCTGGGGCCCCATTAAAAGTTGTCCCCCCTCGACTTGATCGAGTTTGCGGGGGGTGACCATCCAAAGCGGGCAGGTGAGCCGCACCAAGGAGAGAAACACCCCCGGCCTAATTAACCAGGCACCACCCCCGAGGCCCCGAGCCCTGGCCGGGGAGGACCTTCTGGATCCGGAGCCCCCGCTAGCCCGGGCGTCTCCTCCACAGCCGGCAGCTTCGCTCCGAAGATGGAAAATTTCACAGTGGGCCCGGTTTCGCACGTTTTGCTTTTGAATTCAGTCCGCGGAGACGGACTTGCGGGCATGCGTGTTCTGCGTGTAATGCCCGCGGCGGTGGCGTGGCTTAACTGGGATTTGGGCCACAGAATGAACAGCCAGTTTGGTCCCCACAGCTGCAGCAGCTGCCGGAATTTGGACGGTAAAGTATCCCCCCTCCTCCCCCAGATGGATGGAGCGCAGACAGCAGCAGACAGTGGCCTCGCGGAGACCCTGGAGGTCAAGTGCGCGCGTGCTTCTCTCAGCACCGGGTCTCCCAGCCGGGAAGGTGGCCTCTCTCTACCCCCGTCCGTTCATCACACAGATGTCGATCAAATGCCCTCCGCGTGGAGAGTCTGAGGAGGTGGCGGGCGGTCAACAGCTCAGAGAGGTCAAGGCTCCGTCCCAGGCCCACCTCTTTCCGCTGAGCCCCTGAGGCTCCATCCCTGGTTGTGAGCTGCCCGTGGTGCCCGGCGCGGGGGATGGAGCCGGGGACCTGTCTGAGCAGGAAAACACGCACAGTGGACAGGTGCCCAGGAGGTGCTCAGCGGACACAGTCACTGTCGACACACGGCCTCCCAGGGCTCATGGCTGGCAGGGCAGACGGGCAGGGACAAGGACAGGGAGATGTCGGGGGGACCGCGGTAGACTTAGTGCAAGGCCGGGTGAGGCCCCGACAGGGCACGGTCAGCGGCACGAGGTGGGGGTCAGGCCAAGGGGCAGCCTCCAAGGAGGGGGGTCCCTCCGTGAGCTCTGGAGGAGCAGAGCCTTCTTGTCAGGGGGGCAGTGGGGAGATGGGCATTCCAGGTTCGGGGCTCTGTCTGGGGCCTGCGGTAGAGGGCGTGCCAGGGACAGGACACGTGCTACCTTGCTGTCTGGCTGGGCCTCGGTGGGGGGGCCACGGGGAGCCCTGGAGGAGGTGTGAGCAGGGGTGTAACTGGTCAGAAGAGCGTCTGGGGAGACCTGCCCTGGTGTGTCTTCGGCTGCAGGGTCGGGGCTGTGCGGACCATCCCACCTAGAGTGACCGATGGAGTAGATGGAAGGTCAAGTCTGAGTGAAGAAAACCAGCCTTAGTGGCTGTTAACACTCTTCTGAGGTTACCGGCGCCATCACTACTGTCATTATTATCAGACCGACGCATCCTAACAGGTGTGCTGCAACTTCGTGCTTTTCAGTGTCCACACGGACTGTCTCTCGTGGTTCCGGGGCACCTTGCACCCCTGCATGAGCTGGTCTCTTGTGTCAAGTTAAGCGTCTGTGGAAGTCGAGCCGGGATGAACCCTCGTTCGAGGGCCCAGGGGTCCAGGGATCCCCTCACCCCTATGAGGGGCGAAACCAGGGGTCCAGGGATCCCCTCACCCCTATGAGGGGTGAAACCGGAGCAGCATTTATTTACAGGGTTTCCACTTCAAAGGCCCAAGTGTGAGCTGCGGACTAGCGACCCCCTCCGCATCCTGGCTGCGACCCCGCCCCCCGGAAAGCCACGCACTCACGCCACGGACTCCTTCCCTGCTGCCTCGTTTTTAAACTTCGCGCCGCACAGCAGTTTTCTCACTTCCAGCTCAGAACAGATTGGGTCGAATGGAAAGAGGTAAGGGGCTCTGAGCAAAGAGCCCGAGGGCCAGGGCCCGGCCAGCGCCCGCGCGGTCCTTCCTCCCCAGAAGCGAGGCTCATTCCCTGCGCCCCACCTGGCGTCCCACTCTGGACACGGTCAGCTGCCCAAGTCCCCCGGCCGCACCCATGGCCAGGGTCCCTTCAGCGGCACCTGCCTCCCCACGCTGGCCTGTGCTGCTGAGTGAGGGGACAGCCCAGAGCCCAGGAGGACCTGCTGACCGGCCGGAACCCTGCGCTGACCGGCCAGCCGCCCCTTCCCACCGTCGGGCGGTCACCCGCGGGTCCACCAGTGCACCTTGCTTTTTCCTCCCACAAGCCGCGGTCACGCACATCTACCTGCAAGACACTTTGGTCTCAAGGCCCTGTCTGCACCTCCCTGCAGGAGGCCTGGACAGAAGCGTCTCCCCGGGGAGCTCCGAGGCCTTCTGTTCGGGCCCTCATCTGCCCCGTACGCCCGGGAGCTTGGGGGCTTGTGTGGGATTCCCCTGCAGGGCGGAGACAACCCTGGGGCTCTTGAGTCAGACATGTTTTCGTTTATCCTACCGCAGACTCCGGCAAACGAGGACCAGGGGACAAATCCGGCCGACGCCCGAGTCTCTCAGTAAAGCCGCAGGGTTCCCGGCACCCGTCCGGCCCGCGGTGTCCTTCCCACAGGGCATAGATGAGAAAACCAAAGGGGCCAATGCCCTGCCTGTGCCGAAAGGTTCGCTGACCTCTGTCTGTACACCTGCACGTCTCCGGCGTGGCCCCCAGCCCAGCGTGTGCCCATCACCAGCACGGGCTGTGTTCTCCTGTGGTCCATGGATGGATGGACGATGGATGGATGAGGTAGGGGGAGGGGTAGATGGACGGACACGGGTGGGGGGATGAGTGAGCACACACCCGGACACCTGGTTGTCCTGAGACCTGAGATTGTCTCAACCCTATAACCTCCTCTGCTGTCCCAGCTCTGCCCCCATCAGCAATGCCATTGTTGTCAATCACAAATGTTCTTTTTTTTCCCCCAAATGTTCAGGAGTAACCCATGCCCACTGGGGGTTTGCCAGACGGGTTTCATCCGCTCCAAAGCCAGTCTGCAGAAGGGGGCCTTGGAGGCTGTTTACCGTCTTCCATCTCCCTGGCAGATATGTCTGGCAGACAGCAGATTTTTGTCGTTTTCCTTCACTTGGGCTTTGATTCCCGGGTAATAACTCATGCTTCCGGGAAAGCGAGACATCTAGATAATGATATTGAAATCAGATTTCAGGGTCCTGGCCGTGCAGCGAGCCGCGAGGGCCCTGGCACGCCAACGAGGCACGTCTGCCTGCATCTCCAAGGGGCTCTCTGTCTGAGGAGGAACTGACTACCAGAAAGTGTCCTCCTGGGCACGACCTGGGGGTCCCCAGGGTCCCTCCCAATCTGCCTCCACCAGGGGGAAACCACAGTGGGCGTCTCCTCCTCCAGGACCTCGATCCTCCTGCTTTCACACATGCCCCATCTGGCATCTCTGATCATCCCCTCCAGACGGTCCAGGGCGTGACCCAGGAGGGGTGGGACCTGCCCCTGCCCCAGGAGCTGCTGTCCACCGAGCAGCCTCGCCCAGAGGAAAGGGAGGTACCTGCTGGGGGTGGGAGTTAGGGTTAGTTGGCAGCCACCCCTTCCAGGATGCCCTGCACAGGGACACCCACGACAAGGACAGGACCCCTGCCCGCCCGCCTTCCACATCAGAGAAGCCCTGTGCCTTGGCCAACCTGTGAACGAGGAAGAAGCCATCGCATGGCACTGGGCCAGCGAAGAATGAAAATGAAGGGCTCTTGCCTGAAAATCACTAACAGTCCAAGGTGGGGAGAGCAGACCATCAAATCCATTCTGGGCCCTCCTGAGAGCAGGCACTCAGTGATGGACACCCAGAGCCAGGATCTCCTGAGCTCAGAGCCCTGACCACAGCCCTCCTGGTGGGGCCTCATTGACTGCACAGATCTCACCGCATAGACTTCATCAGAACCCCGTCACCTGCTTTCACCTCCTTGGCATCCCGACCCTGCACTCAGGGGTTAAGGGGTGTCGCCTGGGGTCTCAGCTACAGGGCGCTCTAGCGCCTCCCAATTCAGAGCCAGTCAGGGCCATCGTGCAGGTGGCCCATGTTGGGCGGTGGCAGAGACCCTCCACCACCACCCCAGCCCCTCCTGGTGGGCCGGCCTCGGCGGACCTGCTGGCAAAGCTTCCCCTGTTCCCATGACCTGGGGTTGTCGATCTGACCCGAGCCACCTGCTGGGGGTGATGATGTCCCGGTGAGGTGTGGACGCGCTTCGCCAGGACGGTCGTCCCTCGTGGTTCCCTGGCGCCGCCGTCCTCTTCCTGCTGGTCCGTCTACTTTTATCCTCTGCTCAGACCCAGATCTCCTCCGTGGATCTCAGTGCTCATCTGCGGGCAGCATCTCTGCCTCCGTCTCCAGTGGAAGAAGAGGTGAGAATGACATGGCTAAGGGGTCCTTGGCGTGAGGACAGGTCCTCCCGCCATCTGGTCCGGTACACCCTCGACCCCAGCCGTCTCGGCCTGTTTCGGGGGAAGGAGGGCGGCTGGCTGTTCCTGGTCGTGTTTACAAGAGGCTTGTTCATTTTATGGAATGTTTTCAAAGAGCCAGCTTGGGGTTCAATTATTACCTCCTCGTAGCTTTTCTTTTTGAACTTGTTTACTTCGGTTTTATCCAAATTGTTTCCCTCCTCTGCCGAGAGTGAGTGGAGTTGGGGTCTCACGGCTCCTGGTGGGGCTGGGGGTTTCCCCAGGGCCCCCCGCTGCTGTGCTCGCCGGCAACGCAGCTGCTGTTCCCCGGGTCCCCCAATCCACTCCCTGCTTGGCTGACTTACTCTCAGGTTTTAGACGCCTCCCCGCCCACCAATTATTAGACGCCTCCCCGCCCACTTCATCATTAGTTTAAAAATTAGGCATCTTTTTTCAATAACCACCTTTTCATTTTAATCCTGCTTTAGTCCATCCGTCACCATCACCTCAGTTTGGTTTAACCGGTTTTGGTACATTTTCACCCAACCACCTCTTGTGTTCTTTAATTGGACCCAGTTTCCATCTATGGGAAGGCGGGTTAGGAAACACTTCCCGGTGTGACTCTGTTCACACACCTGAGCCAAAGTGTCCCCGTGGCCTTTGCAGCACCTGTCAAACCTGGCGACGTGCGGAGGGGACAACCCTGCCCCGAGCACAAGCCCTTGTGGCAGCCCAGCTCCTTCCTGGGCTCCTGGGGCTACTCCTGGTCCTGATCAGTGGCGAGTCCCGTGAGCTCTGGCCTCTCCCTCAGAGACCCCTGTCCTGGGCTGGATCTAGCCCACAGCCGCATCCCTCTGCCTTTATTCCCTGCAGTGTGCGCTCTGTTCTTTACCCAGGACGCACAGGGCTTCACCTGCAGTTATGGGTTCGGGGGTCCTCTGACCTCCAGTCATGAGCCACATGTGCACGCACACGCATGCACAAACCTCATGCACATCTATAGAGGCTCATACACACGTGCACACACACGCATACGCAGGCACTGTAGCTGCCTCAGGAGGGGAGGCCTCAGCACAAAGACAACTAGAAAAGACAGATTCATTCTCGGTGTTGAGCTCCAACAGCCCAAGTGTGGGCCCTGGAAAGGCAACTAGAAGGCTACCCGAGGGTACTTTTGTCTTGACGTGACTTTTCCCCGTGGTCCCCGACTTCAGGGCCAGCGCTTCCCCGGGGTGCACCTCCAAGGTATGCGAAAGGGAAGACGCGACACTGAGGCAGCACTGCAGTGACCGAGGCAGGTGAAACGTGCTTTCTTGTCGTCACCTCGACGAGGACCTGGGATTCTTCACTTTACTTGGGCTGGTACCAGAGCCCAGCCCATGGCCATCCCCCTGCATCTTCCATCAGCCCAGGGTGAGTGCATGAGAGACGCCTCCGTCTCCAGAGAGCGCCCTGGAAATCAGAGACCACATCTCAGCGGATGGCGGCAAGTGTGCTCGACTGGGATTCTGACCCTGATGCGAGACCAAAGCTACAGAAACAAATCTACTCTCTCTCATATGCAACAGGCTTGAGGTCACCAGAGCAATTAAGTGCTACTTCTCAAAATGGACAAGAGTCGGGAGGGTTGGTCTGGGGACTGTGATACCCCAGGTGAAGCTGTGGGACAGTGGGGGCGCTAGAGTTCTCTGTAGTTCTGTGATTTGACTTTCCAGGCACGATCGTCAGGAGCACCATCTGCAAACATAAGAAGGGTTTAGTCTGTGGCCCGAGGACCTCCCTTCACCTGCCAGGGCTGCCCGCGGCCTCCTCGAAGCAGCACTCCTGGCATACTCTTCTCGGGCTTCCCGCTATGCATGACCACGGCCTAGGGTGCCTGCATGAGGACCAAGCCCCGTGCCCGCAGCCTGAAGCAGAGCCACCCGAAAACATGCGAGGAGCCCCACTTCCCTCCCTATGCCTCAGAGGCTGCGTGATGGTCCTTACACAGCAGCAGCTGACTGATACACACACCCTCATGAGCCCCTCGTGTGCGATTTGGGACCGTCTCCAGCATCACTCTCATTCATCCAAGAAATCCTGGCGTTTTTTCACAATGTTTGCAAATTCCCTTTGGAGTCTCAGTTTGTACAGAATCTTCCCTTAGAGTAGGGTGTACAAAACCACAAGGACCCAGGCACTGCTAGTGAGGACAAGGCCAGTGGTAGGCGGGGAGGGGTGTCCTCTAAGTGGCCCGAGACCCAGTGAATATTTCCGTTGGATTATCTGCTCGGCTCTGATGAGCACCCAGAGGTGCCCTGCTTCTCCCACCCTCTGTCCAGTCCCATGGGGCGGTAAATTCTTAAAAGCTCCTGGCTGGGCCTCCGGGCACCTGGTTCACCCTCGCTCTGTGTGTGATCCCGAGACAGCCCCCCACCCTGGTCCTCACAGATCCTGTTTGTGCAAAGGGGCTATTGGGTTGTCCCGGGTGTTCAGGGCTGGCTTGGTCTTTGACGCCCTCTACTTTCTCCGACGTCAGCTGCATGGAGTTCTTCCTGCTTTCCCTTGGCCCTCAGGGATGGGACCCTGACCAGCCTCCAGCCTGCTGACCACCCCTGCTGCCCCCGGGAGGCCTGGGCTGGGAGAGCCCCCATGGTGGAGAGGTCACTGGGGGGGGGGCTGGGGGGGTGTTCTGTGGCTGCTTCTGACGTGTCCAGGAAAGTTCTTTCTCCCCATCTATTCCTTCTCCCCAAACCATTTCAAAACTCCCTGATTCTGTGATCCCACTTTTTGGCTCCAGGTCCCCCAGGATGTCCCAGCCACCACCACCACCACCACCTCCCTGCTGTCCCTGCCGGAAAAAGCTGGGGCACAGGTGGAGGCCAAATTCCCTACAGAAGCCCCAGCCTAGCACAGGGGCCGAAGGCTGAGGTCATCCTGGCTGGTCTCCTGCCTGAAGTGGGGCCTCCTCGGGGGACCTCCAGGCCTCCCTTGATCACAGTTTCCATGGGAACAGAGCAAAGGATGGTCCCCTTCCCCGCTGGCCCCAGTGTAGCCCTAACGACAGTCATTGCAGGGAATGACAGGTACCAGCACTGGAGTGGAGAAAATGGGAGTGAAAATGGAGAGGAAGCAGCTCCTTTCACTCAACCAGAAAACAGGGCCATTTTGTCAGTGAGGTGGAGACAGCTTCCTGCTGGCCCAGGCCCTCTCTACCCGTGCGTGTCCTCCCAGGGCAGTGAGGCAGGACCCCTCATTCTCTCCCTCCCCCCTTCCCACCAGCATCCTTGGGCACCCTGCCCGTCTTCTCTGTCGACCACCAACTCCCAGACCTGTGCAGAGCCCTGGATACAGAGTCAGGTCCCACACACTGTCCCCAGCCTCCAGGGACAGAGGCCTCCCAGAGACAGATGACGGCACCCCAGCGATGCTGGGCCAGGAGCATGGGAGGAGCTCTGCCCAGCCAGGGAGACCAGGGCAGACTTCCTGGAAGAGGCGGCACCTGGGAGGTAACATGGCATGTGGGGAAAACTCCTCGCACTGAGGTACCACCCTCCACGCTGTGGCCAAGGGCTCTCCAGCCACACAAAGTGGGCGGTACCATCGCCTGCCTAAGTACAGCCACATACCTAGGCCAGCACCCGCCTCTCCAGAACCCTTCACACGGGAATCCGCCTGCCAGCCAGTGCCTCGGCCACACGGTGTGCAGCACCTCGGGGTGCAGCCTGGCGGCCCCGCCCACCCGGGCAGGTGTCTCCACTCCCCTCTCCATTACCTGTGCAGTTCAGGACGGGGCTCTCTCCTGGGAGGGTCCCAGCTCACCCTTCACCGCTCGCTGTGAGTTCTGAACAGTCAGCAGCCTGCTCTGTCCTGGGACGTGGGCCGGTGACAGCACCTCACGGAGCCTGAGAGGTCCTGTGGGCACATGGACAGTCGGGGGCTTCGTGGGCAATGACAAGGGCTCTAATACATACATGGGGCACGACGCAGAGACTGGGAGTCAGCACCCAGGACGCACACCCCAAAGACAGACACGCCACACACACGCCACACACACACACACACACACACACACACACACACACATCCATACAGAGCCACGTACACACACACACTCGCACTGCTCCTAATCTGAGACCTTCCGGGGGCCCCAGCGGCTGCCCCTGCCCACAGTGAACCAGCCCAGGGCCAAGGGGTCTGGCAGGTAAGTCTGCATCTGGCTGGGGGAGCCTGGTGTGACCCCACCCCCGGTCCGGCCAGCTCCCCATCTGCTGGGGCTTGAGGGAAGGGGACTCGCCAATGCGGTGGGTGGGCGCTGCAGCTCCAGGAGACAGAGGCGTTTCCACAGCAGGAGGTCCCCTCTGCCCCCATCCCTTCCTGAGATGCACCTTGAGTGCCTTTGGGTGATACGCCATAGGGGCCTGTGGTGGGCTACACAACACCCCAGAGACGTCACGTCCAGATCCCTGGAACCTGTCACCTCATGTGGCCGAGGGGACCTTACAGATGTGATGGAGTGAAGGGTCCCGAGATGGGAGGTCACCCTGGATTCGCCGGGGGCGGGGAGGGGGGGCCGTGATCACAGGGTCCTGGCAGAGGGAGATGGGAGGGCGGTGGGAGGGGAGAGTCAGAGAGCAGAGCAACGGGCCTGGAAGCGGGGGAAGGGGCCTCCCCGGGGGCCTCCAGGAGGAACCAGCCCTGCCCGCATCCGGCCTCCGCCCGCGACACTGATTCTGGACTCCTGGTCCCAGACTGTAAGGGCGTAAATCTGAGTTGTTTCAAGCCACTGAGTTTGTGGTCACTTCTTTCAGCAGCAATTAGAAACTAGCAGACAGGGACTTCCCCAGTGGCACAGTGGTTAAGAATCCGCCTGCCAGTGCAGGGAACACGGGTTCGAGCCCTGGTCCGGGAAGATCCCACATGCCGCGGAGCAACTAAGCCCGTGTGCCACAACTACTAGCCTGTGCTCTAGAGCCCGTGAACCACAACTTCCGAGCCTGTGAGCCGTAACTACTGAAGCCTGCGCGCCTAGAGCCCGTGCTCCACAACAAGAGAAGCCACCGCAGTGAGAAGCCCGCTTACCGCAGCAAAGAGTAGCCCCCGCTCGCAGCAACGAAGACCCAACGCAGCCAAATAAATAAATAAATTTATTAAAAAAAAAAAAAAGAAAAGAAACTAACAAAGGAGTCCATGGAAGAGATAAAAGGGAGGGAGGGAGGCAGGAGCCTGAGGGGCAGGGCTGGCCAGTGCCCACGTGCCTCCCTTCCTTCCCCAGTCGACCCACGGGCACTTCCACGCTGCCCACTCAACAGGGGAAAGGTCCTCGGTGTTCCGAGGTGAGGGCAGCTTGCGTGGGAGGGGACTCGCTCCCCACTTTCCGGCCTCCGTGCCAGCCTTGGGTGCTGGAGGCTGGTGTGGTCCTCAGCAAGAGCATCTCCCCTCTGCCCAGTCAAGGCTCAGTCGGGGGTTTCACTGGTGGTGGGCACAGGGGCTCGTGCCCACAAGCCCTGCTGGCTGCTACAGGCTGAGTCAGAGCTCTTTTACATGGTGGAGCCAGGGACCACTGGCACCTCGTGTTCCCCTCTCTAAAATGGGGTCGTGACCTCACGTCCTGGGAAGATTCCAGGGGCATTGGATTGCACGAGAAGACAGACACCAGCTCCTGAGAGGAACACGGCCCACAGGACCACAGGGACTGTGAACCTCATCCCCACAGGCAGACCACACTCAGCGCTCCCTCTGTGACTCCGTCCGTCCGTGCTGTGGGCCCTGCAGCATCCCCAGGTCCCCAGCCATCATCGGCCTGAGCAACAGGAGGGTCCTGGGCTGTTCCGCACTTTCCTCCCTCAGCTGCTCTGCCCACGACAGGCCTATGGTTCATCTGGGATGGACGTGGCTTACAGCCCAGAAGAGCAAACACCCCAACGCCGGGATATGCGAGCCTAAGAGAAATCAGAGTTGGAACGAGGGCAGAAAATGAAAGAAAAACATGCAGGAAAAGGGGACCATATATGGAGAGAATGCTACTTAACCATCGAGAAACTCCCAAAACCTGAAATGCCCACAGTGACAAGAACGTGCCTTCGTTACGAGGCGATGCTGGGCTCTGCAGCGTCAGCTGTGGCTACCGGGCTGAGCTGCAGGTAAGAAAGGTGGGATGTCCTCCCAGAGAAGTCCCTGCACGTGTGCAACTGTATGTGTGTGTACGGGTGTGCACGGTCGTGTGTGTACACATGCACACAGCTCAGTCTTGCAACATTTATGCGTGTGTAGGCACGCACGCACACACACACACAGAGGCGCACGCAAACACACAGACGTGCATGCACACACACAGACGCACACACACACACAGACGCGCACGCGCACACACACAGACGCACACACAGACGCGCACGCACACACACACAGACGCGCACGCACACACAGACGCGCACGCGCACACACACACAGATGCGCACACACACACACACACAGCAAGGCTGGATGCCCAGCCTGGCTCTGATTTCCTAGCAAATGAAGAAACAGATCGACTGGTCACCTGGCTGCAGGCCGGGGGTCCAGGCTGCAGAGGAGGGAACAGCTGAGGGGAAGGACGGGACTGAGGGGCAGAGGGCCAAGGGCTGGAGGAGAGGTGGGTACTGGGGGGGCTCACTGTCAGGGGCCGTGGACGGAGGGTGGGAGGAACAGGGGGGTCCTGGGTCCCTCCCTGGGTCAGGGAGGCTGGGACAGGTGCAGGAATGGGTATAGGCCCTGGAGAGGCTGGCGTGGCTGACAGCAGGGCCCTGGGGGTCGAGGCAGGCACCCTGAACTTGAGGTGGGACTGAGCACACTGGAGGGTGTGCCAGGGCAGAGGGAGGGCGGTGCTGGGATGGGGATGAGGACCAGTGGAGATGGGGTCCCTGGGAGTGTGTGCGTGTGTGTTTGTGTGCGAGTGTGAGCGTGCGCGTGTGTGCATTTGTGCATATGCATGCATGCGCGCGTGCACGTGGGCGGTTCAATGGGCAAAGTGCCCCAGGGCCGTAGGGGTTATTATTTTCCATCTGCAGGGCTGGCAGCCTGGGGTGCAGGGCCTGACCCAGGCCTCTTCTGAGCCCAGGCAGCTCATCACCGGTTGGGAATTTGTGACGCACGGCCCCTCGTGCAGTGCCCATGTGTGCATACTTGGTGGTGAAACTGCATCAAGACTATGTTATTTTTAACAATTTTGGGAAAACACTTGGAGAAGCCCAAGGCGAGTCGCACGCCAGCGTCCAAGATCCCTGGTTGAGGGCAGTCCCCTCCCCCCTCGGGGCCTCAGCTCCTCAGCAACACAGAGGATGGTGCCTTTGACTCAAGGATTCGTGCCTGGTGTCTCCTTTGAGGAAGAAAAGTGAACTTACTAAAGTGTTCAGGGCTTCGTTTGTCACCAGCTCGGGTGTGTTGTGTTTTAAAGACCCCAGAGAAAGCACGTCAATGGTGAAAGCACGGCGAGTGGAGGAAGGGGGCCCGTCGCTCAGATCCCGCCGCCGGGGTTTGGAGCTGGCTCGCTGCCTCCTGGGGGTGTGCTGCTCCCCCGGGGCCTCACCTCGCTAATCTGTAAGATGGGGCAGCAGTGGTAACGTCCTCCTGGGCATGCGTACGGGTGCCGGACCCTCAGCTGTTCCCCGTGCACATGTGTACCCCCGCCCACACCCAGACCTCCCGCCCCGCAGCAGGAGAGAGAAGGGGTCAGGCTTCTGACCGCTGCATCCTCTCCTCTTCAAGTGAGCTCGACTGAAGTGTTTCCGTGAACAACACAGCAGCCCAGGATATTCCAGACTGGCCACTCCATGGGCTGGGCCTTGGGTATGTGCAGCCCTTAGTGCCTTTGGCCTGTTTCTTCTTCCCTCTGGGCAGTGGGAAGCGGGGGTGTAGACTGATGGCTCAGTGGGTTTGTATTTCTCCCATTTTTTGCAGTGAAGGGAGAGGCCACAGGCCACTAGACAGGAAGATGTTGGCTGGTCCGCCTACCATGCTGAGGTTTGGATTCACGGCTCCAGGGGCCGACCAGGCTCAGGCCTGGGCCGGGAATTGGGGGCCAGTGACAGAAGGACAGACAGACGGGGCCCCTCCCTGCAGGGTCCCGCCAGGAGCGCTCAGTGGGGCGGCGGCACAGCCCCGAGCGCATTCCCTCCGGTGCCCGGTGAGAGACGGCACCAGGGGTCGAGCACGTGGAGAAGACTTGGGAAAAGCCTGTATGGACTGCCCTGACGGCCTCTCGGGGATCTCACCTCAGATGCTCATCCGCAAACCACAGGCAAAAAGCAGGGAAGAGACCATGTCCCTGGAGGAGTTTCTGAGACACAGGAAAGCATCAGGCACTGAGCTCTCCTTCATCGGGAGGAAACTGCAGATGACAGGGTCTCTTTTAAAGTAAGGTTTCTGGAGAGGAGAGGATGAGAGATGGCAGGCAGCAGGAAGAGAGCGACGGGGAGGAGTGGGGAGAGGAAAGGAAAGAAAGCTAAAAGCGCTGTGGAGCTGAAGCCACACTGGGAGCTGCCAAACATGGTGAGACAAGAAGGAGGTCACATCTGAGCCCTGGTGGCTGCGGAGGCTCACGGGAGGCCATGTGCACACAGGCAGCCCTGAGGCCACAGGAAAGCCGGCACCCGAGCCATCAGCGCTTCCAGGAAGGAACAGAAACGGAGGGCCGGAAACGCCCCCAGACCTAATGAAAGAAAACTTCTCTGAATTGAGAGACTTGCAATTGCAGGACACGCGGCAGTCTTCGGCCTTCAAATGGCAAACATGGCTCTTCCTGCGGGGTGGGATTTGGGTGCCGTTATTTCTTTACTGCAGTTTTTCTAATTGCTTGGGGTTTTAGGATGAATAAGTTCTGTTTTTATGAACTAAAAAGTAAAGAGACAGGGCCCGTGGGGGCCGCCCCTGGTTCAAGTGTTCCGGGTTCCATGGACTCAGGACCTGCCTCTCCCAGCCTGGTGGTGCTGATGGTCATGCAGGAGGTGTCTCCCTGCACAGGCATCACTCCTGGTACGAGCCCAGACTCGTGGCCACTTGTTGAGCTCTGCACCACGGAGGTGACCAGAGGGGCCAATGTGACACGGGCCTCAGAGAGACTGGCCTCTCCCATGATTCTGGAGCAGGTCAATGTCACAGACGGCTATGGTCGCACTGCACCAAGCAGGTGGGGCCCTGAGAGGGTCCTGTAAGGACCTTGGAGGAGTCTGGACCCCTACTGGTGTTGGCCTGAGGTGCTCGCACGGTAACACTTAGGGACACTTCTGAGGAGCCCATATTTGCCCAAACACTCAGACCCAAAATTCATTTGTCAAAATCCTAATCCCCAGAGACGATAGTATTAGGAGGTGGGCCTTTGAAAAGTGCTTGGGTGGTGGGGCTGGAGCCCCCATGAATGGGGTTAGCACCTTATGAAAGCAGTTCGAGGGACTTCCCTGGCGGTCCAGTGGTTGGGACTTTACCTTCCAATGCAGGGGATGCGGGTTCAATCCCTGGCCGGGGAGCTAAGATCCCACACACCTCACCACCCGAAGCATAAAACAGAAGCAGGGCTTCCCTGGTGGCGCAGTGGTTGAGAGTCCGCCTGCCGATGCAAGGGACGCGGGTTTGTGCCCCGGTCCGGGAAGATCCCACATGCCGCGGAGCGGCTGCGCCCGTGAGCCATGGCCGCTGAGCCTGCGCACCACGACGGGAGAGGCCACAACAATGAGAGGCCCGCGTACCGAAAAAAAAAAAAAACTGAACCAATATTGTAACAAATTCAATAAAGACTTTAAAAATCGTCCACGTTAAGAAAAAAAAAATCTATCCTTAAAAAAATAAAAGAAGCTCCGGAGACCTCCCTGGCCCCTCTGTCCTGTGAGGACACAGTGAGAAGGCGCTGGCTAGGAGACCAGGAAGAGGGTCCTCACCAGGCGGCGAGGGCGCCCGTGCCTTGAGCTCAGACTTCCAGCCTCCAAACCATGCGCAGTAACTTTCCGCCGTTTATAAGCCACCGGTCGGTGGTGTTTTGTCCCAGCGGCCCTGTTGCACTAAGACACCCCTCTCACTGTGACGCGGCCCTGCATGCACGTGTCTGGCCCGCCACCCGTGTTTGCAGCTACAATTTTATGCCTATTCTCTGATGGGTTGTCCAAGGCTGCGTTCACAGCACAAGGACAGAGTTACAGCAGAGACCAACCCGTCCACAAAGCCTACAATATTTACTGTCTGGTCCTTCACAGAAGGTGTTTGCACACCCCTGGGCTGGGGACATCCTCATGCTTCCACACAGGTGACAGAGGCAGGCATTGCGAATGAGGGCCCACCAGCCACGCCTGCACCGCGGGTGTCTGGGACCCCCCCATTAGAGATGCTTCTCTGGGGTGAGCACAGCCCCGGCCTCCAGCTTCCCGCCACCCCAGGCTGGTGCGTGTAAGACCCCGGCCCCGTGCATGTAGAGGGCGAGACACAACACGGGACCGGATTGGAAGGCCCAGTACCCAGCCCCGCCCACCACCGGGAGCGAGGGGCGGGAGATGGCAGGCCGGTTGTATAGAGCTCAGCCTCAGTCCCTCCTTCTTTAGGGGTTGGACAAGACTCACAACCGCTGCCACTCCCCTCCACACAGACATCTGAGGACCCCGTGGCGCACGTGACAATAGAAAGGACACGTTCGTTCCTTGGACGGCTGACCAGTGATGGGTTCAGCGGGGCACAAGATTTGGGTCACGTCTGTCTTTCGTGTGCTGTAACCACGCCGCCCCCAGCCCGGGATCTGTGCTCACTCGGAGCAAAGCCAGGGGGCTTTCGGGGTGACCGGGCCTCAGTGGAACTGGGCCCCGCTGGCCCCATGTCCTAACGTTGCCCCGCTCTCCTGCTGCAGACACCATCCTCCCTGCCGTCCTCAAACACAACACGCGGGCGCCCACGCACGGTCCTCCCACCTCCTTGAATCTCCTCAGTCATCATTTCCTCAGGCGGCCCTCCTCGGCTGCCAGGTTTCAAATCTTAAACGCCCCTCAGGCTGTCACTGTGGCTCTTGTCTGTTCTTATAACACCTACCGCCATCTAATGCAATAACGCCCATCTTGTTTACTGCCCATCTCTTCCGCTGGGGCAGGGGCTTGGATCAAGTTTGCTTCCCACCATATCACCAGCTCCTAAAACTGTGCCTGGTGTGTAGTGGGTGCACATAGGATGGTGACTGATGGACTCATTGACTGACTGATTGACGGAAGGAGACGCATCCCCTGGCCCTTCACTGTGTTGGTCCCAGTGCTGTCCTCTGCTCTGGCCCACCTTTCCTTTGGGGAACGCTGGGAGCCTGCTGCCTCCATTAAGCTGGAACTCGGCTCCCAGGGCCTGCTCTCTACTGAGAAGAGAGAAGTGCGGGTTAAAGGGATGGATGGATGGATGGATGTGGGGTGAGTAGATGGATGGACAGAGGTTGGATGGATGAGTGAATAAATGAGTGGATAGATGATGGATGGGGGCTGGCCGGATAATGGATAGATGGGTGGATGGGTGGATGGAGGTATAGATGGCTGATGGCTGGGAAGGATAGAGAAAACAGGACTTGGGCTTGGGTGTGGCAGGAGAGGCTCCAGGGCACAGAACGCAAGGAGGCCCCACCCTGAGGACGATGCAGGTACAGTGTTGGTGCCTCTTTGCACCCTCGTCCAAGCGCAGCCCTGATAGAAAGGGAAACCTTTCCTGCAAAGAAAAGCCACCAGCCACAGATGCCTCCAGCTCCTGGGGCCAGGGTACACCCATGGGCGGGGGTCAGCGAGGTGAGCGCGGGGCTCAGCGCAGAGCCGACCCCAGGACGTGCCCTGCAGAGGCTGGAGCGCCTGCTGCAAGTACACCTTCATTCGCACAGGGCACATCTCAAATCAAGCAACAAAAATAAGAAATACATCTGGGACGAGACAAACCGGCAGCAGAGGCCCGGGTACCTCCAAACCTCCTCGGGGGCGGGCGTGAGTCACCCTGGGCTGTCTCAGAGTTTCAGAAGTGGCTTTCTCCTCCCTCAGCCAGGGACAGAAGGCCTGTGGCCGCCCCCAGGGAGTTGAGCCTTCCCACGGGCAGCTTCTCTTTGTCCCAGCCTGCACTTTCGTCAGGAGACCCCGGTGTCGGTTCAGGACTGCAGCCTTGAGTCCCAGGTCCAGCCGCCCACCAGAACAGTCACCCCTACAGGTGAAAGGGGCCCTCGGCCAGCGAGGCAGCTGCTCCCATGTCTGAGGGATCTGCGGCCCCCCACCCCCGGGCCAATTCCATTCTATGTTCACGTAAGGGGCACTAGGGTCTGTGCCGAGACCGCCAGCACCTGTGAGCGATTGGACCCCACTTGGCCTGCCCCAGGGGGCCTGCCAGTGCCTCTCCCCATCCTGAGGAGGGGAGGACGGTGAGTGAAGGGCGGACTGGGCTCTGATTACCAATAGCCGGTCGAATCTCACTCAAAGGCAACATGTGTGTGGAGGCTTGTCAAAGAGCACAGGGGAGAGCACATGCCAAGGTCCTGGGGCAGGGGCTTCATCGGCGCCAGCACAGGGGTCGGGGTGGGAAACGGGGTCAGAGGGGGCATGGGAGCTCTTGTGGGCCATGTAAGCACCATGGCTTTTCCTCTGAGAGACAGGAGGAGCCTTGGACGGTCCTGAGCAGAGGAGGGACAAAATCTATTCATATTTGAAAGGACCCCTGAGACTACCGAGCCAAGAGTAGGTGGGGGGAGGGCAGCACAGGAAGAAGAGCCAGGCGGTCGTCAGAGCAGAGCCCGCGGAGCCTGGGCCGGGGTCCTGGGGAGGTGGGCGGTGAGGTCCTTTCAGATTTGGGATCCGCTCGTAGAGACAGGGGTTTTGCTGAGGGGGGGTGGGGGGAGGGGGAGAGAAAGGGGGATTGGAGGAGCCCCCACCCTGGGGTCTGCCCCCTAATGGGAAGCACACACTAGCGAAGAGGGAAGCGGGACCATTCCAGGACCGACTAAGCCCTGCAAATGCTGCAGAACAGGCTCATGAGGTGGCTGGGGTGGCCCCACGTGGAGCAACGCAGGAGGGGCCACGGAGGAGGACCACGTGAGCAGTGCCCAGGAGGTGGGGGGGGAGGGGAGGCCGCAAGAGGGCCTGCGGCTGAGTGGGTGGAGGCCAGCCGGGGACCAGAGGGCTAGAGAGGATTTCCTCAGGGGAGGTATGAACGTGACCTGGTTTACACCTTGGAAAGGTTGCTCTGTGGGGAAGAGGGCCATGGGAGGGCCGTGCAAAGGGCCTGGGGCCACCAGGGGAGCCTGTCTAGGACTGTGGGAGGGTCCTGTTTGGGATGTGCAGGGGAAGCAGAATGGACGCGACTCAGGGACAGACTAGGTGGAGGTAGGTGGGTGCAGAGAGGACAAGAAGGGCCCAGTGACTGCACGGCAGCCAGACCCCAGGGGGCCGAGGTCTTCAACTGAAAGGGACTCCCTGTGAGTCCACGGGGACAGCGGGGAGGTCAGGGTCGACAGGAGGAGCCCTTGCCCTGGACCCCTCGCAGAGAAGGGCAGAGGGCACTGCTGGACGGCTCTGTCGGTCTCTACCCCTGGAGGGTCACATTGGACCTGAGGAAGTGGGGTGGGACCCGTTAGGGGGTGACTCAAGGGGTCCCTAGGGGAGGGCAGGGTGGGGCTGGCCTCACTCCCAGGGCTGGGTGCACAGACTCATTTCGTCCCCACAGATGACAAGACTGAGGTTGGACACAGTGAGGGACCGGCCAGCTTCAAGCAACACTCTTCTTCAAGCAACACTCTTCAGGAGGAGCAGGTCCTGGGGGACACCCGGGCTCCCCAGGCAGCAGCAAGGCCCCCTCATGACACCTACAGCCACGTGGGAAGAGGCCCCCCTCCACTGGGACCCACCAGCTCAGCCAGAGGGTCCTGTCGGGGGCCCGAGTTGTGCTTGTCCCTGGACAGGAGCTTCGGGAGAACTGCCCAGAGCAGCAGCCGTGACACAGGGGGTCAGACGCTCCAGAACCAAAGATGATGAGGACCCAGACTGTGGCCGCTTCTGCACAGGTGGGCAGCCTCCTCGGGACAGGCAGGTGGACGGGGGGGGGGCTCCTCAGAACCTGCCGGAACCTGCCGGAACCTGCCGGAACCTCTCGCCATTCCTCCTGGAGGCTGATCTGGCCCTGTCAGCACCTCCCAAGTACCTGGAATCGTCCTGGCCCACCTGCCGAGCAGTGTGGGCAGCAGAAAGAGCCGGGGCTTCCCTGGTAGCGCAGTGGTTGAGAGTCCGCCTGCCGATGCAGGGGATGCGGGTTCGTGCCCCGGTCCGGGAAGATCCCACATGCCGCGGAGCGGCTGGGCCCGTGAGCCATGGCCGCTGAGCCTGCGCGTCCAGAGCCTGTGCTCCACAACGGGAGAGGCCACAACAGTGAGAGGTCCGCGTATCGCAAGAAAAAGAAGAAAGAGCCGGGTCTTTAGAGGGGCCAGAGGGACGGCCAAGGAGTCGACCGCATCACACGGGCCTGTTTCTCCCTCGGAAAATGGAAATAATAATCCCTGTTCCCACTTGGTGGGGAGGACCCGGGAGGACGCTGGTGGGAGCCCCAGGGGAAGTCACTCACACTTCTTTCCACCTCCTCCCTCACCCACCCTTCCTAAACCGAGGGGCCCGGGCTAGACCACCCGCCAGGGGCTCCTCCTGCGGGACCTTTCACTCTCCAAGCATACATCCCACTCATCCGACAAGTATTTATGAAGACCTCGGTTGCTGAAGACACCGCAGCCAGCAGGAGGCAAGCTCCCGGGTCTCGGGCAGCGGAGCGCAGCAGCAAACAGAGCAGCAGCTTGGCCCAAGGGGGGGGGGAGGGGAAGCATGTGCTGGGGGACGAGCAGTGGCGGGAGGGAGAGCGTGAGCTGATGGGAGGCGGGCAGCTTAGCATCAAGCAAGGTGTCCCTGCAGAGGGACAGAAGTTTGCGTGAAATCGGGGAGGAACAGCAGGTGCAAAGGCCCGGAGGCAGGCGAGCTCGACAGTGAGCCCCTCCATGGAGTCACCGATGCTCCTTCCTCTGATGAAGGCCTAGGGCCATGGCCAGAGCTGTAGGCTGAGGCCTGAGGGTCACAGCACAGAGTCGGGGATTTGTCCCCTGTGGATGGCAGCAGGGGCCAGGACCTAAGGGTCACAGCACAGAGTCGGGGATTTGTCCCCTGTGGGTGGCAGCAGGGGCCAGGCCACAGGAATGGTCCAGGTAGAAGGGAAGGTAGCTGGGACCAAGCTGATGGGTCAAGGCGGTGAGAAGCGGAGGCATCTGAAGGTGACGTCTACCCGCACACCGCTGACGGCCGGGTGTGGGGCTAGGGGCCGGGAGGGGTCACGGTGCGTCTGGGCTGAGTCCCTGGGCGGGCAGAGTGCAGAGAGACCACTGCCCGCTGGCCATGAACTGGGCTACCTGTCAGATGCCCGGGGGAGAAACGAGGGGTCCCGAGAGGGTGGGGGTTTCTGCAGAGCTTGTCACCAGCCAGCAGGAAACAGGAGGATCGGGCCCCAGGCCGGCAATCTGTAAATTGTTTCATGGGCCTGGGGAGCCCCCAGAGTGGGTGGGGGCAGGCAGGTGTCAGGGCTGGGGCCCAAGGTCTCTGCTCGGACAGGAGGTGGAAGAGAGCCCTGCTAGAGGTTACAGAGCCCCCTCCCAGGCCGCCTGCCTCTGCCCAGCTCAGCATCGTTGCCAGGAGCCCCTGCCCCACCCCCAGGTGGTAGCCAGTGTCTGGCGCCTCTCGCAGGCCATCGGACCCGTCAGTACACGTGACACACCAGAGACGACAGTCTGGGGGCCAGGAATGAGCTTAGGGGTGTTCAGATTTTTTTTTTTTTCCCGCCACACTGCGAGGCTTGGGATATCTTAGTTCCCCAACCAGGGATCGAATCCGGACCACAGCAGCGAAAGCCCCGAGTCCTCACCACTGGACGGACTGCCAGGGAAGTCCCCGGATTCTCCTGTTTGCTCCCTCTGAGCCACCAGAGGGCTTCGCTGACTGGCGGTCACTTCTTCAGCTGCCCTAACGGGCCCGGCCCAGCAGCAGCCCTTGGCGCAGTGGTGCTGATGAAAAGTCCAGAGACAGGCCCTCAGGTCAAGTCTGGGGAGGAGGGGCCGCTGCCCGAGGTCACGGGGCCCCAAGCCCCGCCCTCTCTCCCAGCTCACTCTAATCTCCCTTGGCCCTTGGGGCGGGCGGCATCTCCTGGTATCTATAATGGATTTCCCACATCATTGGATGCCTTGCAAAACATAATATCACGCAGTCATTTTCCGAAAGAGGCTAAATTTTGCTGCTGGGGCAAATCCTTTCTTCTCCCGAGTAACCGTCAGGAAGGGGCTAATGCAGAAAGGCTGGGGGTCCAGCCGGCTGCCCTCTGACTGGCCCACAGCAGCGTGGCCGGGAGCCCGGCTCCAGCCTGCCCAGGGATGGCAAATCACCACCTTCAGGACTGTTCTGGAACTACAGTGCCCATGAGGCTCCCTGCTGGGGGCAGCACACGGGGAGAGCGCTTTGGAGACCTCCCCCCACCCCCACCCCCGGATGAAAGGAGTCTGGGACCCTGGTCTAGGGAGGCTTCCCAGGACCTCCCTGATGAGAATCCTGCGGGGACCATAACAGAGGACGGCACGCTGCAGGGCTTGAAACAACTGAAATGCATTCTCTCACAGCTCTGGAGGCCACCAGTCCAAAATCAGCCGGGCTGTGGTCCTGCCACGGGCTCCAGGGGAGGCTCCTTCCTGCCTCTCCGGCTCCCGGGGCTCCAGGCGTCCCTGAGCTCAGGGCCGCATCACCCCAGTCCCTGCCTTTGTCATCATGGGGCCTCCTCCCCTGTGTCTGTGGCCTCTCCTCTCCATTCTCTTATAAGGACAATTATCATTGGATTTAGGGCCACCCCAGGAATCCAAGGGGATCTCCTCACATCAGGATCCTTAAATCTGCAAAGACTCTTTTTCCAAATAAGGTTCAGGGCTGGAATGTGGAGGCATTTTGCAGGAGACCACGATTCAACCCATGACACCACCCTCACTGATCACCACCCGAAGGCAGGAACCACCTTGCAGCCAGGCTCCTCTTGAACGCTCCCAGCGATGGGGCTCTCACTATCTAACTTTCGAGGAACCATCCCGCCTCCCTCTCAGTCGCCCCCATGGGCCTTGGGCTCCCGGGTTCCACGGCACCTGGACAGTCCTCCCCCAGTTCTGGCCTGTCAGTCACCCCAGCATGCAGGCTCCCCTCAGGTCTCACCCCCCAGGTTCAGGGGCCCTGCTGACCCCTCACACTTCCGATGGAGTTGGGTGGTGATTCCCCACAGTCTGAGAATATTCTGAGCTCTTATGTTTTCTCTGCAGTGTGCACCAGCCCAGGTGGCCCCGCTGTGGGTTCTTTCCTGCCTGGAGGGGTCCTCGTGCTGGTGGGCTGCCATCGGGCATCATCTGGTGGCGGGGCCTTGCCGAAGGGAGCTAAGAGTTGCTGAGGGTCGGCCCTGTGAGGGGCCTCCTGCAGTCATCTTTCTTAATCCTCACACACACCCACAAAATGATGATCATTGGGCCCATTTTACGGGTGAGGAAACTGAGGCTCGAAGCAGTGGTCACACAGCCCCCCCTGGTGGGAACAGGAGTCAAATCCCAGCCTGCCTGCATTCTCTCCTCTGAGACCGGCTGGAGCAACAGAAACAATACAATTAACTCTCAGGGTAACATAGCCTGGCTTCCCAGGGGCCAGAGTGCCGTCCCTTGGGGCCCCAGGCCCTGCCCAGGCACTCACAGGCCTCTGCTGTCCACTGGGATGGACTGTGGTGGGCAGCCTGGCCTCTGGATCCCAGTGGAGGACGCTGCCGCCAAAGCCCCCAGCCCTGGAGGGGCGGGGCAGGAAAAACACGGCGTTTCCTGGAATCAGGGTCCGCTCTCAGGCTGGGAGGGTCAGGGAGAGCCAGAGCTTCAGTCCCCGGAGGGATGGCCCCCCTGCCAGGCAGGAGGTTCCGCACCGACATCAGTAACGGAGGGCCATGGAGCTGGACACTGGCTTCTACTTTAGTACGCAGCAGCTAACAACAAAAAGGGACGATTACAAATAGTGGTGATTAATACACACAGTCATGTGATCTTAGTTGACTGGTTAGAAAGAGCAAAGGTTCGGGCTTCCCTGGTGGCGCAGTGGTTGAGAGTTCGCCTGCTGATGCAGGGGACGCGGGTTCGTGCCCTGGTCCGGGAAGATCCCACATGCCGCGGAGCGGCTGGGCCCGTGAGCCATGGCCGCTGAGCCTGTGCGTCTGGAGCCTGTGCTCTGCAACGGGAGAGGCCACAACAGTGAGAGCCCCGCGTGCCGCAAAAAAAAAAAAAAAAGAGCAAAGGTTTGAGGGAATATGGCCTTTCCAGCTCATCTGGGAGGAGAAGGAAATGAAACAGATCCACTAAGTGCCGCGCGGGGCCGGCCTCACGTGACGGTGGCGGAGGACGGGGGGAGCTGGACACAGGCCACAGGATTGCCCGGGTCACGTAGCCCAGAGTTCACGTTCTTTTTCAGACCTGGAAAGACAGATGGCAGGAAAACAATGCAAAACTCTGCTGTGTAAAATGCATGATAAAGCTGGTGGTGCTGAAGCTTCCAGAGAAGGCGTCAGGGCCCTGGGCAGCGACGTGAGGAGGCCACCAGCCCCCATGGCCACACTCGCATCTGAGGGTTCAGGTGGGAGCGGCTGGCGGAGCAGACAGACCAGCGGGAGGGGCCGGGGCCAGGGCCCAGCGGCCAGCTCGGCCTTCAGCATTGGAGGTGGAAAGATGTCGTCTCCAGAGCTCCGAGGGATCGGAGACAGTGCAGAGATGCTGGTAGCGGAGATGCTCCTGGGAGCCCCAGGCTCTGTGTCCCCTACTCCGCATGTGGGGTGGCCCTGCCTGGCTGGTGGCGACTGCACAGCTCTGTCCACGGGCCAGTCCGGAGGGCGGAGTTAAAGCCAAGAGGAAAACGGGCTCCGTCGTTCCCGCTCGGTCTCAAGCAGATCCACCGGGGTGTCCAGTTTGGTCAACAGAGGTTCAACCAGGACGCCAGCCCCACGCCTCTGTGTCCCTGGCGAGGCACGAGCGTGTCGCCAGGTGCCTCAGGCTGACCACGGCCGAGCAGCCTCACTGGCCCAGGACACAGTGACTCGGGTCTCCAGTCTCCAGGTGTGTAAAGGATGGTTATGGGGCAGGAGGAACGGATGTCTCCTTGACCCCGGAGCCCGGCGCCAGGACCAGCTCAGTACAAATAAAGAGCAGCCTAGGGATCAGAGCTGCCCAGTAACGAGTGAGCTCCCCGTCCCTGGAAGGGTCCAAGCAGAGGCTAAGTCTCAGAGGGGTTGTATGTACACATTCAAAGTGTGTTCATTATATGATTCAGTCTAAAAAAGAAAGGACGTTCTGACTCAGGCTACAACATGGCAGGACCTTAAAGACATGATGCTGAGTGAAATAAACCAGACACAAAAGGACACATCCTGTGTGATTCCACTCACCTGAGGTCCCTATAGGGGTCAGGTTCATAGACACAAACCGTAGACGGTGGGCGCCAGGGGCTGGGGTGGGAAGGGGGGAGTCGGTGTTTCATGGGGACAGTTTCTGATTTCTAAGATGAAGAGTCATGGCTGGCGGTGACGGCTGCGCAACGATGTGAAAGCACTTACTACCGCTGAACGCACACTTAGACTATACACTTAAACTATACACCTACAATGGTTACAGTGGTAAATTTTATGTTATGTGTTTTGACCACAATTCAAATTTTTTTAAAAACGTGTGTTCGCGGTCATCCATGCTGCAGACTGACCACTGGTTGCCGGGGGTGCCGTGGTGATTGGGACAGGCGCTGCCCCTGCTCGGGGGACTTGTGGGTGGATGAAGGAAGCATGACAGGACAGAGGCAATCTGGGTGCAGAGGGGAGAGGGGGAGGGGAGGAGGGCAAGGGCGTGACGGAGTGTAGGGAAAACCCGGGAGCTGGGCGGGCTTCTGGGAAGAGCTGAGCTCCAGCCTGAGGCCCCAGGAAGGCGCTGGGCCGGGAAAACCACGTGCGGGGCAGAGCTCGGAGCAGAGCAGAGCCTGGCACACTAGGAGAGCCGAACCCACCGGATGGTGAGGCTGGGTGGGCAGCAGGGAGGGGCCGCATCCCCTGGTGGCCAGGAACCAGGTGGGCTGTCCCCTCCAGGCAGGAAGAGGTGAGCGACCAGACCCCACCCCTGGTGCCAGGCCGGGCGCCCCAAGCACTGTCTGACTCAGGCTTCCTGCTCACCATAAAAATGTCCATGCAAAGGGTACCATCACACCCATTTTGAAGATGAGAAAACTGAGGCTCAGTGGAGGCAAATTTCACCGTGACCGAGAGACTCCTTTGGGAGCAGTGAGATGGACCGTTAACCCACAAGAACACGTCATCACACGGACACGAGCGATGGCCCTAACACGGATGCGTGGGCTTATCTCACCGCGCAGATGCATCCAACGACTCCAACCCCGGGAGCTTCCGAGCCCTCAGCCCAACAGCCACTCAGCCAGGCACCAGCTCTGCACCCAGCACAATTTCAGACCCGACATGGATGCAGAGAAAACGCGAGGCGTCACCTCTGTTCCACAAAGAAACACTCGCCTTTTAAGGAGGGGAGCAGAGCCCCCACCTGGAAAAGATCAGAACAATCCTGGGGCTGCTGGTTCAAAATGGACCTGACCCAGCCTCCCCTGTTTCGGGCTCATGGAAGGACAAGCCCTCAGAACACTGAGAACTGGAGGCCGCCCCGCAGCCAGTGCTGAAGGCTCCGCCCTGCCCGGTGGACGTGGGGAAGATGTTTCATCTCTTCTGTTTTCCCAACATCAGAAGCATGTTTCTCCCCTCCACGCAGAGCGCTGCTTTCTCCTCCCGCTTATAAATCCTCAAAATCCGATGGGGCAGGCGGTGGGGACAGGTGGTGCCTGCGGGGCGGCAGGCAGGGGGAGCCCCGATGACCTGCGGCCACAGCAGCCATCCCATCCGTGTGCTCCGTCCATCCAGCCGGTGGGACAGGGCTCCCAGCAGAGCCAAACCAGAATGTTCCTCCAGGAGCTCGCAGCCAAGCCCGAGGAGGGGAGTAGACTGTCCTCCCCGGGCTTGGCCATCCAGACCAAGGGCCATCCGTTCACCTGGGTGTGGACAAACTGGCTGGGCGGCTTCTTTGTCACCCAAGGACCAAGAAGAAAAAAAGCATCAGCGCAGGGCCTCTGAAAAATGGCGCAGATCAAGTCGGACAGAACTTCCTCTTAGAGACTCGGCGGGGAGACTACGCCCCGAAAATGGCTTATCTTCGGAGCCAGGAGCGCATTTGGAAACCTTCAGAGGGGTGCGGGAAGACCAGGTGAAGACACCAACCAAGAGAGAGGGTGACATGAGGACGGAACGGGCTGTGGAAGCAGAAGGATGCAGAACTGACACAGGAGAAAAGGGATGGACGGGAGGGGAAGACGCGAGACCTTGACCGGTGGGGGGCGGGGCCGGGTGCTGAGATCCGGAAAAACGTGGGTGGAGAACAAACAGTGACCCGCAGCCCACGCTCCGAAGCTCCGGCTGGTGGCGCAGGCAGGCGTCGAGGACAAGCAAATTAAACAAACCTAGTCCAAGGGAGCCCAGACCTGCACAGCTCCTGGCAAACTTTGGGAGCGACGACGATAAAGCAGCCCCCTGACCTGGAATCGCTGTGCTGTGCGAAGCCGGCAGAAGAACACATGCCATCGGGTGAGGGGGGAAGAGGGTCCAGGAACCCCATTCCCGGCCCGGTTGCCTTCCTGCTGCTGAAGGTCAGAGGCTTCTCGGATTAATGGCAGGCAGGCACGTTCCGTTTTTCTCGTCAACGGCCTTCTGGAAAGACTCATTTAAAGATGAGCCCCAACCCACCGAGGGGTGATTCAAAGCTAAGAATTCAATCCTCGAGACCCCAGGCTGGGGGTCCAGGGAGGCACGTGGTTGGTGAAGCCGGTGCTGCCACGCCGTCCACCTCCCTGCCTGCCTCTGGGCACATTCTACCAAAGGTGCTTCTGACCAACTGCTGAAACCACATGAAACGGTCCTCTTTTAGGTCAAAATTCCATATGGGTCACCCTGACCCTTGACCTTGCACTTCAGAGAGACTCTCCTTCCACGTCTGACGATGCCTTATTTCCGTACCTGGTGCCACTGCTCCAGGAGCGATGACTGAATGGAATATTTTGTTTATCCTCTTTTAAAAAGAAGTTACACTGAGTCACATAATGGCCATTTTTACTGCTGCGGTACTTGAGTTACGACTTCCTGCACGGTTATGTTCTAACATATTTAATGACACAAGTCACAGAGCTGTTTTTGCATCAAAAGGACAATAATTCTCCCAGGGACAGATCATACCTGCACTCACCATTTATCAGACTTCCTCACGGCATCTCACTGTCTTCTCAATTATGCCCTAAAATCACCACATGCAGGGTGTTCTCAGTGATATATCACTGGACATAGGATAACGTTAAAAGAATAAAAGGCTACACAAATACGTAGCACCAAAAGCAAAAATAAACAAGTGGGACAACATCAAACTAAAAACCTTCTGCACAGCAAAAAACCGTCAACAAAGTAAGAAGGCCACCTACCAACTGGGAGAAATATTCGCAAAGCATATATCTGATAAAGGGCTAATATTCGAAATACATAAAGAACTCATTACAATCAATAGCAAGAAGGAACAGTCCAATTAATAAATGGGCAGAGGAACTGAATAGACATTTTCCCAGAGAAGGTGCACAGATGGCCAACAGGTACATGAAAATGCTCAACGTCACTAATTATTAGAGAAATGCAAATCAAAACCACAGTGAATTGGGACTTCCCTGCTGGCGCAGTGGTTGAGAATCCGCCTGCCAATGCAGGGGACACGGGTTCGAGCCCTGGTCCGGGAAGATCCCACATGCTGCGGAGCAACTAATCCCATGTGCCACAACTACTGAGCCTGTGCTCTAGAGCCCATGAGCCACAACTACTGAGCCCATGTGCCACAACTACTGAGCCTGCGCTCTAGAGCCCGCAAGCCACAACTACTGAAGCCTGCATGCCTAGAGCCCGTGCTCCGCAGCAAGAGAAGCCACTGCAATGAGAAGCCTGCGCACCGCAGGACGAGTAGCCCCCACTCGCCGTAACTGGAGGAAGCCTGCGCACAGCAACAAAGACTCAACACAGCCAAAAATAAATAAATAAATTTATATATTAAAAAAAAACACCCGCAGTGAGCTACCATCTCACACCTGTCAGAATAGCTACTATCAAAAGACAAGAAGCAGCAAGTGTTGGTGAGGTTGTGGAGAGAAGGGAACCCTCGTGCACTGTTGGTGGGAATGTAAATTGGTTCTTCCTCTGTGGAAAACAGTATGGAGTTTCCTCAAAAAATTAAGAATAGAACTACCGTATGATCCAGCAATTCCACTTCTGGGTATTTATTCTAAGAAAATGGAACCACTAACTCGAAAAGATACATGCACCTCTGTGTTCATTGCAGCGTTATTTACAATAGCCAAGGTATAGAGTAGACCTGAGAGCCCACTGACGGATGAATGCATAAAGAAGATGTGGTGTGTATATACACAATGGAATATTACTCAGCCATAAAAAAGAATGAAATCTTGCCACTTGTGACGACATGGATGGACTTCGAGGGTATTACACCAAGTGAAGTAAGTCAGAGAAGGACAAATACCATATGATCTCACTTATATGTGGAACCTAAAACAAAACAGAAACAAAAAGCCAAGCTCATAGATCCAGAGAACTGATTGGTGGTTGCTAGAGCAGAGGGGAGGAGGGAAGAAATGAGGGAAGGGGGTCAAGATGTGAAAGAAAAATTCCAGTTTAATTTTTAAAGAAATAGTAAAAGGCTATACTAAACTATACCACAAAATCCATAGTGGTTATTCCTACATGAAGAAATTCTACAATGTTTCACCTTTTTCTTTCTTCCTCCCTCCCTCCCTCCCTTCCTTCCCTCTTTCTTTCTCTCTCTCTTTCATTCTCTCTTTCTTTCTTATAATTTTCTGTACATCCCAAATTTTCAAGAGTACGTATATATTTTACAGTGGAAGTGTACGCCTCTCAGGTGAATTCAGAGGTGTGCGTAGACCGTGGAGTAGACAGCGGGGTACCCCCAGTCCCCTTAGCTGCTGCACCACTGCCTCTCCTGGGGGCGTCGGCTGGTAACTCACAGCCGCTCCGTCCCCCAAGCCTTGCCTTCCCACAAAAGGGGGACTGCTGCACCAGGAGGCCGCCCTCCCAGCCACGAGCAGGCCTTGGCCGTGACTGAGCCCACACCCAGCTCCCCGAGGGACGGGGCTACAGCGGCCCGGCCGAGACCCCTTTCTAGCTCATCTGCTCCCCCTGCCCCATCCTGCTCTCCTTCCCCTTGCCCTGAGATCCCCCCCGATAGATCACACCACACGAGGATGGCCGCAGCCACGGGTGGCCACGAGAATCAGGAAATAAAAAGGCCAGTGTCCAGCGCACGGTGGCAGGCGGCGCTCACCAAACGCAAGTGCCTTGGGCGTCCTGAGGCTCCAGGACAGCCCGGATCACGGCAGAGCGCCGGCCTCAGTGTGGGACGTGTTCCACAAAGGCCACCACACGTGCGGTGGCCAAGGCCTCTGCACCCCAAGCCCTGCTGGCCCGGGGCCAAGAGTGATGACCCCTCCGCAGAGGCTCGGCTCCCCAGCCCCAGCTCCTGTGCGACCAGGGGGACAGTCGTTCCTCACAGGCTCGACCCAGGCCCAAGGGAGAGCACGGGGTGGGGGGCGCAGGCCGCTGCCCCCAGCTGTGCCCAGGACCATCTGCTGTGTCGTCCGCTGTGACAGCCGAGGCCCAGGGACCCTCCCGGAGAGTAAGCGGCTGTCCTGGGTGTGTCAAAGCCACTTTCTGGAAAGCCCCCTCCCCGTGTTAATGGGGGGAATCAGGCCATGATGTGGGTTCGTCAGGATTAGGTCTCTTCAGGGAAACAGAGAAGCCCCTCTGGGCAGGGCAGGGGTCCGTGGATGGGCCCGACCCCACACACACAGCCCGGGGGACCGGCGAGGGGGGCGCGCGTGGGTGGCGTGATGCCTAGGCCACCCACGTGCAGTCTGTACAGTGCCTGGAATTAGTCTGGAGTTTTACAAACATTTTAAGCCCATCATCTTCAACGCCTGTAAAATTCGTAAAAGAGCTGAAAGTTCTAGTAAAACGAAAGGGCACGGTTTTTAAAATAGAAACTGGTGAGATAAATGACAAATGTTGTGTGTTTGTGGGGGTGAATCATTTGTCAGCAGCAGTGATTCCCAGGACGGGTGAGTCAGGCCTCGTGGGAGGGGTTGCTGTCCTCAGGAGGCTGAGGGACCCCCCAGGACGGGCGTCTGTGTGCCTGAGGCCTGTGCCGGCTCCCGACCCAAAAGCGGGAGGAAGCTGGGCTTTCGCCGGAGCTCAGAGGCCAGGCAGGGCCACGGTGCTTCCAGGAAGCTTCTTGGGCCTCCCCGGGCCCCCGGCCGACCAGATTCACAGCCTGGACGTGAGGCCTCCTCCAAGCTCCGGTGCACGCCTCATTCACGCGTTCATTCATTCACCCTCTGCGCCAGGCACCGTTCTGGGCTCTGGGACCCCACGGGGAGCGACATCCTAGGGGAACGTGGGACCCAACTAACCTCCTGGTCAGTGGAGGTGCCTCAGAAGCATCTGGATGCTTCCAGGGCTTCAGGAAAACCTGCTCTCCAGACCTCGAGACTTAGCCTCAGAGGGAGGCGTCCCCCAGCACCACCAAGGGAAAGGTCTGCCCTGGGGGAGCTCTGAGCCCCCTCCCCTATCCCTCAGGGAGGCTCCCAGCATCCCCTGCTCCCCAGCTTGGGTTGGGACCCTCCTGAGGATGAGAGAGGATGACAGGAACAGACTCAGGAGGAACAGTCCCAAGTGGCACAGACGAGGCATCTGGCCAATCCCGCAGGACACAGGTGACCCGCCAGCTCTACCCAGGCCCCAGCACCATGGCCTCCACACACTGCCAGACAGAACCCAGGTGCCGCCTGGCCGTCCCTGGATGAACATCCTGGGGCTGCTGTAACCAAGTCCCACAAACTGGGGACCTAACGCAAGGGAAATTTGTTCTCTCACATCTCCGGAGGCTGGAAGTCCAAAGTCAAGGAGCTGGCAGGGCCGGGCTCCCCCTGGAGTCTCCCGGGAAGGGTCCTTCCCTCCTCCCCCAGCTCACGCGGCTCCTGGGCTCCCCAACCTCTGCCTCTGTCTCCACAAGGCCCCCTCCCCTGGGTCTCTGCACCTCCTTTTCTATCTTTTTTTTTTTTTTTTTAATTTATTTCTGGCTGCGTTGGGTCTTCGTTTCTGTGTGAGGGCTTTCTCTAGTTGCAGAGACCGAGGGCCACTCTTCATCGCGGTGCGCGGGCCTCTCGCTGTTGCGGCCTCTCTTGTTGTGGAGCACAGGCTCAGCAGTTGTGGCTCATGGGCTTCGTTGCTCCGCGGCATGTGGGATCTTCCCAGACCAGGGCTCGAACCCGTGTCCCCTGCATTGGCAGGCGGATTCTTAACCACTGTGCCACCAGGGAAGCCCTCCTTTTCTATCATATAAGGACCCCTGTCATTGGACATAGGGCCCATCCAGGGTGATCTCATCTCAAGACCCTTAACTTAATCACATCTGCAAAAACCCTTTTTTCAGATAAGGTCACGTTCACAGGCTCTGAGGTGTGGCCGTGAATGTATCTTTTGGGAGTCCCCATTCAACTATGACCTTCCCAGCCCCTAGGCCTTCTCCCCTGGTTTCAGACTTAGCTGGATCCCACAAAGCCAGTTCTTTGGGGAAAAAAAAAACTCTTTATATACATATTAATATATATTAATCTCTTTCTATACATGTATACACACACACACATACACATGGTTCTTTTCACTGGAGAACCCTGACAGGTATAATACATAGAAAATAAGCAAGTAAAAGATGGGTAATTAACTCCAAGAAAAAGAAAACTTAGGGCAGAATGGAACTAAGCACAGCACAGCAGTGACAACTAACACTGATGGGTCTCTCTGCACCAGGGGATTCTAAGCACTTTACGTGTACAACACATTCCTCACGATAACCCTGCATGGTAAGCACAGCCGTCACTCACACACTCTCCAGATGGGGAAACAGAGGCACAGAGAGGCTTAGGAACTTGCCCCCGGCCACACAGCCGCCAGTGGCAGAGGCAGGGTTCCAACCCAGACAGGCTGGCCTCAGGGCCCGATCCTGACCGCAGTCCGGACATGGGACCCCAACTTGTGACACGACAGCTTAAAAGCACGAGGAGGAGAAGTACGTCTGGGACAGCTGCAGCCTCAACCATCGCAGCAGGTGTCAAGGGTAATGAACCCCAGAGCCCAGAAGACTAGAGAACGAGCACATTGTGTCGTGATCGCGTGAACACTCAAAGAAGCGCGTGCAGATGCGCGGAAGTGGTCGTTCTGGGGATGCGTGTGACCCAGGTGGGTGGGAGGGGGTCGGCCTTTCAGGGTTTTTTACCTTTTTGACTACGTGCAGGTTTTTCTGTAACAAAAGCAGAATCATTTGGAACGGGGTCCCTGCCTGTCACCAGCCCCCGGGAGGCATGGGACCTCCCAGGGCAGGTGCTGCGGGGTAGGGGAGGCCGTGACCGCTGGGCTGTGACCCCTGGGGTGCGTGGCCAGCCCCCGCGTCCCTGGAGAAGCCACTCTCGGGAAGAGCAGGTAAGTCACGGTCCCCAGGGCTGTCTCGAGCCGCCCGCCGTCCCCTCCTGTCTGCGCTCTCCCGGCTCTTGTCATTTTTCTTCCTTCACGCGGTGCTGCCATCGCCGGCGGCACGGGAGTCACCCTGGCAGCTTCACAACCCGCCCCACGGCCACACGATTTGGCCTCCGCTTCCGTCTCTGCCTCCTGCGCCTTCTCCCCGCGTCCTCTCCCTGGATCGGGATGTGTCAGGTGGCCCCTCACCCCCAGCCCTCTGCCCCCAAATCTCAGCCTCCCTGAACCACCCCCAGACCCATGCCGCCCTGGACCCCCGGCCCAGCCAGCCTCCCGCCCCCGAAACTCTGAGCCACGTCTTGTGGGCCTGGTCCCTTCTGCCCAGGCGATCCGTCACAGCCCAGGTGTCCTCCTAGATCAGCTCTCCCACTTTTTCCCTACCCTTGCCTGGGCACTGCAATGTGGGAACGGCTCTGAGCTTCCCCCCGCCCCGCCTGTCCCCCCGCCCTGCACCCCCCGGCCCTCTCCTGGGGCTTTGTCGTCACCCACACCACATACCTGCTCTAGAACCTCACTGGGCTCCCCACGACCTGCCACCCCCTCTTCAAGGCCCCCAGGATGAAGCCCCATTTGCCACCGAAGCCTTCACCCTTTGCACCAGGCGGGCTGTGTACTCACGGCACCCCGAAAGCATCCCTAGGTTTCCTACCTCTGACCTGTCCACTCGCCCCCCGCCGACTCCCGTGTGCTGTCAATCTTAGACCAACGCCATCCCTCCCGCCAGCTTCGCTGGGAACCCCACATCTCCTCAGCTCACCCCACAGCCTTCCCTGTCAGGAAGCAGTACTGTCGTAGCTTCACAGGTCTGGGCGGGACCCACGCCCCCCTGCCCTCTGCCTGTGTGCCAACGACCAAGCCACCGCACTACCTGAAACTCAGTGTCCTTGTCTTTAAAATCAGGAAAGTAATTCACAGCACCACGGGGGGCTGTGAAAAGCCAGTGAAATAACATGTACACCACACTTGCGGGGGCCGAGACTGGGCAGAGCTAATGAAATGACGTTTCCCCGACCTGACAGCTTGGCACTAAGTGCGGACGTCCCAGCCAGGTGCAAACACTTGGGGGTGGAGAGGATCCACCCTTAGGTCTCAGCACCGCCTGACACCCAGAAACACAGGAAACCTGGTGAGTGAACAGCGGCAAGGGCTCCCTCCTGTTCAATTTTCTAGAAGAAAATACGCACACCGGTTTCATTTCTTCCTTAGGGGTTTGGTAGAATCCACCAGGGGAGGCCTCTGGGCCTGGCGTTTGCTTTACGGAAAGGTTTTAACCACGAATTCAATCTCTTCAATGCGGGTGCAGCTACTCAGAAGCTGTTTCTTCTGGGCTGAGCTTTGAGAGTTTGTGTCTTTCAAGGAACTTGTCCATTTCATCCAAGTCATCCCTTTACTGGCCTGAAGTTCTTGTTAATAGCCCCTTGTTAATAGTCCTTGTGAAATACCATAGAATCTGTGCTGAAGTCACCTCTCTCCATCCTGATGTTGGTAATATGCATCTTCTTTCTTTTTCTCCTGATCACTCTGGCTAGAGGTTACCAATTGTATCGGTCTTCCAAAGAAGCATCTTTTGGTTTCATTCGTTTTCTCTATTTTTTTTCTGTTTTCTATTCCACTGATTTCTGCTCTCATCTTTATGTTTTCCTCTCTTCTGATTATACTGGATTCAATTTTCTCTTCTTCCTGTTTCTTAAGGTGGGAGCTGAGTTCATCAATTTCAGACCTGTTGTCTTTTCTAATACAAGCATTCCCTCAAAATACTGCTTCGGTTGCATCCCATAATCTCTGATAGGTCATCCAGTTCAAAATATGTTCTACTTTTCCTTCCAATTTCTTCTTTGACTCAAGAGTTATGTGGAAGTGTGCTGGTTGGTCTCCAAATATTTGGGGTTTTGTAGATAGCATTCTGCTGCCGCTATTGATTTTTTCTTCCATCTTTATTTTTATTTATTTTTTTAACATCTTTATTGGAGTATAATTGCTTTACAATGTTGTGTTCGTTTCTGCTATATAACAAAGTGAATCAACTATACATATATATATCCCCATATCCCCTCCCTCTTGCGTCTCCCTCCCACCCTCCCTATCCCGCCCCTCTAGGTGGTCACAAAGCACCGAGCTGATCTCCCTGTGCTCTACGGCTGCTTCCCACTAGCTATCTATTTTACGTTTGGTAGTGTATATATGTCCATGCCACTCTCTCGCTTTGTCCCAGCTTACCCTTCCCCATCCTCATATCCTCAAGTCCATTCTCTATGTCTGTGTCTTTACTCCTGTCCTGCCCCTAGGTTCTTCAGAACGTTTTTTTTTTTTTTTTTTTTTTTTTTTTTTTTTT
>NW_020837950.1:73524910-73526705 GCF_003676395.1 Aethalodelphis obliquidens
TTTTTTTTTTTTTTTTTTTTTTTTTTTAGATTCCGTACATATGTGTTAGCATACAGTATTTGTTTTTCTCTTTCTGACTTATTTCACTCTGTATGACAGACTCTAGGTCCATCCACCTCACTACAAATAACTTAATTTCACTTCTTTTTATAGCTGAGTAATATTCCATTGTCTATACGTGCCACATCTTCTTTATCCATTCATCTGTCGATGGACACTTAGGTTACTTCCCCCATTGTAGCCAGAGAACATACTTTAGATCACTGGAATCCTTTCAGTCTATTGAGACTTGTCGTAGGACTCAGATTTGGTCTGTCTTGGTGAATGTCTTCTGTGAAGGTTTCCACTGCTGTTGGGAAGAGTGTCTACAAATGTCAGTTAGGTCAGTTGGTTGACTGAGTTGCGTAAGGCTCTGGCTTGATGACTTTCTGTCTCCTTGTATCGGTTTTTGAGAGACAAGCTTTATCTCCACTTATAATTGAGAACTTATCTATTTCATCTTGCAGCATTTTCAGTTTTTCCTTCACATATGTTGAAGTTCTGTTATAAGGTGCATAAACTTTCCTGATTGTAATACCCTCTTGATGAATTGATTGACTCCCATATCCACAAGAAATAACCCTCCTTAACCCTCTAATACTCTCTGCTCTGGAATCCACTTTGTCTGACGTAATATACCCACTCCAGCTTTCTTTGGATGAATGTTTGCATGTATATTTTCTCTGTTCTTCTATTTTTATCCTATTTGTGTCCATGTATTTAAACTTCCTTGTATCACCTCATACCGGTCAGAATGGCTATTATCAAAAAGTCTACAAATAATAAATGCTAGAGAGGGTGTGGAAAAAAAGGGAACCCTCCTACACTATTGGTGGGAATGTAAGTTGGTGCAGCCACTGTGGAAAACAGTATGGAGGTTCCTTAAAAAACTAAAAATAGAGCTACCATATGATCCAGCAATCCCACTCCTGGGCATATATCTAGAAAAGAAGAGAGCTCTGATTTGAAAAGATACATGCACCCTAATGTTCACAGCAGCACTATTGACAATAGCCCAGACATGGAAGCAACCTAAATGCCCATCAACAGACAATTGGTTTAAGAAGATGTGAGATTATATATATACATATATATATATATGTATATATATAATGGAATATTACTCAGCCATAAAAAAGAATGAAATATTGCCATTTGCAGCAACATGGATGGACCTAGACATTATAATACTAAGTGAAGTAAGTAAGACAAAGACAAATATTATATGATATCACTTACATGTGGAGTCTAAAAAATAATACAAATGAATCTATATACAAAACAGAAAAAGACTCACAGACATAGAACACAAACCAAAGGGGGAATGGGGGAGGGATGAATTGGGAGTATGGGATTAACAGGTACATATACTATATATAAAATTGATAAACTGCAAGGACCTACTGTATAACACAGGAGAATATATACAGTATCTTGCAATAACCTATAATGGAAAATAATCTAATATATATATATATGAATAACTTTGCTGTATACCTGAAACTAACATAACATTGTAAATCAACTATACTTCAATTAGAAAAGTAAAATTTAATTTAATTTAATTTAAAAATAAATAATAAAATAAAGTTCCTTATAAGCAGCATATTATTGGGTCTTATTTTTTTCTTTATCCAACTGACCACCTCTGCCTTTATATTTGAGTGTTTAGAACACTTACAGTTACTGTAATTTTTTTTTTTTTTTTTCGGTACACGGGACTCTCACCGTTGTGGCCTCTCCCATTGTGGAGCAC
>NW_020837950.1:73526715-73600738 GCF_003676395.1 Aethalodelphis obliquidens
CGGTACACGGGACTCTCACCGTTGTGGCCTCTCCCATTGTGGAGCACAGGCTCCGGACACGCAGGCTCAGCGGCCATGGCTCACGGGCCCAGCCGCTCCGCGGCATGTGGGATCCTCCCGGACCGGGGCACGAACCCGTGTCCCCTGCATCGGCAGGCGGACTCTCAACCACTGCGCCACCAGGGAAGCCCCAGTTACTGTAATTTTTAATGATTGAATTTAAATCTACTATCTTGCTATTTCTTTTCCCATTTTTTCTTTGTTCCTTTCCCTCTCCTTCTGCCTTCTTGTGGATTAACTGAGAATTTGTTATGTTTCCATCTTATCTCCTTTGTTGGCTGAAGAATGGTAACTTCCTGGGTTAGCGTCTGGGGATTCTCTCCACCTGGGCTCCCCTCCTGTTTCCTGGTGGTCGTGCTCCTTAGCTGAATGCTACCTGATGTCCTAAACCCCACTGTTTCATATCTTTTGTCTGGGTTTTTTTTGCTTTTCATTGTTTCCCACGGCACCATTTTGGATAGAAGTCGAAATCCCTATTAATCCCTTTTTTTTAATATTTTTTTAATTGAAGTATAGTTGATTTACAATGTTGTGTTAATTTCTGCTGTACAGCAAATTGACTCAGTTATATATATATACACATATACACATTCTTTTTCATATTCTTTTCCATTATGGTTTATCACAGGATATTGAATATAGATCCCTGTGCTATACAGTAGGTCCTGGGTGTTTGCCCATTCTATATATAATAGTTTGCACTTGCTAATCACAAATTCCCACTCCATCCCTCCCCCAACGCCCACCCCCCTTGGCAAGCACAAGTCTGTTCTCTATGTCTGTGAGTCTGTTTCTGTTTTGTAGCTAAGTTCAGTTGTGTCGTAGTTTAGATTCCACATATAAGCAATATCATATGGTATTTGTCTTTTTCTTCCTGACTTACTTCACTTAGTATGATAATCTCTAGTTGCATCATCATGAGAGAGTTGCATCTCTCTCTCTCTCTCCCTATTAATCCCTTTTTGTCACACTCACCTCTCTTGCTTACACCCAAAGACTCCTAAGCGGATGCCTCATCCCGCGCCCGGCCAGCCCCGCTCTCTGTTTAGTCTCCGTTTAGACATCAGCCCCTCCCAGGGCCCTCCCTGCCCCTGTGTCTGTCTCAGGTGACCGTTTTTGTGCCCCCCAGCCCGTCCCCTTGCTCCACCCCAGCCCTCTTCCCACTGCCACCATCGTCTGTCCCCCACCAGACCGTAGGCTCCTTGAGAGCGGGATGGTCCCCATCGCCTGGCACAGTGCCTGACACACCGTGAGCCCTCCGGAGATAAGGGGCTTTGTCTTACTGGCCAATGGATCTCACCTCTGCCATCCAGAAGATTCCAGGCCCTACCTGCCTGGGGAAGAACAAAGCACGTCAGGAAAGGCTTGTCTTGTAGGTGAATCCTGACTGGCCAAGTTACCAGCTCCAGGGCAAAAGCACGTGCTGGGTGGTATCCAGTGTGGAGCTGTGCCGGTTCCAAGCCTGACCCGAGGCCTCGGGCCAGCTCCTCCCCTCTCTCGGCTCTTCTTCCCTCTGGGGCTGCAGCAGTGCCCGCCCCGCTGGGTCCTTCCGCAGACCCCATGAGTTGGGCCCGGAAAGGGTCAAACTCCGGGCTGCTCACGGGTCCAAACTGTCACGGTTACTCCGTACATCACCGAGCTCCTTGGACAAGCATCGCAGAGTGTCTGCTCGGCACATCAGGAACTGAAACACACGGGAATCTAACCAAACGACCACCCAGAGGATTGGAGTGACGAGTGCTGGGCAGGGGCCGGGCGGGGGGCTGGGCGGGGGCTGGGCGGGGGCGGCGGACAGCGGCACAGCCTGGTGACGGGCCCAGAGCGCGGGGAGGGGTGCACAGGCATGATTTTAAACATGGTGCTGGGAGGCTGCCCTGAGAAGGGAACCTGAGCTCAGACTGGAAGGAAAGGCCCCCACCCTGCCCAGCTGCGTGTGAGAGCAGCAGCCCTGCTGCCGTGGGAAGCGGGTGGCAGGACCACCACCCCGTCACAGGAACCCATCCCGTGGCTGCGATGCCAGGACAGAGGTGTCCACCACCAGGTCCTCCCGGGCCTCACTGTCAGATGGGCCGCACCGTCAGATGGGCTGTTTCCACTGCCCTCCACTCCCCCATCCCTGCCTCAGTCCGTGCTGTCTTGGCCTCTGTCTCGGTTATGATTTTAGGACTCTGGGCCTCGAGTTTGTTTCGTTTTTGCCCGGGGTAACCACGTCTGTTCAAATTGATGGAGGGACATTTGCAGAGCAGAGTTTTATGGCTTGTTCTTTGAAATGATCACTCTATTTAAAGTAAAAAGTGCGGTCAGATATTCAGGCGCGAGGAAGTAGAGTGCCCGCACTTTTCCAAGCACAGTTTGCCTCTGCCCCCCAGGCCTTTGTTCACGCCGCCCCCTCCCCGACCCGGATACCGCCCACCCCAACCTGGGCCCCCTACCCACCTGGCCCCTCCCCCACCTGGATCCCCCAAGGCTCCTGGACAACCCCAGCCTGGGTAACTCATGCTCACCTTTAAGCGGCCTCCTTGCAGTGCAGCCTGAGAAGGCCCTGGGAAGTCTTCAGGAAGAACTTAGGGGTTGGCGCCCAGGATCCTGGGACCCTGAGATCCCAGGAGCTGGGAGGAGGCAAGTTCACCCTCAGTGGAGTCGTGCATTCAGCTCCACTGACCACCTACTGTACGCTGTCTCAGAGGGGCGGGAACCAGACAGAGCCGTCCTGAGGGGTTTCTAGTCCTATGTGTGTCGGGGGGTGCGTCCTAGTGCAGTTGTGGGGAGGGAGCCTAGTCCTCCTCCCCTTTCCCTCCCCTCCCCCTCCCCCTCCTTTCCCTCCCCTCCCCCTTTCCCTCCCTCCCCTCCCCCTCCCCTTTCCCTCCCCTCCCCCTTTCCCTCCCTTCCCCTCCCCCTCTCCTCCCCTCCCCCCTTTCCCTCCCTCCCCTCCCTTCCTCTCCCCTCCCCTCCCCTCCCCCTCCCTCCCCTCCCCCTCCCCCTCCCCCTCCCACTCCCCCCTTCCAGTGGAAAGTTCCAATGACGTGAGTATGACTTTTCAGAAGGAGTGTTCTCCCTGGGAATGTCCTCCTGAGAGGAGGAGGGAGCAGGAGGCGAGGGTGGAGAGGGAGCTGAGCGTCTGGAAGCAAGAGAGCTTCTCTCCAAGAGGAAACGTCTCCAAGCCACTCAGAGCCGTCTAAGAACCGAATCATCAGACAGTGTTTTCTCTGGGCATCTGTAGGCTGGCCTGGAAGGCGGGCACGGGGGGCCTGGCGCCGCCGCCCTCGCAACAGCAGTGAACTTGGCGTTCAGGGCGCAGGAGGACGCCCGGGCTCAGGAGCTCGGCCGTGGGAGGCTGGTTCTGACCCAGGGAGGCCACCTCACTGTGCGGGCCTCAGCCCCCCACCTGCCAACGCCACCATCACAGGCTCGTGTGAAAATTGAGCAATTCTTCATCTTGCCAGGCTCTGCCCCAGATAAACGATGACCTTCACCAGCACAGCTCAAAGTCAGGCCTTGAACCAGGCTCCAGGACTGACGTCTCCCCCTTGGTCGGTGCCCCCTACGGTGGACCCACCTCCCCACGAGGTCACCCCCAGACCATCCCAGGAGCCCCACGCAGACCCCCAGCTGCGTCGCCACTTCCCCTGCTGTATGCAGCTCCCTCGACAGGCCAGTCTCTGTGGTCAGAGCAGGGGGTCAGCGTATGGCTGAGGACCCAGGCCCCGCTCCTCGGGGCTCATCTGGGGCCCCCAGGCTCCCCCCGTTGTCAGGCAGCCTCTGTGTTCTGGGGCAGAGTCGAGGCCCTCCTAGGGGGCCCGGGCGTGTCCAGCAGGGGAGAGGGGTGCTTTCCTGAGCATGCTGGAGGGTGGGGGATGGGGGGTGCACACTGATAGGCAAAGCCAAGAGGGGCAGCTCAGCCCACCTCCCGGCTCACGGTGGTCCCAGGCCTGTAGCCCCAAGCCAGCAGGAGAGCAACGGGGTTGAGTCCAGTCCATCGGGGGTCAAGGCCAGCAGCCGGCCCCTGCCTCCCTCTCTGTCTGCCTGAAGGGTTCTGCGTCCTCTCCGACATGGTGAGTCTCTCCTGGTCCACCAAGGTCCAGCCCAGGCTCCCGAGCTGGCAGGTCTGGGGTCTATGGGGGCATGTCCATCCTTTCCATGCCTAAGAAGGCCACCCCTGACGCCAGCCAGGACCAACCCAGGGCAGCACAGGGCCCTCAGCATGCCCCGGGTGGGCCTGGGAGAGACTGTCAACAGCACCCCTGTCCCCACGGTTCCCCTCCCAGGCGACCCCTAAGGGCACAGCAGAGGGACGGGGGAAGGGACACAAGCACCTCCCTGCAGGGCCTGTACCTCATCTCAAACTCAGGGCTTGTCTCGCCCAGCCTCTCTGCCCCCACCAGGCATGTCTCTCGGGACTAAAATAAACTCAGGACCCTGGCGTTACATAACCCTGCCCACAGACACTTTCCCTCCTGGGCCCGGGAGGGCAGTGGGAGGCCTCCGGGAGGGAGCAGGCTGTCCCCTGCCACCAGCCACCCAGGCCCTGGGAGACCCTGGGATTCATTCAAGGCCAAACTTTGAGGCCAGCCCTGTGCATCCCCACCCAGCAGGGAAAAACCAACTCCACAGGGCCAGCGACTTCCACACTGGACTTCCCAGAGCAGAAGGCTGGGACCTGGGCTTTAGTCCTGCCAACTGCCCGCGTGGCCCTGGGGACCACACAGCCTCTCTAGGCCTTGGGCACTGGCCACCTCTGTCCCGTCCAGCTCAGGGTTTGTGAACCATAAAGCCCTCGTGTGAAAAGCACAGCTGGTGCGAAAGTCCTGCCAAGGACCCACTGGCTCAGCCAACCTGACAGAAAAGCTGCAGCCTTGAGGCCTGCCTCCCAGGCCAGTGGGAAAGGGCCTGACATCTTCTGGTCAGTTGTAACTAACAGAGGCCTACTCAAACCAGCTCAAGCAAAACTAAATTTAAAATAAAAACATAAAATGTGCAATAACTTTTAATTAATTATTTATTCATTTTTTAATTTAAAATTTTAATTAATTTCCTGACTCTTGTAACTGAGGAATTGTGCACCTTCAGGCACGGCTGGATCCAGGGGCTCAGTGGCATCACCTCTTGCCATCTCTCACTGCTTCCTTCTGCGTCAGACTCATCCTCAGACAACTTCTCCCCAAGTGGTGGCCAGATGGCCCCAGAAGCAAAGCAAGACCAGCAGTGGCAGCCAAAGTCCCACTCTCGACACTGATTGGTCCAGTTTCGGTCCATCACCAGGGCTAGAGGGACATAGGGCCCTTCCTATTGACCATTCCTGGATCCTATGTCCCTGCTGGAGTAGAGAGGGGTGTTGCAACAACCCAGGCCACAGGGACTGAGAGTCGAGGGAATGGCTGAGCTGAGGGATGAAGAAAGAGAAGGCTTTTTCAGGCCGAGGGGCAGCATGTGCAAAGGTCCGGAGGCCCAAGGTGCTGGGGTCGGCACACAGCATCAAGGCACAGCACTCCCTGCCTGGAGGAGCCAAGTGGCCTGGAGGAGCAGGTAGGAGGTGAGGGATGTATTACGCTGTTACCTGCAAGCAAGCTGAGCAGTTCGGCCATCGCCTGCTGGCAGTTGGGACGCTGAAGAGTTGATGTGGGCCCGGTGAGTGTCCAGTGGTGGCTGGAGGACACTGGTGAACCAGGACTGCCTGCAAATGGGAGGTTCCAGGTTCCAGAGTCAGGGGCCGGATACTGCCCTGGCTGTGCCAGGACCCACAGTGAGACCTCGACCCAGCACCCTCCTTCTGGCAACTTCAGTGTCCCCATCTGTAAAACCAGGATGTCTGTCCAAGGGGCCGGCCAGGTCGCCAGACATTCTGGGGTTTATAAGGTGAGGGCCGCCCTCTGGACAGCCTGAAAGGAAACGGTCCTGAGCCCCTGGGGCCCCGACATCCTCCCTGCTGGATGCTGGAGCCGCTCCTGCAGAAGGAGCCATGATACCCCCTCCCCCCGCCCCCGTGTTGCTGCCCAGTGGAAGGCGGGGTGGGATGGGCAACGTCGCTGTGGCAGGGGCAGGGGAGGAGGGGCACCGAGGCAGCCACATCCCTGGAGACGTGGCAGGGGAGCCACAGAATCTTCTACCAGAGCCCATCGGGATCCAATCACTTAAAGCTTACATTAGTCTAGGGGGAATTCTAGGTCCCAGTAAGGCCATGCTAAAATCGCTCCTGGGACTTCCCTGTGGTCCAGTGGTAAAGAATCCACCTTACAATGCAGGGGATGCAGGTTCGACCCCTGGTCGGGGAACTAAGACCCCACATGCCGTGGGGCAACTAAGCCCACGTGCCACAGCTACTGAGGTCGCGTGCCTCAACTACAGAGCCCACGCGCTCTGGAACCTGTGCGCGCCGCAACGAAAGGTCCTGCACACCACAACCAAGACCCAATGCAGCCAAAAATGAATGAAATAAACAGTTTATTAATAAATCTTTTAAAAATAAAAAATAAAGTAAAATCGCTCCTCTTTTTGCAGTTGGATTCTCCTGGCAGCAGAGGGTTTGGGCTCCCTGACTTCTAAGCAGGAACCAGCAGCAGGAGACACAGGCTTTTTCTGCCTGGTCAGCATCTCCTGCCAGATCCCTCGAGCAGCCCCACCCTCTGGTCTGGGGCAGCTGCCCTCACGCCCTGCTTCCCATGAAATTCCTAGAGCAGGAGCTCTGACCAACCCCATGGCCAAGGTTCTGGCTCAAGGAGACCCAAGAAGGGTCTGCGTTGACCTAGGGCCCCGAAGAATAGACGTTCAGATCCTCAAGTCTGTGGAGATCAAGAGAGCCTCACCTGTCGGGGTGTCAGGAAGGAGACTGGGGGCAAAACGCCCCTGCCCTGCAGAACCGAGTCCTGCGAGCCCTGGGGTACAAGGTGGGTGGCAGGGTAGGCTGGTGTGGACCCGCCCCATGGCCAGGCCAGCCAGCCTCCATGCGCACACTCATTGGGCCATCAACCCATCCCCCATCCATCCATCAGCCTACCATCTATCCACCTGCTGCCATCCATCTATCCACTCATTCCTCTTGCCTCTAACCCCCACCCGGGGCAATTATGCACAACGACCTGCTCATCCACCTACCTGCCTATTCATCCATTATCCACCTTATCTCTCCTACCATTCATTCATCCTCCAAACTCCCCTTCCATCCATCCATCCACACATCCACCCACTGATCCACGCACCCATTCATTCATCCAACAAACACTCATCTGTTAAATGTTTATCGAGCACCCACCAACATCAGGCATTGTTCTAGGGAGTAGACATACCACAGGGAACAAATTAGGCATAGTCCTTGCCTACATGGACCACACATTCTCGTGGGGTGAGACAGACAACAGAGCAACGAAGAGACATGATATATCACATTATGATCAGAGCTAAAATGAGTAAAGGTCCTGGAGCGTGACGGGGGCCCGTCTCAGGTGAGGTGGTGGGAAGGCATATGGGGAGTGACACATGGGGAGGCGTGGAGTTTGGGAGGGAGACGTGACTCCTAGGCAAGCGTTCCAGGCAGAAGGGACAGCAAGTGCAGAAGTCCTGGGGCTGGAGCGTGCCCGGATGTTCGAGGACACAGAAGGCTCCCTCGGCCTTTCTCACAGTGAGACGTGAAGCCACTGAGGGCTTCAGGCATCAAGGGACCTACCTGATCCTTCCAAGCTCTGCCATTGATGTCGCAGGGCTGCGGCCGGGTGACATCCAGGGACTCTGAATTACAAAGAAAATACGCACCTGACACTGTGAGGATGGCCTCGGCTGCCCCCCTCGTCCACACGCAGAGCTGGGAGCTGCCCCTGCAGACCTCACTGCTCGGGGAAGGGTGGTGACAGCCAAGCTTCTGCCACATCGCCCCGCCACCGCAAAACCTCACGACGGGGGCAGCAAAGGCATCCTACCCAAACTGTAACGGAGAGAGAGAGGGGCCTCCTTTGCCCCGAAGGTGGGGATCACAGGCGGCCATCTCTCGGAGAGAGAAGAGACAGCACAGAGAGTGACAAGAAGGACAGAGGGCAGCCTGATGCCACGTGAGCAGCGGCCGTGTGAGCCAACCACGTGTGCCCAGGAGCCTTCCTTGTGCCCCGCTCCCCCCACCCCTAGACGCTGGGTCCAATCCCCAGTGCTGGCAGCCCGCGGGAGTGCTGAGGACATCAGAGGCAGAGGCAGGCCGGGGCTCTACTTGGAACCCCCGGGGGCCGCCAGGCAGACAGCCATGCCCAGGACACTGTGCTGAGGGAGCTGTATCTCCCTGGTGGAATCACCCCTTGAACCTGGCTCCCGTTCCTGGTTTCCAAAGAAATCTGAGCCCCAGAAAGGCTTCTAGAAGCCTCAGGGTGACAGTCTCCTAGCCAGTTCCACACTGAAAGTTTGTCCAGTTTTGTTCTGTCCATCCCTTGGACCATCCTCGGAGGGTTGGACCGGGACACGTGTCCCAAAGGAGAAATCAGCTGGTCCCAGGCAACAGCCTGCACTATGCATGCAGCAGACAGTCATCTGCTCTGCCATTCCAAGCAGGGTGTTCAGCCCACCCCTCCCTGGGACAGAAGAGGAAACGAGAGCCCCCTGTGTAGGGATCTCTCATCCTCGAGGGAGGGTGAGTGATGGTCAAAATGAATATCAACACTGAGCCTGTAACAAGTACCGACAGCAACAGCGTGGGAAGCCAAACTCAGGATCAAGGGCTTAGAGGAAAATCCTTTTTCTTAAATAGGTTTGCTCCATGAAACAGTAAAAAGGATTTTTAAAGATTCACTGTGTTGTCAATAAGCTACAAGAGATGCAGCCTCTATAAATCAGAATCAGGCTCACGTCTCAATAGCTGAAACATGGATGCAGCCCAGGGGTCCATCGACAGGTGGATGGAGAAGCAAAATGTGGTCCATCCATACAGTGGAATGTGATTCAGCCTTAAAAGGAAGGGAATTCTGACACAGGCTACAACGTGGATGAACCTCGAGGACGTTATGCCCGGTGACGTAAGCCCGTCACATAAGGACAAACACTGTGTGTCTCCACTTATATGAGGTCCCTCGAGGAGCCAGATCCATAGAGACAGAAAGCAGATGGTGGGTGCAAGGGGCTGGGGGGAGGGGAGGATGGGGAGGGAGTTTGAATGGGGACAGTTTCAATGTTAGAAACGAAAAGGATTCTGGAGACGGATGGTGGTGACGGTTGCACATTATGGATGTATTTAATATCACTGAACTGTACACTTAACATGGTTAAGATGGCAACTTTTATGTTATATGATTTTACCACAATAAAAAAAAATCGGGGGAGAAAAGTTTAGAGAGACTAGGGCGCTATGATCCACATGAGGAAGATTCTAGAAGACAGTGTCTGCTGAGTGCCCACCACACTCAGGGGGTCAGTCCTTCCCATCTGAGTGCCCCACACGCTGGGTGCTCCAGTGAAGTACAGGTGCATCAAGACAGGTGCCTGGCCCAGCCCTGGCTACCAGCAGCCTCACCTGTGGACCCCAGGGGTCTGCGAGGAGGGTAGCATTATCTGTGCACACTCCCAGGAGCACCCAGCTGGCGAGTGGACAGTTATCCCCAGTTCAAGGAGATCAAGGCTCACCGGAAGTCACTCTCCCAAGGTCACACGTTCAGAGAAGCGGAGATTTGAAGCCAGGCCACCTAGCTCGAGTCTGCTGTGTCTAAACTGTAAATTAATCACTAACCTTTGCACTGTGTGCGAGGCACCATACCTATGTTATCTTATCTACTCACAGGAGACTGCCAGACAGGAATTCTTTTCTCCGTGTTGACGAGGGTGAAAAGGAGACTGACGGGCTGAATCACACAGCTGCCGCAGGACTGGGTTCTGGAAGAACGGGTCAAGCCTCTGAAACTGAAAACAAGAGGAAAGTTTATGCCAGACAACTTAACGCATCCGGGAGAACAGAGCCAGCAGAACACGCTTTAAAACAATCGCGAGTAATGAAGACAGGTGGCATCAGTATAAGGACAGACAAACTGACAGATGGGACATGAGAGAGTCCAGAAACCAACACACCTCTGTGTAGCCGCCTGACTTATAATAAAGGCAACAGCGCAGTGCAGTGTGGGGACAGGTGGAGGGGATCATCCCTCAATAAATAGCGCCAGGGCTTCCCTGGTGGTGCAGTGGTTGAGAGTCCGCCTGCCAATGCAGGGGACACAGGTTCGTGCCCCAGTCCAGGAAGATCCCACATGCCGAGGAGCGGCTGGGCCCGTGAGCCATGACCGCTGAGCCTGCACGTCCGGAGCCTGGGCTCCGCAATGGGAGAGGCCAGAACAGTGAGAGGCCCGTACCGCAAAAAATAAATAAATAAATAGCGCTGAGTCGATTGGAAATGGAAAACAAAAGATCTTGACCCCTACCTCACACCATACAGAAAAATAAATCCCAGGTGGGCTGAGACCTACAAGCAAAACGTGAAACAATAAAGCTTCTGGAGGAAAACACAAGTAAACACCTTCCTGACCTCAGCCTTAACGAAGATTTCTTAAACAAACACAAAAAACACTCACCACAAAACATTTGATAAGTTAGACTACATTGGAAAAAAACTTCTTGTCATCAAAAGACACCATTAGGAGTACTGCAATTCAATACATTATCTGAAAAAGGACTCGCAACAAAAACAGATAAAGAGCTCACATAAATCAATAAGGAGAGGTTGACAACACCACAGAAGAGTGGGCGGAAAACGTGAAGGGCACTTCACAAAAGAGGAAATTCAAATGGGTGATAAACATATAAAAAGGGGTTCAACAGCATTGATCGTCAACCATAATGGGACACACTTCCTGCCCACCAGCAAAACTAAAACGAAAGGACAGAGAAGAGCAAGTGTGGGCAAGGCTGCGGGCCAGGTGGGCTCTCACACCACTGCTGGTGAGGTGTGGTCACCTTGGAAACACGTCTGTGCCCACCCCACCATCCCACAGTTCCACCCAGGACACACAGGGGAAATACACCCATGAGTTCCCCATCGACTCGTGCTGGAACATTCACAGCAGCAGCTATGATGATAGCCCCAGGCTGGAAGCTTCCCTGATCCCCACAGTGGACACACTGGCCCTTGTGAGGACGAGGACCCATGGCAAAACCTGGACTCCCGGGGATGGGGGAAGCGGGCCTGTGTTCCACCGAGGGCAGAAAACCCAGCCCCGCCACCTGGGGACTGGAAGAGTGTGCTGGGCGCCGGGTACCCTCTTTCTTCTGAGCTGGGCACTGCACTAGCTACAGAGTGTGTCCAGCTCATTAAAAACCCGCTTACTATGTGAAATTTATAGAAGTGTGTGTATTAGTGTCCTGGAGCTGCCATAACAAAGCACCACAGGCTGACGGTCCTAAACAGCAGAAACTGCCTCAGCTCTGGAGGCCGGAAGTCTGAGATCAAGGTGTCGGCAGGGCTGGTTCCTCCTGAGGCCTCTCCCAGCTTCTGGTGGTTGCCAGCATCTTCCGTGTCCCTCGACTTCTAGAAGCGTCACTCTCATCCCTGTCTCCATCTTCACATGGCCTTCTCCCCATGTGTGTCTGTGTCCAAATGTCCCCTTTTTACAAGGACACTAGTCAGATTGGGTAAGAGCCCACCCTAATGACCTCATCTTAACTAATGACATCTGTATCAACACTATTTCCAAATACGTCCACATTCTGGGGTCCTTGGGGGTTAATACTTCAACATATACATTTTGGAGGAACACAGTTCAATCCACAGCATGTGTGCATGTCTATAAAGTACATTATGCTGCAACAAAAGGGTTTCGGTATTTTTTTTGAGTTAACAATAAAAGTAGCCGAGGTGTATTAAACATATGCTGAGCTGGGCACTACTCCATGCATATTCCAGGCATTACCTCACCCTCACGACAATTGCTCCAGATCCTTGGGAAAGAGGTCTAGATTTGGGGTGCAGTGGAGAGAAAAGGAGGGGACCTATCTGAGGCAGGTGGTCCTCCCATGCTGGGCATCCACCCTCCAGAGGACGTACCAGGCTCCTGTGTTGTGTCCCTGCCAGGCTGCATCTCGGGGCGAGACCCTCACAGAAGGTTGGGCTCAGGTGCCCGTGGCCTGCTCCTCTCTGATGCCCCCCAGGGGGCATCTTTATCAGCAGCTCCCAAAATCCACTGAGAAAAGAGGGAGAGTCGTGGCCCCAGCTGCTTCGTCTTTAGACGGATGTGACGCTGAGCTGGACCAGGATGAAATGAGGCCAAGAGGCTGGGAGTTGCTCACCCGAGTCAGACGCTATTGTCCTATCCTTATCATCACACGTTCGGGGCTCACACTTGCTCTTCTTTCATCATAGCTCAGGGCCACCTAACCCCAAACAGGATTCCAAATAATCTCCTCTCTAGACCTGAAGAAACGCGACACAATGGCCGGAGTAAGATCTTCAGGGCAAGAAGAAATGGCTGGCTTGATGGCAGACTTGAAACTGGAGAAGAACAAAACAGCGGCACAAAGGAAGAGCTTGAGACACATTTTAAAATGCAAGTGAAAAGAAAAAAACACAAAAGCGAGAAGCCAGGGAGAGTGGTGGTCTCGCATAGCCTGACCCCAAATACTAGGAGACCCAGAAGGAGGCAGGGAAGGAAGGGGCAGAAGCATCCAGAAACTGAGATTGCAGGGGGAAAGTAAAAAGGCGGAGAGAGCAGTACCAAGGGATATTGTGGGAAAATGATCCGTTTTCAGGAAAATCAAGGCATCTGAAAAGCTCCCAAGAGGAAAAGCCAACAGATGATCTTGAGAGTCGCTACAAGGAAGGTGTGCTCGTGTTTCCCACCAAAATGAAGGACGCCAGAGGACCACAGAATAGCCAACATCGGCATGTGTGTGTAGGAAGCATCAGGACCTGAGACGGTCTGGCCCTTTGGCGAAAGCCCCAGAAAGATGGCCCCCAAACCTGATTCTTCAAAGACCCACGCGATCCGTTTTAAATAAAACGACAAGGGGGTGTCATGCTAGAAAACATGTGTCTGAGATTTGAGAGTCAGATAAAAACAAGAGAATAAAAGCACTAACCACTGTGGAAGGTTGCTGCTGACACGAATTTAAAATAAAGTTATAACAATGCCAACTAAACGGAATGCATTTAAAACCTCAGGACGATTTAAATGTTACAGCAGGAAGAGTGAGGTTTCCAGGCTCTGAGGACTTAGGTGCCCTGAGAGAAGGGGTGAAAAGGAAGAGGAAAGCCTTCCTCTGTCTCCTGTAAAAGCGAGTCAGAATTTACTGTTCAGATTTTGATTATTAGAGAAACACAAATTTAGGACTCTTAGTTTAAAAAGGAAAGTTAAGTGGTTGAATCAAAAACACCATGTCTGCCTTCTAAACCATTACAGAAGATTAAAAAAGGAGAAAAGATGAGAACAAAAAAGACCAAATAGAAACCATAACCTGTAAGGGAAAAGAATCTGAGAAAGAATGTATATGTGTGCAACTGAATCACTGCGCGGTACGCTTGAAACTAACACGACACCGTAAATCAACTATACCTCAATTTTTTTTAAAAAGAAGAAAGAAAGAAAAAAAACCCAGCAAGGAAAGAGGGAAGAAGGAAAGGACAAAAACTGCATCAAAACTCATTCCAGGGCTTCCCTGGTGGCGCAGTGGTTGAGAGTCCGCCTGCCGATGTAGAGGATGCCCCGGTCCGGGAAGATCCCACATGCCGCGGAGCGGCTGGGCCCGTGAGCCATGGCCGCTGAGCCTGCGTGTCCGGAGGCTGTGCTCCGCAACGGGAGAGGCCACAGCAGTGAGAGGCCCACGTACTGCAAAAAAAAAAAAAAAAAAAAAAAAAAAAACCTCATTCCAAACCTATCAGGATTTCTGATTGTTTTTTTAAAAGCACTCCAACGTCTTACTATTTACGAGAGACATCATAAAACAAAATAACACAGGAGAGTATGAAATGAAAAGATGATGAAGGGCACAGATGGAAGTGAAAATACAGAAAGCGGCAGCAGGAGCTTTAATATTGAAACATTGAATTTACAGCAAAAAAATACTCAATGTGAACATTAGGGGTCATATTATGTTGTTCCAATATGTGAATAAAGATGGAGAATAATAAGAAACATTTGCGAGCTGAACAAGGCAACAAGAAAACACCAAAAAAAAAAAGAAAGAAAGAAAATTATTATCAATACGGGGAGACAGGACTAGGTCTGCTTTACGGGCCAAAATAAACAAGCCTGGCAGGGCGGAGACAGAGCAAGCAGATGGGTGAGGCAGGTGCCCTGCAGTGGACGCCTCAGGCGCTGTGGGATGTGCACACGTATTCCCTTAGACACAACATAATTTCAATCAATATGTAAAATGCAAAGTTTATACAGTTCTTGTTTTCTTACCATAGTGTGATGAAGCTACAAATAATAAAAGTTTAAGTAAAAAAGTCAACCATTGGGCTTCCCTGGTGGCGCAGTGGTTGAGAGTCCGCCTGCCGATGCAGGGAACACGGGTTCGTGCCCCGGTCCGGGAAGATCCCACATGCCACGGAGCAGCTGGGCGCGTGAGCCATGGCCGCTGAGCCTGTGCGTCCAGAGCCTGGGCTCCGCAATGGGAGAGACCACAGCGGTGAGAGGCCCGTGTACTGCAAAAAAAAAAAAAAAAAAAATCAACCCCTTAGAAATGGAAAAGTTTTGGAGCAAGAAGGATATAAAATAATGTATTGTTTGTCATAAAATAAATATAAGGATACTCAGGACCCACATATGCGAGATGGAGCCAGAACTGTCATCAAGCGTGAATCCGTAGCTGCGACAACGAACGCAAGTTTTTAAAGTACGAGTAAAGAAATATGCTTGGTGCTCAGCTTGGGAGTTGGAAAAATACTCCTGGTTTGAAAGGACGTTTGGCCAGCGGCCCTGGACAGACGCCTCAACCCCCTGCTAGAGAGATGGCCGTCCACAGACAAAGGCGCCCTCACAACTCTGCCAGCTCCTACAGGTGGACGAGTGACCCACAGTGAGGAAACCGGGCTGAGACACATCACTGGACACCCCCTCACATGCGCCTGCCCCCATGACAGGGGACCCCGTGCCTGGACTCCGGGCCAGACCCCAGCATCCCTCTGCCGTGCCACACCGCCTTTTGGGGTGACAGTCACACGACCCCTTCCAGGCCACGTCATTCCATCACCATCTTTTACTGTGGCCTGAGAACCTTGTACCCAGCTGTGATAGGCTGAATTGTGTCCCCCCAAATCCATATGTTGATGCCCTAACCACCCCACCCCCGGGCCTCAGAATGTGACTATACTCGGGGAGAGGGCTTTTAGAGAGGTAAAGTAAAATGAGGTCATTAGGGTGGGGTCCTAACCCAATAGGATTAGTGTCCTTATGAGAAGAGATTAGGACAGAGACATGCACAGACAGACACAGGGAGACAACAGCCATCTACAAGCTAAGGAGAGAGGCCCCAGAAGAAACCAACCCGTCCACATCTTGATCTCAGATTCCCAGCCTCCAAGACGGTGAGAAGATAAATTTCTGCTGCAGAAATGTATCTTCTCCCAGTCCGCAATACTTTGTTACACAGCCTGAGCTGACTGGTACAACAGCCAAGAAAGCAACAGCAGACATCCCCAGAGACAAAGGACAACCTCCCATGTACCCATCTTGAAAACTTTGTTTGAAGATGAACCCAGCCAATTAAGACATGGATGGAAATGATGTTCAAAACATCAGGAGGAAGACGGTGGAATGATAAGAAGAAACAGTGGGGCCAGCCTGGAGCCAACAGCACTGTGACTGTGATAGATGAAAAGACAGACACGGCAGAAATCCTTCTTGAAAGGGATGTGACATGAGCTAACATCAAGAACACAAACCAAGTAATCAAATGCTACACAGCGCACAGACGGCTAAGAGGCTCTGGCCTCCTCCTTCACCAGGAACCCCGGGGTCCTTGCCGTTAGCAGGTCCCTCCGTGAGACCCAGACGGGCCACTGGGAAAGCCCTCAGGTGTGCAGGAGGATGCGGGGGTCATGCTGAGGGGGAACCTGGCCCAGGCGAGCTCCGGGTGTGCAGGACGACCCCAGCATCATCCGGAGGTAGGACCTGACCCAGGCGAGCTCTGCCTGCTCCGGCCTCAGCAGCCCATCTGGACTTGGCCGCCCTTGGGCCCGCTCTCCGGGGGGGCTGACTGCCCTCAAACGGAGCACCTTGGCACCTCTCCACTTGCAGCCCAATTACAGAAAATCTACTCGGAATGAAGACTGAAAAAGACACTGGGATGCGTGGCAGAGGCTCTGACGAAGAAAAAAAGAGAAGCCAGGAGATTACTTGACCGTTCTCCAGCCCCGCGGCTCCACCGTGTAAGCAGGTCCCCGCCTTTCAGCCTCACTCTCTTCCCCAGCACGTCGCAGCTCACCCAGCCCTTGGGGACCTGTTTATAAGTGCCTCCCCGTCTCCTCCCCAGCAGGAGGCCAGGCACAAGAGAGAGAAAGCAAGGAGCTACTTTGCTCAGCACGTGTCACCAGACACTCGTGCGGGTCCGTAGGCCTCATCACCGAGCCAGACAGACCATGAACACCTGCCTTCAAATACTCAGTATGTGTGGGGAGATAGAAAATGATACACATGGTATCACTAAATACATCATATTGTTAGCAGGCCACGAGCACCATGGCAAACCCGGCGTGAATGCCAGGCCCGAGGGCAGTGCTCGAGCTGTCTCGAAGCCTGAGCAGAAAGGCCAGGGACGGCTGACAGCAATCGTGCCTGGGAGGTGGCATCCCAGGCAGAAAAAAGAGCTAGTGCAGGTCATCCGCGGCGGGCAGATAGCGACTCTGTCAGCGTAGCCATGATCCCCAATTTCTCCACCCGCCCCCGCAGGCCCTCCAGGACTTGCCGGCCGTCACCTCGATGGGTGACGGACGGGGTGCTAGGCTGACCGCATCAGGGGCCGCAGTTCCCCACCCTCCCTGCGTCCACCCTGCACCCTGCCTGCGACCTGCAGGCCTCCCACTGGAGCGGGGGGAGCCTAACCCCTACCGCAGCCCACTCCCTCCTGCCTTGGCTCTCCGGCAGCTCTGCTGGGATGTACCAGGTGTGGTTTTCTTTTCTGTTTGTCATCACTGCGCTTCTTGAATCTGCAGGTTCATGTATTTCATTAGTTTGAAAACACTGGCAGCCAATATCTCTATAAATACGGTTTCTGCTGCATTCTCTCTCCCCGTCTGCTGGGGGCCAGTCCCACACACACCAGCCCACTCACCTCCCTGCCCTTTCATCCTTTGCGTTCTGTGTGCTTGGAGTCCCGGCTGCCCCAGTGGTCACTCAGCGCCTTCTAACAAGTGGTGCTTTGTTTTGCTGCGTCCTCATCTGGCTTTTCTCGTTCTCAGCAGGAGGCAGAGATCCAAGCACATTTTTAATCAAGGCCCCGAACCTGGCCCAGCCAGAAACAAAGCAAACTGCAAAGCAGCAGGGACGGTGAGCCCAGCAACACGGTCCACGTTCCCCACGGGCGCCTGGACCCACACCGGCCAGCACTTCCTTCTCACCTGGACGCTCAGTCCAGAGCCCACTCTTCCCTCTGAGCAGACAGCTTCCAGGATAGAAACAACAGGACCGACTGGTGGGCCGTCAGGAGACGGGGGACGTGAGGGGCCTCGGGGTGAACGGGGCCAGGGAGGGGAGGGGGTGAAGGGAAGGGAGGAGAGTGTCCACCTTGCCGAGACCTGGCAACAAGCGGGGGGTGGGGGGGCAGACACAGGCAAACCCTCAAAACTCAGGGAAAAAACCCCTGCTTCCTCCCATCTTTCACCCGTATCAGTCCAACCAGCGACCGTGCATTTAGTCTTGTTTAAAGTGAGAACCGCACGTCAGTACCTTCAGACGCTTTTCCTCCAATATTCCAATTTTCTCATCCCCTTGCTTAAGCCGCTGAAAGGAAGCGCATCTCATTTCAGTCCAGCGCAGGCCGAGCCCCTGACTGGGCCCTCCCTCCACCTCCCCCAAGCTGGGGTTGGAGACACAGAGATGGGTCAGACCCACCCCAAGCCGAGGGAGGGAGACCACGGACACGGGACAACCCAGAATGCTGCGTCAGAGGGGAGTGTTAGGGCTGCAGGGGAGCAAGGGGCTTCCACGGGGGTTTCCTGGAGGAGGCGGCATTTGAGCTGAGTCTGAAGGCTGAGCAAGGAGAGGTGTGCTGGATGAGAAGGGAGAAAAGGGAGTTTCAGTGGAAAGATGAGCATGGACAAAGGCCCTGGGGCAGGAGCACAGAGGCCACGTTCAGGGCTGCCGTGGAGACACAGGCATGGGCAGACAGGTCAGCTCACTGAAGGCCTGCAAAGTGGACTTGACTTCAGGCTGCGGCCAGTGGGAGCCTTTGAAGGATGTTTGGCGGTGACGGGGCATGAGCAGATCTGAAGGTGTTTGAACTGGGCCGGCCTGGAGGCAGGAAGGCCAGAGGAAGGTGGGCGCAAGGACAGGGGTGGCGGCCGTCTTGGGCCCGGGCCAAAGAGAGCAGGGGGCAACCTTGGGTTCAGTCTGAGAGCGAGGTGTGGACGAGGAGGGGGGAGGAGGGAGCAGAGTGGAGCTCCTTCCCTGGGGGCCGACAGACCGGCCTCTCTGTTCCACCGTGTGAGCTCCAGGACCCACGTGGTGAGACCTCCCCAGGACTGGTGACAAGCACCGCCGGGCTGCCTAAGGTCCCCTGGACTCCTGGCACCAGGAAGGCGCGCAAGGACCGTGCTGAGCTGTGACAAACGGGAGCCGCCTTGGACACCTGGTCCCTCGGGTGCCGGGGTCAGGCTCTGGACGCTCTCGGGAGACGGGGTCGGCAGATGCGAGGCACTGCCTGGGGCTGCGGTCTCCCAGCCAGCCGGCCAGTCCCAGGAATCCACAGGAAACTTTGCCCGCTCACCTGCACGGGGCTTTCAAAAGGCTGAACGAGGCTGAGTGGGCACCTGTAAGTGTCTGCAAAGCCCCAGCAGTTATGGAGACCACGCCTGCCGCCTGAGGGACCACCATGTCCCGGCCCGTGGACGCATCAGCCCCTCCAGCCCCCACAGGCCACGGGAAGCTGAGAGGCCACCCAGGTGACCATCAGGTTCCACGGCACCTTCCTGTGGCTGCCTCACCTGTTTATTCTCTCCTGGAGGGAGGGTGGTGCGAGGGAAGGGGCAGGGGGCACTCCCATGTAGGGGGCAGCGGGTTCCCAGGGAAGGGGCAGAGGGTCTTCTCAGGAGGGACTGCTTTTCTGAGCTGAGCCTCTAGAGAGATGCAGGCCTTAATTCCAGAGAGAAGCATCCAGTCTGGAAACTTCTGTCCATCCCAGGTGGGCCGGGCAGAAAGCCTGCGTGTTGGTGCTCCTCGGACATAAGGTCGGCCCTGCAGCACCTGCGGCCCTCCACGTGCCCCCCACACCTAGATCCTCGGCCGTGTGGAGAGAAGAATGTCTCGGTGAGACCAGCTGGGTCCTGCTCTAGCTCTGCCCCTTCCAGCCCCACCAGTCACGTGATGTCCCTGAGCCTCAGTTTGCCCATCTGTGCAGTGGGCAGGATCCGCCCAGCCTGGGGATGCTGAGAGGACCGCAGGGGGTGAGGAGCTCACGTGGGGCCAGTACGTGGTCCAAGTCCTAGGTGACCTCACGGGCGTCCACTCAGGGATGAGCCCCGGGGAGGGGGAGAGGCACACCCCGACATGACGCCAACCCGAGGGTGAGGTTCAGATTCAACCTGGATCATGTACGACTGCCAGCCCCGTGGGCACTGGAGCCCACAGCTGTTTCTTGGGGTGTAGCTGAGACCGAGCCCCTCCCCTCTCCCCAAAGGACCACAAAGGGCCCATATGAAGTGTAATCTGTCTGTGTTGTTGCAGTTGAGGGGATGTCTGTGCCCAATGACAGCAGACACTGGGGTCCTCTCCATCGGACAGAACCACAGCACAGGGCTTGAGACCAGAGGGGAGGTCACAGGCTGGGGTGGCCCGGGTGGAGGTACAGCTGGACCTCGGCCAGCCCGGCCCCCTGCCAGGGGCCCTTCAGACCCTGCAAACCGCATTCTCTGAGCGTTTGCCAAGCCATCTGCCAAAGAAAACAGAGAGAACCTCTGCCTGGTCTGTGGCTCGGGACCACCAAGGACATGGATGGAATACGCACACGTAACCTGTAAAGGGCAGTGCACCCTGTAACATGAAACACCTATGAATGAAAAGGCTGGAAGTGATGCGGTCCAGGCAGCCTTTGGGGGGAAGAACGTTCCAAGCAGAAGAGAAGCAGTGAGGCGGGAAGGACTGCAGAGCAGAGAGTGACAGGGAAAAGGTGGGTGGGCAGGGGTGGCCACCAGGGCCCTGCGTGTGCTGCCAGGATCGGCTGGGGGACAGGCGGGCAGGCGGACCACGAGAGGAGCAGACACTGACCAAGACGGACCCAGACAAATAAGGGCGAGTCCCTGCCCAGCAAGGATGGGCACAAGTGCCAGGAAGAGGGTGGTCTGAAGACATCCCAGCCCTGTGTCCCCATCCAGCTGTCCGATGGGAGCCCCAGCCCTCTGTGCACGGCCCTCAGGTCCTCATCTGGGAACCCGGAGGTCAGAGTGCCTCTTGTCCAAGTTCCCTCTGGCACAGATGTTCTGCCCGGCAGCCACCAGCCTGGGGACACTCCAGCCTGCCGCAAGGAGCCGGGAAGGGCGTGCGTGCCTAGGCTGCAGCCTCCCTGCGTGTGCCCGCTGCATGAGCCCTTGCTTACCACCTGAGGTCAGGCGGGGTCAAGTGGAGAAAACCCTGAACACAGCCCCTGCCTTCATGCCAGGACCACGGCCCCCAGGTGCCAGAGAGATGGACCGTGCCTGCCCTCATCCACTCACGGTGACCGAGGTTTGAGCTCCCAGCGTCTCCGTGACGGCTGCACGTCGGGTCAGGCTGGCCACAGTCGCTGCCCTTGGCAATGATTCCAAAACAGCTGGTCGTTTGCAGTTCAGCACAAAAACCCTATTTCAAAGGAAGCTATCATGACAAGTGTGACCCCAAGAGGGAAGAGCTAGCATTTATTTACAGCCATCTGTGTGCAAGGACCACAGGAACATTGCTTCCTATTTCTCTAATTTGTAACAGCATCCGTTTCCATGAGAAAGTCGGGACCTTGTGTGATGCCAGCGCACTCTGCCCTGGTAGCTCTGCTAAGACCCAGCCGTCCCCTTGAGGACCGTTCCCGACTGAAGAAGCAGACAGCAACAGGGACCACTAGGCCCAGACCCAGTGGGAAGGTCCAGGAATTCACAGCCCCGAAGCAGCTTCAGGGCCCTGGGGCACTTTGCCTTCTCTGGGGGAATTACTCAGTTTTCCTCCTGACTCCTGGCAATAAGTCCCTGATTTTTCTGCTGCCAACGCAAGGGACACGGGTTTGAGCCCTGGTCCGGGAAGATCCCACCTGCTGCGGAGCAACTAAGCCTGTGCGCCACAACTACTGAGCCTGCACTCTAGAGCCCGTGAGCCACAACTACTGAGCCCGCGTGCCACAACTACTGAAGCCCGTGCGCCTAGAGCCTGTGCTCCACAACAAGAGAAGCCACCACAATGAGAAGCCCACACACTGCAACAAAGAGTAGCCCCTGCTCACCGGGACTAGAGAAAGCCTGCACGCAGCAACAAAGACCCAGCACAGCCAAACATAAATAAATTAATTAAAAAATAAAAATAGGACTTCCCTGGTGGCGCAGTGGTTAAGAATCCACCTGCCAATGCAGAGGACAGGGGTTCAAGCCCTGGTCTGGGAAGATCCCACACACCGCGGAGTAACTAAGCCCGTGCACCACAACTACTGAGCCCGCATGCCACAAGTACTGAAGCCTGCGTGTCTAGAGCCCGTGCTCCGCAACAAGAGAAGCCGCCACAATGAAAAGCCCACTCACCACAGCAAAGAGTAGTCCCCGCTTGCCACAGCCAGAGAAAAGCCCACACGCAGCAACGAAGACCCAACCCAGCTATAAATAAATAAATATATATATATATATATATATATATATATAATTTTAAAAAATAAAATCAAATTAAAATTTAAAAAAAAATTTTAAATAAAAATAATAAAATAACTTTAAAAAAAATCCCTGATTCTTCAAAGAACACAGAGCCCGACACCCCTCCCCCTCCCCCTCCCACACTGAAAAACTGGAGCAAAAGGAGGTTTGTTGCAAATATTCCAGATGACTGGCACTCTGACGGTATTGTGGGGGCGGGGTCCCCACCCTGGACATCCGGAAGGGGCAGGGACGTACGGAGGGCGGAAGTGCACATTGAACATTTCTGGACAATGGTGGTGGCCGAAATGCAGGCTGCCTGGGGAAGAAGAAGTTTGGGGTGGCGCCTTGTAGCAGTCAGCTGGTGCTGCATAACGACTATTTCCCTGATGTACAAACTCAGCCTTTCTGTTGTCTGGTCAAGGCTGGGCTCAGCTGGGAGGCCAGCTCTGAGCGGCCACTTGGGTCTGGGTCTGCTCCACGAGCTTCTCATCCCCCGTGGTCCAGCAGCCTGACTGGGACCGTCTCCTAGGCTGAAGGCAGAGGCACAGGGCGGAGAGCAGGAAACCCTCTTAAAGCCCAGGCCCAAAACCCGCATGCTCTCTCTTCTGTCCAAGGTTGATGCTGATCACATGGTCCAGCCCCATCCAGGGTCCCAGACGCGCATTCCTCTTTCAGTCGGAGAGACAGTCTGGTGGCAAAGGGCTTGGATGCAGGACAGAGTGAAGAATGGTGGCCAAGGATGCCACCTGCCACCCAAGCCTAAGAAACTTTGACTTGGTCCTAGGGCGATAAGAGGCCGTCAGCAAGTGACACATCACAAGGGCTGCGGGGGTGGGAGGGTGAGGTCGGGCTGCCACAGTTCATCACCCAGGGGACGGAGGGAGGAAGTGCTCTGCCTGCCAGTGGCCTAGAGAGATGGCACACAGCCGGAGCGCCCGGCTGGTCCCGTGGCTGCGTGGGCCTGGGGGACGTCTGGACCACTGTGCCGCTTTCTCCCTGAGCCCAACTAGAAAGGCTCCACTGCCCCTCTCTCCAGAGCCCGGGGGGTCCCTCCCCCGAGCCCCTCTTGTCCTCCCCAGATCACGCAGGCCCTGGGCTCCAGAGGGTCCTTCCTCAGCAGGACGTCACCCCGCCTTTGAGGGGAGGGTGCGCACGGGGACCCCTCTACCCAGCCTCAGTCTCCCCATACCCACTTTTCCAGCCCCTCCCGGGGAGCATCCCCCCACAGAAGGGAAGACTCTCCCGTTCCTGTCTTGTCTCCACGGCCCGAGTGCTTCAGGGTTTGGCTGTGCTGGAGGCCAGCGTGCGCCTTCCCTGCCCAGGGCGCCCCGGTACAGTAGCAGGGGTCCTCACGGCAGCTAGAAGGGGGGCCACAGGACAAGGCCCTGCACCTGTGCAGGCAGTGGGGCAGCAGGAAGCCAAGCGGAGGTGGCAGGGGCTTTCCAGACATCAGAAGCCCCCAGAACTACCCCCCATCTCCCTTGAGAAGTAAGGAGCAAGGGAGGAGTGAGGTGGAGGCAGGAGGGGCTCTTACATGCCTCCCTGGGCAGTGAGCTCACTCCTTGCCTGGTCTAGGGGGCAGAGCCGACATGGGCGACAGCCTTCTTCCTGCTCCTTCCCCCGGCCCCCCAGCCTCCTGTCTCCCACACTCGCACACACACACGCACACGCACACACACACACACACACACACACACACACACACGCCGGGCGGCGCAGGGGAGCAGCACACGGAGCTCTCGGCCCCCTCTGCCCAGGACCGCCCCGCAGGGATGGGGACACAGGGCCCGCGGCCCCTGGCAGGCAGGGAGGGCAGCGGGCCATTGGCAGACGATGGCCTGGGCGGGGGGCCGCCCTGGTGTCTGCCCAGGACCGCCCCGCAGGGATGGGGACACAGGGCCCGCGGCCCCTGGCAGGCAGGGAGGGCAGCAGGCCGTTGGCAGACGATGACCTGGGCGGGGGGCCGCCCTGGTGTCTGCCCAGGTGGAGGGTCCCCTGTGTCCAGCGCAGCCACGTGGCCTCTGCCACAGCGTCCCCCCCCGCTGAGCATCTTGCCATCTGTGCACACACTTAGCTCCAGCTCCACCACCCTGGCTACGCTGGGCCTGCCCCGTCCCTGCGCCTTCGGCCTGCCTGCCCCCAGCAGCCACCTTCTGCGGTGAGGGCTCGACCCCATCACGGCGCTGTCTATAGCCCTCCATGGCTCCCACCGCCCTTGGGACCAAGCCTGGGCCTGACGCCGAAGGCCTGGAAAGTCTCTTCTGCTGGGCCTGGTTCTGCCCTCCCTGCCCCAGACCCTCATTCCCTCGTGGCCCAGCTCTGGAGAACCCCACAGTTGCCCCCTTTCCTCTGGACGTGCCACCTGCTGTCTGGGACCTTCCCCCAAGGCCTTGGAGACGAAAGACTCCGTCTGTGACTCAGCTCAGCTCCCCTACCCCCTCACCAGTCACGCCACCTCGGTTCACTCTGGATAACGCATTTTACAGAAGAAGGTGGCCAGTGGGCAGAGACCGCAGGGGTGAGGGAGTGAGCCGCGTGGACGCGGGGAGCCGTGCCCCGGGCAGCACATGCAAAGGCCCTGAGGCAGAGCATCCTGGGGAGGCGGAAGAATGAGCAGATAGGTCATGAGGCTGGGTGGGCTGAGGGTGGTGAGGGGATGATGGGCTGTCGAGAGTGTTCAGTGCAGGAAGCGCAAGAAGCAGCCCGCTGGTGCCCGGCCCAGAACAGTAATTACTATCCCGTGTGGACCTCCCTCCTGCCAGCCACTGTCCTGTGCACACATGCGTGCCAACACAGTGTTTAACCCTCACAGCAATCCCCTCATTATGCCATCTTGCAGATCAATAAGTAGACAGAGAGGGGAAGTGACCTACCCAGGGCCACAGAGCAGATAAAGAGCCCCAGGCTGGGCCACACGTGTGCCCCCCGCCCCCCCCAAGGCAAGGCCCCATCTGGCCTGGGTCATGGGGTGACAGCGCAGGACTCAGCATCCGCAGCCCTCCCAGGAGCCAGCTAAGTGGAGGAGATGCGTGCTCCCAAGTCCCTCGGTTGCCTGAACTGAAACATTAACCCGTTCATTCATTCACTCACTCATTCATACATTCACTCACTCGCTCATTTATTCAACCAATCCCACGAAGCCCCACCCACTCCTCAAGCCCGAGCTGAGGACGCTGCAAAGCACAGCCCCAACCGCAGCTGGAGGGGTCCTTGGACAAGGACAAGAGCCACGGTGAGGAATGCACAGGGATGGCTGGGTGTGCGAGCTCTCTCCTGGCCACCAGCCGAAAGACACTCCATCTCGCGGGCACGGCCACGCTCTCCCAGCATTTAGGGCCACACTGTCCGTTCCTGTTAGGATTCTCAGGGACACAAGAGACCCTGAGGTCTCCTGCCAGGCCTGCCACCCCACCCGCCCTGTGTCCCAGGCTGGGAAGGGAAGACGTCACATGCCAGTGGCCTAGAGAGATGGCACACAGCCAGCCTGCCCACCCAGACTGGTCCAGATGCTCTGCGGACCACCGAGCTGCGAGACGCCGGCAGATGGGCACAGGGAGAGGACCGCCTGAGCCTGCCAGGCCCTCTGGCAGATGGAGGTCAGCAGGGTTGCTCAGGCCAGACCTCAGGCAGGGGACTTGGGGTCTGGGGTCCCAAGAATCAAGGCAGATTGGGCGTGGGGCGTGGAGAGACGCCCACGCCCACAGAGATGTCCTGGCCTCGGCCCAACCGCGCGGAGAAGCGCAGTCGAGAGGGGCTGGAGGCGTGAGACCAGACACCAGACACAGCAGACGCTTAAGTGAGAAGGAGTTCCCTCCCCTGCAGAGGGGCTGCTCCGGGCTGAATCGTGTCCCCAAAATTCACACGTTGAAACATTAACCTTCAGTTCTTCAGCATGCATCCGTGTTTGGAGATACGGTCTGTAAGGAGGTGATCGGGGTGGCCCTAACCCAATATGACCAATGTCCTTATAAGAAGAGCAGATTAGGACATAGACACACGTAGAAGGAAAACGACAGGAGAAGACGGCCGTCTACGCGCCAAGGAGAGAGGCTTCAGGAGGAGCCATCACTGCCCACACCCTGACCTTGGACATCCAGCCTCCAGGACCTTGAGGAATAAATGTCTGTTTTTTAAGCCACCCTGTCTGCGGTACTTGGTCATGGCAGCCAGAGCAGACTAACAGGGCCGCCCAGAGAGGGCAGCACATGTTAGAGTTTGGTCCTGCCTGGCCCCATCGCCTCCCAGCTGCATGGGCCCAGGCGGAACTGGGAGTGGTTGCCATAGTTACCGAGCGCCAGGCAAAGGCCAGCGCTTCATCGTGTGGCTCCGGAGCCTCGTAACGATGGGTGAAGTCTCTGCGGTTCCCGCACAGTGACTGAGGCTCAGGGTGGCCTGCAGTGAGGGGCGGGGAAGCCAAGAGCCCCTGAACTCCTGCACGCCACCAAGCCCTCCTGGGGGGACAGGTAAGCACTCAGCAAGGACGATGGAGAGCAGGAGGTCCAGGACCTACGACTTCACCCTGGGGAGCCTGGACCCTGGCCTCTGGCTGGCCCAGGGAGCCCTCCACCCAAAGCTCGATACGCCCAGGAAGCCAGCCCTGCGGTGCCCTCCCAGCCCCCAGCCTCACAGAAGGATAGGGTACCCGGAGAGCCCTGCTAGGGATGGTGCCAATGACCAATGAAGCTCAGGGGCTCCCCGCAGAGCTCAGGGAGCTCTGAACCCGGAATTCGCCAGTTGATCTTCCTCCTGGGAGTGATGAGTGGGGTGTCCGGGTCGGAGCCTGGGCTACCCCCACAGATGTGACTTAGGGACCCGACGTGCCGCTGGTCTTGGGGCAGGGCTGGAGCCTCCCCCGTGCTATGGCTCGGCCTCCAGTTTGTTTCACTGCTCTTGTTTTGTAAGTGAGAAGGCTGGGCCCAGAACGATTGCAGCTTGCCTGGGGACACACCTCCTAAGGGATTGAGCAGAATTTGAACCCAGGGGTCCTGGGCTTGTGAGCCCCCCTCAGGTGGGTCCCACACACACACCCCACTGGCTCCTTCTCCAAGGTGTTCCCTCTACTTGGAATGCCCTTCAAAGTTCGGTGCAGACAGGTCACCTCCTCCAGGAAGACTTCCCTGACTCCCCCACCCCACCGAGCCAGCTAGTGTAGATGCCCCTTCTCCGATGTAGACAAGCTGTCGTTAGCTCATTCGACACATTCTGGGCAGAAGCCTGTCCCTGTCCGCATCTTCTCTCCAACCCCTGGTGCACAGCGAGGTGCCAGCCCTGCTAGACCCACCCCTGTCTGAGCAATTGCCGTCCTCTGGGCAGCTGTGAGTAAACCTTCGGTGCCTTCAGCTAAGCTCTTCTCACTAGCTCTGTGTTTGTTTTGGTTGTTTTTGCCCTTTTAAAGTAGAAATAGTTTATTTTCAGCATATAGATGCTGTTGCTTTCTTTTAAAGAAGGTGCAAAAAAATGCTGTTTCTTTGCTTGGCCCAGCATGTCTGTGAGCAGCCCTTCTCCGCAGACACCCCTGAGACTCTGTCTGGGCCCCGGCACCCATGGCTCCCCTGGATTCTCAGAGGGGAGGCGCTCTGGGTCGAGAGGGAAGGGAACGTGGTGATTCACCTCTGGGGCACAAACCAAAGACGCAGAGGAAGGCCCTCTCCCCACTGGGAACAAGGCATCCTTGGGCTTCAGGGAGGCAGGGCTAGAACGCGAGCATCAGTGCTTCCTGCCACTGCCGGGAGCCCACTGGCCATCCCTCCTGGCTGGGCGCTGGAGCCTGGGGATGCAGCCCGTCCCTGCCCTCGAGAAGCTCAAAGAGCAGAGACGGAGACAGAATAAGAGGCGTGAGGGCTGCGGCCAAGTAAGGGAAAGGGAATGGGGCCACAAAGAGGGTTCCAGAAGGCCTCCTGGAGGAGGTGGCTCCTGAGCTGAGCCCTGAAGGACGGGCAGGAGTTCAGCAGTTGAACAGGCGCAGAAGGGATGCGGCAGGAGCCCCTGGCTGCACAGGGGACGGTCCTGGTCAATAATGCCCACGGGGCAGGGCTGTGGTAAGGGCTCTCCAGGCTCGTCCACCCACTTATTCACTTCTCCCTTCTTCTGCCAGCGGTGTCCCCCCTCCGGGAAGGTCCTATCCTCTGGCCAGGCCTCCTCCTTCAGTTTTTACTCACCTTCCTGCTTCCCCACGTTCCAGCCAAGGAGAAAGAAGAAATCAGACCAGGCAGCCCCAGCCTGCCAAGAGGGAATGAGCCACGTGGGCATCTGCCTGGGTCCCCCATTTACACACGGGGCTGGGAGAGCTGTGCCCACACATCCCCACGCATGCACGGCACGCACAGGGCACTCACATACTCACATGCAGGCGCCTACCCGTGCAGGCACACACACACCAAGGCCCCCTGATGCCCACATCACAGGCTGGTGGAAAGTGGCAGGAATCACCATCACCGGTTGCATCTCCGCGGTTTCCATGGCAACTTCCCTCGCAGACACCCTGGGTCTGGTCCAGCTCGGCGAGAAGCACGGCTCTTCCCGCCTTCTGCAGCCTTTCAGAGCAGACCTCTCTGGTGCTGGACGGCTCAGCACTCGGTCATTGGCCTCTGTCCTCGTGGCAGGAGGTGGCAGCAAACTTCCAGGAGCGCACCTGCCCTGCCCTTAAGATGCTGCTTGACCTCCTGGAAGCTGCGACCTCGCTGAGCCTCAGCTTCTCTGGGCCCGTGGAGCAGAAGCCACCGTCTGAGGGCTGGGCGTGCGGACTGGCCCGGCACACGTAGCTGTTTCCTAGCGGCTGTCCCTTGACTCGCTCTGGGGGTCTGGGGTGGGGGCCCCAGAAGGGGGGCTGCTCTGTATGTCGACCTGGCCGGGGTGCCAGGGCAGAGCTGGCAGAGGGCCTGTGTCTGTCTTGCAGTCCCCTCAGGAAGGGCACAGATGTGGCCCTTCCGGTCACAGCTCTGTGATCTCACAAGGCAGAAAGCCACCTGGGCAGCGCCGGCCACCCAGGGTCCCTGGGGCCAAGAGCTCTGTGAACGGCAGTCATTTTCTCAGCCAATGGCCTGGGGCCATCCTGGGTCCCCCTCCAGCTGGATCCACGGGCCACTCTCCACTCAGCAGCAGGTGACCTTTCAGGGCCCCTGCCTCTCTCCCTAATTCTCTGCCCCAGCGACACACGCTCCCTCGGGGCCTCTGCACCGGCCTCCTGCCCGCTCTGCCTTCTCACACCAGCACACGTGGGGCTGGATCCCGGCATTTCCGCTCACAGACTGCCAGGGGCAACCAGCGTGACCCCAAACCCCCAGCACGCTGCGCCCCGAGCCAAGGTCCAGGCCTGTCCCTCCATCGAATGACCAGACCCGGAACCACGGAATGGGGGCATGGCCTCTGTCCCTGGGTGGGGACCGGCACGGCCTGCCTGCCCGCCAGCCTCCCTCACTTTCCGGGAGAGGCCATGCAGCATCTTACCGGCCTTGTCTTCTGTCTTGATAAGGAACAGACCGCGTTCCCCCTGCTGCGGGTCACACAGGCTGACAGCGGCTGCCGTTCCTACTGTCCCAGAGCTGCGCGCACGGACTCCCGGCTACCCCTCACTGCCCACCCCTGAGCCCACAGTGTCCCTCCTCCACGGTCCTGTCACAGGTCCACCTGTGCCATGCACCCCTGGGCATTCTCCAGACACGGCAGTGGTCACCAGGCACAGTGTCCCCACATGGCCCACGTCCCATATGCCCATACAGGCCGGTCCAGGGACCACGTGGCCTTCCCCTTCCCTGTAGGCACAGGTACAATCTGTAGGGGGCGCGGGTTTGATCCCTGGTCAGGGAACTAAGATCCCTCAGGCCACACAGTGCAGCAAAAAAAAGAAATTGAAATGTGACCGAGGAAACTACAATTGCCCCAGAATTTGTGAGTGGATTCCTTTAAAATCTAAGAGCAGGAAAAGCCTTTCTAATCATAACTCAAAGCCAGAAGCAATGAAGGGAGATACTGGTGATCCCGAGATACAGATTGTATGTGTGCATGTGAAACACTGAGCCCATCAACAAGGTCAAACACATGAGGTCAAAACATGGAAGAAATACGACAATTCATGTCAGGGTCCAAGGGCTCATCCCCCTACTGTATAAAGAGATTTCGATATGACAGGGAAGGGGAGGACCAAATCTGATGAAAAAAAGAGGGGAGGACAGAAGACGTGAGCAGACAGGTCACAGAAGGAGAAACGCAGAAATGCAGAGGCCCCTCAATCACAGGAAAGTGGGCTGAACCTCACTTATCATGAGAGAAATGCAAATAAGCCACCAGAGATCCCCTCCCCCTTCCCCAGCAGAGCTCCACGGAGCTCTGGACAGGTGGGCGCAGAGTCAAGCCCCCTCATCCGCCGCCGGAGGGGGAGCAACGCAGTGCAACGCTGGAGGGAAATTCAGCAAAAAACAGCAATTTCCCTTTAGACCCAGGAATCTCCAATCCATCCGGAAGACACGCCTCCTAGAATGTGGAATAGTGCCTACAGAGGGTGCTGGTCAGGGCGGGGTCAACGTTGCCACACCACGGGCACTCGCCAGCGCCCTGGCTTCAGTCAGAAGGGCCAGGCGCTAAGAGCAGGCTTCCTGGCCCCAGAGCAACGGCTACACAGGATGCATTCCCACAAAGCTTAAAAACCAGCTTCAGCTCACCCTTCCCCCTCCCCACATCCTCAAGTCCACGTTCTAGTAGGTCTGTGACAAAGTGAGAGAGTGGCGTGGACATATATACAATACCACACATAAAACAGATAGCTAGTGGGAAGCAGCCGCATAGCACAGGGAGATCAGCTCGGTGCTTTGTGACCACCTAGAGGGGTGGGATAGGGAGGGTGGGAGGGAGGGAGACGCGAGAGGACATATGTATATGTATAAGTGATTCACTTTGTTATAAAGCAGAAACTAACACACCATTGTAAAGCAATTGTACTCCAATAAGGATGTTAAAAACAACAACAAAAAAAAAAACAGCTTCATAAGGACCACGCCGACCTACCAGTAAAATAATTGCTGGCCGGGGCACAATTCAACAGTCCAGACACAACCATGTTGATCATTTAAAAACGTATATTGTAAACCTTGGGGAAACCTCTAAAAAGGTTTTTAAAGAGGTGTAAATAAGTCAATAGAAGAGATTAATTGAATCATTTTTAAATGATCGATTGAAACAGAGACGGCAGGAAAAGAAGGGGAAAGATACAAAAAGCAAACATAGTGAACGTTCTCACGATAACGATAGAAGAACACAGCTCACTCATGGAAAATAAAAGAAAACCTTCACTTATGAAGGACTCATACCTAACTTCCCATTTACAGAACAGACCAGCACACAGGACACCTTGCACAGTACTGGGGGAACAGACAAAGGCAGGACCTCGGGGCCGTCCACACCTGGCCCAGCCCTTCAGGATGAATGTCATGAAAAATGTGTCGAGGAATTACAGTTCTAACCCAAAACTTTAAATCTAGAAAGAACTCATCTGGATTAAAAGACACCAAAGAGGCAAACAAGTGATGCAGTGCGTAAAACTTGGCTGGGCCTCGGTTCAAACTCACAGCTACAGAACAAGCTTGAGGGCCATTCTGGCCACTTTCAGTCTGGACAGGATATTAGCTGGTATTTGAGAACTAATTTCTAATTTTCTTAGGTATGACAGTGGCATTATGGTTCTGTATTTAGGGTTAAGTGTCACTGTGTCTGCAACTTATATTGAAATGTTCAGATAAAAAAGAGGGAAGGAGAGAAAGAACACACATGGCAAGATGTTGATAACAGGGCTTTCCTGGTGGCGCAGTGGTTGAGAGTCCGCCTGCCGATGCAGGGGACACGGGTTCGTGCCCCGGTCCGGGAAGATCCCACATGCCGCGGAGCGGCTGGGCCCGTGAGCCATGGCCGCTGAGCCTGCGCGTCCAGAGCCTGTGCTCCGCAACGGGAGAGGCCACAACAGTGAGAGGCCCGCGTACCGCAAAAAAAAAAAAGATGTTGATAACAGCTGAACCTGGGTGGGAGAGATACACGTGCTGATCTTCCATATTATTCTTCCATTATGAAAGCATTCATAAGTAAGAAAAAATAAAAATCCCGCAGTTACGCGCAGATCAGATTTCCAGGAGGTGCGACCCTCTGGCGCACAGGCACGTGCCCAGAAGCGAGCGAGAAGGGCTGCTCAGCGGCCACCATGGCCAGCGCCAGCCACACCAGGCCGCGTCTGCCGTGTGCACGTTGACTGGTCCAGCCCCGGCATCCAACCCACCCTCACCCCCCCACCCTCTGCCCATCTGCTCTGATTCCCATCTGGGGATCCACGGGGTTTTCAGGAAGCTGACTCCACCCTGATCTGAGTGTTCTATCCTCCAACCTCAGAGGTTGGTTCAAGGATGCTCAGGTGATCTGAGTCAGTCCAGTCAGCTCAGAGTGGGTGTGGATAAAGAGCCGTAGCCTCAGGACCTGCTGGCAAACAACTTGAGAACAGATGGGAGGGAGCCCTGGGACAAACCAACCCTGCAGGAGCAGCATGCAGAGGCTAAGGACTGGGTCCTTGGTGACACCCTGGAGCTGCTGGAGCACACCGCACCTGAAGCTGCCGCTACCGCTGGGTTGGTCTGTTGTAGAAGCTGATAGATTCACTTAGGCTGCATTTCTGTTGCTCACAGCCTAGAGCATCCTTTAATGCTATACAGTTCTATAGGGGAGTCCCTCAGGCCCTCAATTACAGCCTTAAATCAGTAAACAATTCTGTACCTTGTTTCCCAGAACTCAGGAGTGTAGACCCTAAAATTTAGGAGAGGGAAGGGCAGCTGCAGGCAGGCATGGAACAGTGAGAGCTGACAGCACACAAGCAGATGGGCTCAGCACAAAAGAGGAAGCCCAGATGCTCACCCTCGTGCATAAGCAGGGAAATGCGCATGAAAGCCACAGTGAGATAGAGCTTCACACCCACCAGGCTGGCAAAAGTTCAAAACCAGGATAAAATCAAGGGCTGTCAGGGATGTGAACGCCTAGAATGTTCGCACACTACTGGGAAGAGTGTCAATTCATGGAGCTTCGCTTTAGAAAGCAATTTAGCACGCCTGAAACTAACACAACATTGTAAACCAACGATACTCCAATAGAAAATAAAAAAAATTTTTTAATTTTTAAATTTTTTTAATTGTTTAAAGGAAACCAATTTAGCACATGCATACACATGCATATACATATATACGTGTGTCTGCATATTGTATTATATGCATGCATATATGTGTAGGTGTGTGTGTATATAAATGTATACATTTATACGGCAAAATGGTAATTACTGGTGAATCTAATTGGAAGGCAGGCAAGTGGTCATTGCCTTATTCTTTCAACTTTTCTGTTTGCTTGAAAGTTCTCTAAAATAAGCTCAGGGAAGTTGGGAGATTGGGATTGACATGTATACACTAATATGTACAAAATGGATAACCAATAAGAACCTGCCGTATAAAAAAATAAATAAAATTCAGGAAAAAAAAGCTCAGGGAAAATAAACTCAAAGAAGGCAAGAAAGGGAAGAAAATATACACAGAACCAGTGGGCAAACAGAAAGCACGAGACAGAAGAGAAGCTTTGAGCTTCAGTGTAGCAGAAATGCATTAAGTATAAACGGAGTAAGAACTCTAAAATCCAGCATTGTAGACCGAATACATTGCCTGGAGGGGTCAGGAAGAGGTGAGCCAACACCCAGAAAGCTCTGCGTCTGCTGTATCTTGGGAGGGTTTTCTCCAAAATGACTAAAACAACAAAGCCAGAGCCCTCCCACACGGGACAGAGCGGCCCAGGCCTGGCCAGACGGGGCCGCTGGGTGGCACTGCATGGCACCCCCACCACCGGGTCCCATCAGCCTGCCTGCCACACCCAGAAACTCCACCGCGGTGTGGGGGGGGTCCTGGGTCTGCTTCCAGGAGAGGGGGCCACTGAGTCACACTGACAACTCCAAGAGGTGTAGCGCCAGGCCGGACGCGCTGTATTAACTGAGTGATGGGCTGTCCGGCAGGTCAGACGCTCCCCGCCAGGCTGGGCCAGGGCTCCCCGCTGGACGAGCCATGTGGGAGGGTTAGGGTCAGAAGGTAGCCAGGGACCGGAGTCAGGCTGGAAGCTGACACACGGGGAAGGGCAGGCCACGGCAGCCAGGGGCCCACCTCCAAACTCAGGGAGGGCAGCTGGGGTGCCGGGGTAGAAACCCCTCCCCGGCACCGCCAGGGGCAGCCATCAGCCCTCCCTTGTCCTGGATCCCGGCCGTCCTCAGCCTGGGAAGGCCCCCCGGAAGGAGACGCTGCTACTCTTCATGGTCAAAGTCACGCGCGCCCCTCCTCCACTTCTCACCTAGGGAACATCACCGCTGCACCTAGTCTATCCTACACGTGCTCAGGACATCACCTGAGCCTACGGTTGGGCAAATCACCTCGCACAAAGCCTACTTCATAATAAAGCGTTGACCGTCTCGTGGACTTTACTGAATACTGGACGGAAAGTGAAAAACAGACCTGTTGTCTGAGTCCAGAAGGGCTGTGAGTGTATCGGTTGTCAACCCTGTGATCTCAGGCTGACCGGGTGCTACAGCCACTGCCCAGTGTCACGAGACGGGATGGGACCAAATACAGAAAAGCCATAAGTCACACCGTCATTAGTCAGGCACCCCCTGTGTACAGAGGGAAAGATTTATTTCAAGGATTGGCTCACGCAATGGTGGGGGTTTGTGGGTCCAGGATCGCAGGGTGGGAAGGAAGCTGGAAACCGAGGGAAGAGTTGCGTTCAGGTCCACAGGCGGGTCAGGAGCCCTCTTCCTGGGGGAGGGCAGTGTTTGTTCTATTAAGGCCTAACGGACTGGATGAGCCTCCCCCCCATCACGGAGGGTAATCTGCCTTACCCCAAATCCACCAATGTATTCAATAGCTGTTAACCTCATCCCAAGATGCACCATCACAGAAACATCCTGACCAGGTATCTGGGCACGTGGTCCAGCCAAGCTGACACACAAAACTACCCGTCACAGGTGCCATTTCTGATAATATTGATAACATGAAATCCCTGGGAATAAACCTAACGAAATACATGTAAGACAGACAGGAAAAACAAAATCAAACTTTTTTGCATGTCGTTAAAGAAACATTAATGGAGAGAGAAAACAGGTACGTTTAAAAATCAAACATGTACATGAATGAAAAGTCCGCAAAATGTTGTGAAGATATCAGTTTCCCCCAGAACGACTTGTAGAGTCAGCACAATGCCAGTCACAATCTCGTGTGTGTGTGTGTGTGTGTGTGTGTGCATACGTGTGTGCATAGAACTTGACAATCTGATTCTAAAATTTCCATGGAATTACAAATCACCAAGATTAGCCAAGATACTGTTGAAGAATAACAAGGCAGGGGGGCCTGCCTGCTCTACCAGACCCCAAGATTTCCTTTAAAGCTACCGTAAAGCCACCGGTGAGGAACTGGTGGGCACCACGTACGCTAGGGAAGCATGACCTCCCCTGTTGGCTGGAGAAGCCCGGAGATCAGTGGACAAAGGGCAGACCTTTCCTTACTACCAGTTTGGAGACCTGATTATCGAGAGAGAAAAAGATATTAATGAGACTCCTGTTTCACACTGTCCACAAAAATCAATGCTGGGAAAAAAATAAGTAATAAATTAAAAGCAATACAGGTGGATTAAAGACCAAAATACGAACGATAAATCCACAGATCTTTTGGAAAGGCGTAAAGGAGAAAATCTGATGATTTCAGGTTAGGGAGAAATTTCTTAAGCAGGACACAAAGGGCACAAATTATAAAGAGAAGGATGAATTAAATGGGCGACGTTAAAATTTAGACCTCCGTTCTGTTCACCAGTCACCGCACAGAAAATGGAAAAATAAGCCACACTGGGAGAAGATGTTTGCAGCACAGATGACCAGCAAAGACCCATCAGGAAATATAGAGAGAACTCTTAACTATTCTCTAAGGAAAAGACCAAAAAAAAAAATTTTTTTTTTTTGCAGTACGCGGGCCTCTCACTGCTGTGGCCTCTCCCGCTGCGGAGCACAGGCTCCGGACGCGCAGGCTCAGCAGCCATGGCTCACGGGCCCAGCCGCTCCGCGGCACGTGGGATCTTCCCGGACCGGGGCACGAACCCGTGTCCCCTGCAACGGCAGGCGGACTCTCAACCACTGCGCCACCAGGGAAGCCCAAAAAGACTTGAACGGGTGCGTCAGAAAAAAAGAAATTCAAATGGCAAAGGAACACAAGCAAAGATGCAGCCCTGGTGAATACTTAAGAAAATGCAAATTAAACCACAGGGACTCATCTTTGACATTCACTCCGTTGTCAAACATGTTGAAATCCTACTGAACCAAGCGTTGGTGGGACGCAGAGTGAGGGTCCGGCTCACAGTTCACTGCTGGTCCTGACCACGGCTGCAGCCCCTTGGCCACCAGCCAGCGGCTCCAGGGAAGGGGTGAAAACCGTGGACAAAGCAGGTCCCTTCTGGGTGTTTCAGTAAATGAGTGATACGATGCTTTCAGTGCCCGAAGCAGCAACGTGTTAAGTGTGGCACAGGTGTCCACAGGACACACACAGCAGCGAGAGTGAACAGAAGCCCGGCACCAGCCTGATTGAAGCGAGTCACTAAAGGATTCCTATCACGTGGCCCCATTTATAACAGATTCAAACACAGAGGAACAACCAAACGGCATGGGTCTGGGGATGCACACATGGTGGAGCCAAAACAAGCTGTCACAGAAGTAGGGTTTGGGGCTCCGAAGCGGAAGGGGGCTCCAGGGGGGCGGGCATCACGGTTCTTGTGTGTCTGTGATGCACTTAATGGCAATAAAGCAAAATCAATGTGCACAGCGACTCCCCTCTCTGCCAGTGGACTGGGGAGGGACTGGACGGCCTCTGACCTGACCATCCAGGTGCACAGGGGCAGTGGATCAGCAGGGCAACCCGGTGCCCAGGAGCACAGGCGCCAAGAGGCACCTCAGCGGCACCTCAGCCAACCTGGAGTCACGCCCGCAGGGCAGCGCCCAGTCAGCCAGAGAGGCCCTGGCCAGACTCCTGTCCGGACAGGAAAGGACCCCGCCGGTCTCTGGTCAGGCCCCTCTCTGGCACCTTGTCTTAAGGGGAACGAGGGAGAAGGACCGGGCAGGACATCCCTGCTCCTCCAAGGTGTGACCATAGCTCTGGTCCCAGGCGGGCGTGGGAGAGACCCCGCTTTGATGGACCTTTTGTCCTAGAGTTCCCTTCCCAGCCACAGGCACCCGGGAGAGGGAGGGGACACCACCGTCTGCTGGAGGCCTCCCCTGGCAGGCTTGACCCCATGAAACATGTGGCAGCTCCATCATCGCTTGGGGAACAGCAGGGAGGCTCCTCCAAGGTCACGCCGAGGTCCCCTCTCCAAGGTCACGCCGAGGTCCCCTCTCCAAGGTCACGCCGAGGTCACCTCGGGAAGGTGTGAGCTGGAACTGAAACCCAGAAGTGACAGCCTCCAAGTGCTGTGGGCACCCCCCGCCCAGCGCCGCAGGTGCACATACACACTCACACACCCATTCACACTCACATTCACACACCCCGGCCCACTGACTCACAGAGGACTCACTCCTGGGCACAGCCAGTTGTGTCAGAACACAAGGTCAGCAGGACACCGTCCTTGGTCAGGCGGGTTAGACCGCAACCTGAGAACGGGGGCCCGGGCTCTGTCAGCGCCCGGACGGCCCAGGGACTTTGGGGACACAGAGACTCGGATAGGAGGAAGAAAGAGAACTGGAGAACGAAGCCACTGTTTGCCCCCATCCCCGCTTCCCCTCCTCTCCCCGCCGCCTCGCCCCTCCCCACCCTACTGACCTCCCAGTCTCCACGCCCTGACCCCGAGCTCCAGCCTAAGCCCCGTCGTCATACCAGCGACGACCTGTCCTCCCCAGAGCACAGGCAGACATCCCATGCGCATCAGAGCACGTGGACGCCTCACCCAACACCCTGTAACGCAGGTGTGTGGGAACCCCATCACCACCACCCACCTAAATAAGATGGTGGGAAGAGAAGAGGACAGATGGGGGATACGTGTGAACCGTAGCTGAGGCTGGTCCTTGACCCATATACACACGAATATGCACGTAAGTTCCCCACCTGAGGAACTGCAGCCAGAGAGATGGTCCCGGCACCAGCCCACCTCCATGGAGGGCATGGGGGCTGCAGTGGCTGGAGTGAGCCCCCCTTCTCCTTTCCCGTGTCCCCCCAGTTAACCTCCAGGTCACCTGGAGAAGAGGCCTCCTTCAGTGTCCTGGCTGGACCCCAGAGGTCTGTAGGGTCAGAGCGCCCGGGATTGAGCCACCTGTGCCAGAGGGGCAGTGGGTCCTGAGTCCCGCACGGGCTCTGCGCCCTTTGGTCCTGCGACCCAGAGCAGCTCCCGACCCCTCACAGCCTCAGTTTCCCCAGGAGGTGGCAGAGAGAGCCTAGAAAACTGCTGGATGAATGAGTGAGTGACTAACCCCCCCGCCCCCCTCCCCGCCCCTTTGTCCTGTCATCTCCGGCTCCTGCCCCACGGCACTTACGTGGGCTCCGCTGGTCCTTCTTAAACAGGAAAAAGGACCACTGAACCCTCAACGTCTCACCTCCCCTTTGCAGCCAAAGTCCAGGAATCCTTGCTGCCTCGGGCTGGTGCTGCCCCTCCCTCCCTGGAAACCCTTCTCCCTGTCGCCCACCCAGTGACACTGCCCTTCTCACGCCCCCAGGGACCTCGGGCTGCAGGGCTTTCTGTCCTTCCATCACTTCTTATCCTTGCTTCACTCAACAGGGAATCTCTCCCTCCCTCTCCCCCCCACCCCCTTTCTCTCTCCCTCCCTCTCCCTCTCTCTCTCTCTCTCTCTCTCTCTCTCTCCTGAAAACCCACCTCCCATGGACCCTACCCACACACAGGCTGGAGCCTGGTATACAGTAGGAGCTCAAGCAGTGCACTTGCTCTGCACACACCCACAAAGCACCCACCAAATGCAGGCTCTAAGGACCCAGGGGCCACCCCGGGACCGTGGTCCTAAGCAGGAGGGTGGGCAGCCAGGTGTTGCCATGCACAGGACCGTCTGTGGGCCCCGAGGACGGTGGTGGACCAGGACAGCTGGAGCTCCTGAGGCTGCAGTGCCTGGTGGGATCTGGTAGGGGCGGGCTGGACAGAGGATTTCAGGCAAACATGGCGCAGACAGCATTTAAGGAGATGCCAGGGGTCACAGGGCCCTCGGAACCCACGCAGCCAGGCCAGACATGCTGGGGAAGATGCTCATGTCCTGGGACTGGGCACAGCCATCACTGTGTCACCAGAGAGAGCAAACGGACCCACGTCCCAGACGCGAGGGCCGGGCTGCTTCTGCTCTGCGTGCGGTGCTCCAGGGGAGGCCTGTGCTGGCTGGCATGGGTTCCCAGGCCAGCTCGCTACCCCTGGGCGGCCCCTGCAGTCCAGGCCTGGCCGTGGCGTGTCAGGCAGGGTGTCGCCCTGGAGGGTGCTGCCCTGGAGGGGGCTGTGAGGAAGCTCGGCGGGCTTCCCTTTGATGCCACAGGGACTGTCCCCCACGGAGAGCTGTCTCCTGTTCTTCCTTTCACAGTCCCCAAGTTCACGTCCTCAGCTCTAACGACGGTGGCAATTGTCCATTTGTCTGCGTCTATCCCCCCACAGGCCACCCAGCCCGTAAGCACGCGCACACACATAAGGCAGGCGGTATCCAGGAGGGCGCCTGGCAACAGTCCCAACAGGGGCAACTGGGACCGAGGGCTGGTCGGGAGCCCCGAGCACGTGGACCCCAGAAGCCCTCATTGTGTGCTCGCAATGTGTGCTCCTTTCATAAACTCCTTTGACAACATCCCACAGAAGGAGGAGCTGGGGTTTGAATCGGGGCCACTGGCGCCAGGACCCACACACCTACCTCTGCACCCATGATCCCAGACATTGCAGGACAAATGAAGCAAAAAGGGCAGAGGGAGAGCAGGGCCAGGGCCTCCCAATGCTGAGACGCCACTCACGTTCAGTGGGTCCAGAAGCAGCCTCTCTCTAGCTGTAGGTATTTATCTAGGGTCTGCCACCTCCTAGGTCCTTTAATAAATATTGGGTGAATGGATGGACGACTGGGTAGATGAATGAATGGGTGGATGGATGGATAGAAGGGTGGGTGGATGGACAGATGGACAGATGGATGGATGGGTAGTTGAATAAGTGAATGAGCAGGTGGGAGGATTGGAGGATAGCTGGACAGGGAAGGGTGAGCAAGTAGATGGCTGGATGGGAGGATGAGTGGGTGTGTGGTGTTAATGTGAGATTGTTTTTATGTCCTCAAGCTGGCTTTCTATACTTAGGAAAGATTATTCAGAAATCTGTTTTTTTTTCATTAAGTTTTCATTTATTAATGTTACAGAAACCTAGATTTTTTCCCCCTTAAACGATTAATTTGATCTACAAATCTTATCATACTTTTAAGTCTAACAAATTTCAAAATTCTTTTTAAAGGTTCTTTGATTAACATGAGGTCCCATTTTCAAACTTACTTAACAAAAAAAACACCTTCAGAATTGCAATTACATTCGCAAACTTGATGTACTGTATTTTATCTGATAAACCTTCCCACTATGTTAAGGAATTCTTGTAAACCTAAAAAGATAACTTCCTAATACGATTGTTTGGTTATTTGGGTTTTTTTGGCCGCAGCATGCGGGATCTTAGTTTCCCAACTAGGGATCAAACCCGCGCCCCCTGCAGTGGAAGCTCAGACTCTTGACCCCTGAACGGCCAGGGCAGTCCCCCTAATATGAAGAATCTTGGATTCCGTTAGATGTTCCAACACTGTGTAGTAGACATTTCATGGGACCTCAACGTAAAACCCTCAGTCTAAATCGAGTAATTAAGTTTATATTTTAAATTTGAGTTGAAAGGTCGACTTATTCTTCTGATGGCCCAAATCCTCTTAAACAAACGCTTACAATATCAAAGACACTCAGATTTCTTCACGTAAAAATATCAATGCTGTGGATCTGATGCCGTTAAATATTCCTGTACTTAATCCTAAACATGCTTTGGGGTTTTCAAATGTGCTTTTTCACTAAGCAAACAACCAAGAGATTTGGGGCCATTATCTTGCTATTCTGAGGTTGCAAACTACTAGGCCCTCACATCTCTCGGTTGTTCCACTGCATTGATGGCATTTCCACCAACACAGACGGGGCTCCCAGAGACCTGTTTGTGTTTTATTATGAGAACTTCGGAACTTAGAGTTTGGTCTTCAACCCTTGACCCCATACAGACCCACCCCAGTCCTCTCATACACATCTGCAAACCTCACCCCGGAGGCTCTATTGGATTTTGCATTTATCAAACCCTCCATGATGGGCACAGTCTTCCTGGTAAGACCACACATTCCAGGTGCTAAGATGATGCCAACCGGATGCTGCAAATCTCAGAGCGCTTGAGTTGGAGTCTGTGGACAAGCCTTCTAAGATCCCACCACCACTGTGTGGGGTTCGGATGAATGCGTGGATGAAGGGTGAACTGTGATCTGGTGAATAGACGGGTTGGTGAGTGGATGTAAGAGCAGCTGTATAAGTAGGTGGATAGAAGTTTTATGCGTGTGTGGGTGCGTGGGCAGTAGGGCGGGTGGGTGTGTAGGAGGATGACACATGGGTGAGTGGATGGGTGATGGGGAGGGGGGCTATGGATGGAGGAGAGGCAGCTAGGTGTGTGGACTGATAGGGAGTTCGTTGCACAGGTGGGTAGACTGAGGAATGCGTGGGTGAATGAGGCAGTGGGTGGGTGGATGGACGGGTGGGTCGATGAATATGGGGAAATATGGGAGGAAACTTTCAGTGGGTTTGTGAGTGAACGGATGAGTGAATAGGAGGATGAGTGGGTGATGGACAGGTGAGTGGGTGAACAGACAGAAGAAGATGGATGGGTGGGTGGGTGGTGAATGGCGAAGGAGGAAACGCAGAAGTCTCTAGTTTAGAAGACGCGTCGGGAATTCCGCGGCAGTCCAGCGCTCAGGACCTGGCGCTTTCACTGCCGGCTCTCCTCGCATCTGCTCCGTGAGCGTCTTGGAGCAGACGGACATAATGAGTTGTGCCCGTTCAGTCCTCCAGCCCAGGCCTGGGTGCCTGGGAGTCACAGCCCAGGACACGGCCCTTGCCACTGGGGCCAGGGTCAGCGGCCCGTCCGCTTGGGACCAGCTCCAACCGGAAGAGGACTCCGCCCACTGGTGGTTGCTATGGGAACCCCTGGCTGCTTGCTTTTCTCCTCGACTGATCAAGGAAAGAGACTCATGGTGACAGGGCGTCACCGGCCTCGCCTCTGGCCAGCTCTGACTTGCCCCCTGACATTTCCCGAGAGCCGGCTAACCTTTTCTGCCGCAAATAGACTGATGGGGCTCCCTCGAGGCGGTCTGGCCTGCACAGGGTCCGGCCTTAGGAGAGTTGGGGACCCAGGGGACATTAAAGGGAGCCAGATAACGATAATAACCAGGCAAGAGGGCAGACATTTCTGTGGGACCAGAGAGCGTGGGGGGCTGGAGGGGGCATGCCAGCGGGGGGTAAGGCTGCAGGAAAACAGACACCCAGCGGAGTGGGTGGCCACTGGGACCCCCTGCCCCATGAGGTGGTGAGCTCCCCGTCCCTGGAAGGGTGCAAGTTGAGGTCACTGGACCACCTGGCAGGAAGGTTGGAGAGCCCAGGGAATAGCGAGGTCTATAAATTCTCACCCAGGTCTGAGTTGCTGTGAGTCTGATGCTCTCACAGGATTCTGCATCTTTCTGATGGGGAACCAGAGAGTTAGGCAGCCACTGTCTTGTCAAGGGGTAAGGCCTCTTCCACTGCAGTAGTCAGGGAGGGCAACCTGGAGGAGGTGCCCGTCGAGCAAAGAGCTGGGGGAAAAGCATCGCAGTCAGAGGGAACAGCATTTGCAAAGGCCTTGGGGCTACAGGGTTGGTACGTTTGAGGAAGGGCCACTGGGGCACAGAGAGCACGAGGGGCCCAAGAGGGACTGGCAGTGCCCTGAGCTCTGAGCACGGGGTTGGGGGGGTCCTGGGCAGGCCTCAGGGGAATGACAGCTCCTTCTCACTGCCTGGTCTTGCTGCTGCCTTCCCTGAGCCCCAGGGGTGAGATGGGGGCCCCCTCCCCAAGGTCTCTGTCCCTTGACCTCTGACCATGAGTTTGGGTAGGGGGCAGCTGAGCAGCTGGCGGCCCCCCTTGGAGATCTGATGGCCCCAGAGGTGGCCTCTGGCCGCCCCACTCCGCATGCACGGCTGAGCAGGGCTCTGCCAGTGGCTGGTGCGTGAGCAGAGCTCCGGTGACGTGGGAGGGGCTTCTCACCAAAGCCAAATCACCGATCCAGATTTCTCAGCCCCCCCCCCCCCCGTGACTACACCTCAATGAGGGGAAGGCTGAGTGTGCGTCTTAGGGGCCCCCAAGACCCCAAAAGGTAGTGTGTGCAGCCCGAAGCAGAGAGTCCCAGAGGCACAGAACCCCCCGCCCAGCGTCTGGGGTGCAGCCCTCATGGCCGAGTCCCCCTGGCTCCCAGTGGCTGGGCGCCCACATTGTAGGAGACGCAAGGCGTCCGGCGGCACAGCCCGATGGGGCCACAGGGCTCGGCCTGCCCAAGGTACCAGTCAGAGAACAGACAGCTTGGGGCAACCCTGGTGGGGGGGCTCCACGGTGACCTCGGGGCCTCAGGACCAGGGCCAGCGCGGTCACTGGACGCCGGGCCCACGAGTCAGCCCCTCGGCATCCAGAGGAGGGCAGACGGGCCAGCATCCCCCCCGTCTGCCCCTGCGGGGAGTGGCTCCACCCTGGGACAGACGCTCGCTGACCCTGCAGCCCGACCAGGGAGCCGTCGGCGGGCGCCTGCCCCGGCCTTGCTGGGGGGACCTGCAGACCCGGGAGGTGGCCCGAGGCGGCTGTTGACGCGCGTCTGTGCCCCCGTCTGCCCTTTCGGCTGTAAATCAAGAATTAGTCACAGGAGCTGCTGCTGAGATGGAGGCGTTTGTCCACAGGACTGGAGCCCGGTCTGGGCCCCAGGACAGCAGGCCTCTCACCCTGGCAGGCCAGGCGGAAGGCCAGGCAAGAGTGTGAGTCGGCCTCGTGCCTCCTGGGCGGCCAGAGGCTCAGTTACAGACCAGGAGACCGAGTGTGAGGCCCGCCCAGGTGCCACGGCCAGGACGGGGCAGGGCTGAGACCAGAAGTCAGGCCCACCCGAGGCCTCGCACGCAGCCTCCGTCCCGCGGCGCCCACCTGCGTCCTGTCCACGCCGTCCCCCAGCGGATGCGGGCAAAGCTCACTCTCCTGCCGTGGTGAGGGGCTAGGGAGGGGCTGGGAAGGGCTTCCTGGGTGAACGAGTGAGTGGGAGTGTGAACAGAGGGAGCGAAGGGGAGCGAGGCCACGGCCAACCCCGCCTTGGGGGGCCCAGCCCAGCGACGCCCTGTCTGCGTCTGCTTCCCCCAGACACAGCGCAGCTGAACACACAGCGCAGCTGAACACACAGCCTTGACCTGGAAGCGTGCCTGGGCCACCTGCCCCAGTCCCCTGGTTTTACTGATGGGGAAACTGAGTCCCAGAACCACACACTCCCTCTTGGTGTTTCCAGCGACCCTGGCTCCCTCCAGGGTCCCTCCCTCCAGAGCCCCTCCCCCATCTGGGGTCCTAGCACCCCACCCAAGTAGTCAATCTGATCGACGCCCCCAGTACTGGCCACCGTGCTCACATGGGGCCACTGGTCTTCTGGAGCAGATGGCATTGAACCGGGGATGTGTCTGGTGGTGACAGGACGGTGCTCTGGAGCAGGTGTGTCCACCCCCTCAGACCAGGCTGACCCCCCCAGGGTAGAGAAGTCCTGGATGGCCCCTCCCAACCCCCACGTCTGCACATCTTAACGCCCTCCTCCCCTGCTGGGCGGGGCCGGGGGCTGGGACCATGCGTCCTCAGGGTCCATCAAAGCCCCTCAAGACAAGGGGTCCCCCGGGCCCGGAGATCTCGGGCACACACTGCTCTGTCCTTCCTGGTGGCCATCCTCACCGGGCACCACCTGTGTCACTCCTGCCACCATGTTGAGACACCTCCCAGACCACTCTCTCCACGGGGACAAACTCCCCCTGCCCCACCCTTGCCAAATCCCCCCACTTGCCCCTCTGCTTTGGAAAGAACAGCCCCTGCCCCGGGGCCCGGTTAGCATGGAAGGAGTGACTCTGTCCCCAAAGAGACGGCTTCCCAAGGCCAGGTGCTCCCATGCCCTGGGCGTTCGGAAGTCCAGCACAGCCACACACGGCCCATCCCCGCGCCGGCCAGCTGACTGTCAACCAGACTGTGACGAGAGGTCCCTGGGGACATCTCAGGCGGCAATGCCCATCCTCACCTCCTGCCCCTTCCCTCCCACGGCATGCTCCGACACGGACCAGCTGGGCACCCGGGACGGCCAGGGCAGGGTGTGAGCGGGAAGGCCAATGCCGTCCTCAGAGGACAACCAGGGCCACGCGAGGCTTCAGGTGAAGGGGCAGTGGGCAGCAGAGGGGGACAGTGCTACACTTGGGCTCAGGAATGCAGGCCAGGCCCAGCCCGGCCACTCTGGGGAAGCTGCCACGCCTCTCTGAGCCCAGCTCTCCCCTGAGATTGACCCCCGTGTCTCTTCTTCCAGGGAGCCTTGGGCTGTCAGCCAGGCCGTGCACGTGGAAGAGCTTTGTGAGCTGTAATGCGCCACCCCTGCGAGGCAGGGCCCCTCGTCAAGGAGTCAGACTCCTGGTGATGGAGGACGCCCGCCATTCAAACAGGCAGACGTGTGGATCCCCGTCCAGTAAGCCCTGCGTTCCCGTGACTTTCGTGATAAAATCAGAGACGCAGTTTCACAGAAGCATAGAGAAGACCCAAGGGGCCGGTGCTGGCGACGCTTGGCGGGGAGGGCCCCGGGCCGGCGGCTGTGGTGGACCCGCGGGCAGTGCCCACCAGGAGCGGACAGAGCAGGGCCTGGGGACCGGCTTCCAGCCCTGGATCCCCGCTTGCCATCCTTCCAGAACGTTCGTGAGCATCTCGTTCCCTGCACTGGATCCGTCTCTGCTGGAGATTCCTAGAGCTGTTCCCACGTCCTGCTCTGAGCCCGGACCAACACCACAGCTGCCCGGAGCCCGGAGGCTTCCGTACCGTCCCCGCCACCTGCCCAGCTCCCGCGGGCCGGGAGGAGATTCTCCACGAGGCTGGCATTTCTGCACGGCCTCCAGCACAGGCCACCTCGCGGATATTTGCCCGAGAGACAGACTTGCAAGCTAGAGAGCGTGGACCCCAGGAGCTCTTCCATGAAAGCGAAATCTCCCCCTCCCCCGGGAGGAGAGCTGCTAACCCTCCAGGGTAAAGAGATAACATCCCCCTTGCCAGCCAGGCTGAGCAGAATTGCCAGCAGCTCCTTCACAGCATCAAGGGTTTGCTAACTCGGGACTCCTAGGCCGACACAGTCCTGCCCCCTTTTGCTCCCATGGGACGTGGGGGCAGGAGGGCTGACTTGGGCCTTCTGTGCCTTGTCCCCTAACTGGTCCAATTGAGGGCAGTGTGGCAGGCAGATGTGACCACTGCCTGGCCATTTGACCCCCAGCCCCTCTCGGGCACCTACAACCACCAAGGGCCACCCCCACCTCCAGCCAGGGCCTCACAGGTCCTGCTTCCTGGGCCTTCTCCCATATCACACCCACACTTGGCCTTAGCAGCCCAGCCGCTCTGTCCCTGCCTCAGGGCCTTTGCATGTGCTTATCCCTCTGCCTTCCCCAGGTCATCACATGACTAGCTCATTCTCATCATTCAAGGAGTCTCAGCCTTAATCTGCCCCCCACTCTGCCCCGGCCCCACCCACTGCCTCACAGAGGCCTGTACTGGCCACTTTCCAAAAACGGTCGTTCTCTCTCCCTGCCCCAGTCACCGCGGCACTTTTGCTCTCGGCTGCATTCACTCACTCACCAGATTGGGCCCTACTGCGCGCAGGCACTGGCTGGGCTCAGGACGCAGCTGAGAGCAGACACAGGAAGCCCCTGCGGTCATGGAGCTGACGTTCTAACAGGGAGACAGAAAAGGAAATTGAACACACAAACGTAGGCTCAGTGCTGTGTGCTAAGTGGCAGGAAGGAAGGGGCAGCAGGGGATTTGAGCAGGGGATGCGCTGCCCTGTTCCGTTATCCCATGGCCTTTCTCCTTTTCATGTCACGTTAGTCCTGGGGTTAAGCATGCAGGGACTTTATTGAGGGAAACGCCCAGGAGAGGTGATGGGGAGGTTGGGCGGGCGGGGTGGGGGGGGGGGCATCAGCGGCAACACTGTGACCTCACTCCAGAGGGTAGGAAGAGTGGCTGTATCCCAGGAAGGTTCCGAAGGCTGATGGGGAGTCCTCGAGTCGAGCTTGCCGTCAGAAGGGTCTGGGCGCCCCAGGGATGGGCCTGCCTCAGTGTCCCTGCTGCACTGGGAGCTGCGGTGGGAAACATGACCTCGGCATGCATATCAGCCGGACCCTGGGCCGGTTACGCTGCGTGTAGCTGGAGCCCACGAGGTGTGTCCGTGACCTGCCTGTGTTTGCACGTAGATTGTCTCCACACCAGAATAAACCCTTCTGAGAACGGGCGCCCTCCCCGTGCCTGGCGCCCAGCGCTGAGCCGGCACGCAGATACTGAAGCGATGAGAGAACGGGGTTAGTAAGTAGCAAACATGACCCCCGCGCTTCACCCTGTGCGCACCCCCCGCAGCTCAGCTCTGCTCCCCCGTCAGGAAACAGAGCCGCGTTCTCTGCCCCATAGAAGTGAGGCCACGTGGCCCTTTTAATCAAAGGGCATCGGCAAATGTGATGCCAGCAGAGGCTTGAGAAGCACTAGTGCCTGGGCGTCGTGCTCTCACCTCCGCGTGCCGGCTGACCCGCAGCCCGGCACCAGGCGCGGAGGGAGGTCACGTACCTGACGCAGCTCCAGCCGCGCCACCAACGGACCGCAGAGCCCAGCCAAGCCAGCGGGGACCAAAGAAGCTGCCCACTCGGTCAGGGACTCTTGAGCTGGGTGAGGTCACGGGTGTTTTAAGCCACTAAGTTTTGAGGGGCTTTACGCAGCCAAAGCTCCCCGGCACAGCCCCTTCTTCCTCGGGGTCTCTATTTGCCCTGGAGGGTGAGCTTAAAGGCGAGACCCTGGTCCATCAGGAGAGGTGGACACTACACCCCTCCCCAGCTTCCAGGCGGAGCGCTGGGCTCCAAGCTCCTTCATCCAGTGCCTAAGTTCCGTGGGTCGATTTTGCTCGGGATAAGGAACTCCACATTGTAACAATAAATACTCTGCCATTTGTCACCTGGATTTCTGAACTGGAAAACAGAGGGTGCAGTAATTCTCACGGCCCCACTTCTCAGTGAAGGTGCTGAGGAGAAATCACTCCGACCGTGGGAACGGCAGGTCGAGAGAGGACTCTGCGGCTCAGCCATGCTGGCAGTGTGGTTCCCGAGGACTCGGGCCGGGGGTGACGGACGTGGATGTCCCCGCCCGCCCAGCGCTAACAGCATCCGCGGTCCTGGCGGGGAGGCATGGCTCCCCCATCCCCACCCCCTCACACAGGGCCCACCTCTGACCCCTTCCTGCCTCGACCCCGACCCTCTGTCCTGTGCATGTCCTGGCCCTTCAGGGAACACGTACACAGTCACTATCCCTCCCAGGTCACACTGTAAACTGGAATCGAAAGGCCCCTGGCAGGAGAGAACTGAAGGGGGAAACAGCTGGGTTCAATGCGCTGAATTGTCCTGAGAATCAAGGAGATTTCCCAGAGGAAAAGCTGGTCCAAAGGACCAGCCCTGGAACAGCATCCCCTCCCTCGGGTCAGCACCAGATCCTGGGCCTAGAGCTGGGGGAGGGGTTTCCCAGCATCTTAATTTTTGAACATTTAAACAATTACAACCTAGAAAAAAGTTACAAATCTCACTACTGGGCATATACGCAGAGAAAACCATAATTCAAAAAGACACATGCAGGGCTTCCCTGGTGGCGCAGTGGTTGAGAGTCCGCCTGCCGATGCAGGGGACGCAGGTTCGTGCCCCGGTCCGGGAAGATCCCACATGTCGCAGAGCGGCTGGGCCCGTGAGCCATGGCCGCTGAGCCTGCACGTCCGGAGCCTGTGCTCCACAACGGGAGAGGCCACAGCAGTGAGAGGCCCGTGTACCTCAAAAAAAAAAAAAAGACACACGCACCCCAACGTTCATTTCAGCACCATTTACAATAGCCAGGTCAGGGAAACAACCTAAATGCCCACCAACAGACAAATGGATAAAGAAGATGTGGCACATATACACAACAGAATATTATTCAGCCATAAAAAGGAACGATATTGGGTGATTTATAGAGACGTGGATGGACCTAGAGAGTGAAGTAAGTCAGAAAGAGAAAAACGAATATCGTATATTAACACATATATGTGGACTCTAGAAAAATGGTACAGATGAACTGGTTTGCAAGGCAGAAATAGAGACGCAGATGTAGAAAACAAACATATGGACACCAAGGGGGGAAAGCGGAGGGGGGAGGGGGGGATGAATTGGGAGATTGGGATTGACATATATACACTAATTTGTATAAAATAGATAACTAATAAGAACCTGCGGTATTAAAAAAAATAAGATAAAATTTTTTAAAAAAAGAAAAGAAAACTTATGGCAGAGATTGAAACTCTGTAAGCAACTAGACGTGTCTTGTTATTATAAATTTGGGTAATTAAATTTTAATACTTCTCCCCCCCCAAGAAAAGAAAAAAAGTTGCAAGAATAGTACAGTGAATACCCGTATACTCACTTAATTCCTTCCCCAGTAATGTTGTCTAATACATAATCAACACTCAAGATTACCCCAATGTCTTTTCTAGCCGTATACTTTGATCTGGGATCCAACAACGAACACCCGTGGTGTTTGGGTGCGGGGGCTCGTGTGTCTGATTTTTCCTTTAATGACCCTGACAGCCTTGAAGGGGTCAGGCTGGTTTCTGTAGAATGTGGCACCATCCGGACCGGCCACGGTCAGATTCAGCTGGGGCACCAACACCCTAAGGGATGCTGCGTCCTCCTCGGCACAGCACATGGGGACACATGACATCCGTCTGTCCCTTTTCAGGCGATGCTAAGTTGGACCACTTGGGTAAGGGGCGTCCCCTGACACCTCCACCCTAAAGTTCCCATTTTCCTTTGTAATTAGTGAGTCAACCATCAGGTGTTTCTTTGAGTGTGAATTTCCTGTTCCCCAACAGCCTTTAACTCAATGGTCTTAGCACCCAACTTAGTTTCCTCCTGTTGCTGGAACAAATTACCACAAGCTCAGTGGCCCTGAATGACAAGAAATTATTCTCTTACAGTCCGTAGATCAGGAGCCTGAAGGAGCCTCACTAGGCTACAGTGAAGGCGTTTCCTTTTTTTTTTTTTTTTTTTTTTTGCCTCCCTTCACAGCTTGCAGGATCTTAGTTCCCCAACCAGGGATTGAACCCAGGCCCCGACAGTGAAAGCCCGAGTCCTAACCACTGTCCTTCCCTTTCTAAACTTCTAGAGGTGCCTGGCTCACGCGTGGCCCTCACTCCACCTTCAGCCTCTGTCTCCATCACCGCGTCACCTGTTCCTCTGACTGATCTCCCGCTCCCTCTTCTAAGGACACTTGTGATTGCATTTTGATAATCCAGAATAATTCCACATGTTAAAATCCTTCATTAAACCCCCTCTGCAAAGTTCCTTTTACCATATAAGGCAACATCCACAGGTTCTGGGGATGTGGGCAGCTTTGGGGATTTAGGGACATATTTGGGGCCATTTTTCCACTGACCAGAGCATCCCTTGACTACCCTCACCTAAAAGAATAGATATTGCCTGGGGGTTGCAAAAATGGGGATTTTTCTTAACCTGTAGTCTCTCCAGCATTGATTAGCTGACATTGCTCTGTATAGAAATCCTTCCTTCTTTTTAGTATCTCTGTGGACTCATGGACGCTTTGATGTTTGATGGTCATCATAATATTGCCCAACTTTGGCCACTGGGAGCCCCTGCAGCCTGGCCCTCATGTCCTCTGACCTTTGACCTGCCCCCATTGGTCTTTGAGGGCTTCTGAATTTTCTGACTGACGTGATGCTCAAGGCTCACCTTGGCCCACATCTGGCATTAGTCTCTTGCGAGACCCTCAGCCCCATTAGTAGGATGGCTTCAGAAACCATTGGCGCGTTGCCTGCTATTGGGGTATCATTGCTCTTAGCTCCTTTCCGTGCTCAGAGCTAGGAAATGGATTTTTTTAAATTTTTGATCATGAATTATTCTGCGACTTTCAGTTCAAGCACAAGCCCCAGGGTTCTTCATCACCTTCCCCCACTCTCTTTTCTTCTTTTTTTTTAAATAAATTTATTTATTTTATTTTTTATTTTATTTATTTATTGTTTCTGGCTGCGTTTGGGTCTTTGTTGCTACGCGCGGGCTTTTCTCTGGTTGCGGCGCGTCAGGGCCACTCCTCGCTGCGGTGTGTGGGCCTCTCACCTCGGTGGCCTCTCCTGCTGCGGAGCACGGGCTCCAGGCATGTGGGCCCCAGCAGCCGTGGCACGTGGGCTCAGCAGTTGTAGCTCGCGGGCTCTAGGCGCACAGGCTTCAGTAGTTGTGGCACGTGGTCTCAGTAGTTGTGGCTCGTGGGCTCTAGAGTGCAGGCTCAGTAGTTGTGGTGCACGGGCTTAGTTGTTCTGCGGCATGTGGGATCTTTCCGGACCAGGACTCGAACCCATGTCCCCTGCACCGGCAGGTGGACTCTCAACCACTGCACCACCAGGGAAGCCCCTCTCTTTTCTTCTTCCCTTACCTCTCACTGCCCACAGAGAGGACCCTGGCTCTCAGGAATATCTCTCTTATGTGACCAACCTTCAATACATACACAATATTTTCAAAATTATTACACAAGTACTGCTACTCCCTGCAACAACAAACCTATAAAGGGAAGCTCAAGGTTTCATCACAATTAGAAAACCACGTGCACCGCATCTGGGTTTTCCTTCCTTTCTTCATGCAAAATCAAACTCTTTCTCTCCCTCCTTCTCTTTTCCAGTAGATTGATAGAGAGATGACAGATAGACACTTAGGTGGTTTCCAGTACTTCGCTGTGATGCATAAGCCTACGATGCGTCACCATACATGTACATTGTCTCCTATTTGCAGACAAGTAACCACCACGGAGAAATTCCCAGAAATGGAGAGGCTGGGCCAAAGGGTAAACGTCTATGGAATTTTCTAAAGCGTCCACGTTCTGCTCCGCTCCTGGGGGTGTACAGTTTCCCTCCCCCAACCTCGTGTGACAGCGCCTGGTTCCCAGGCTCCTCAACAGAGCATTGGGCCACTTTTGAATCACTGCCTATCTGATATGAGAGACACTGTATCTGAGTGCAGCTTTTATATGCTTTTTTTTTCTAATTTATGTCTGCGTTGGGTCTTCATTGTTGCGCGCAGGCTTTCTCTAGTTGCGGTGAGCGGGGGCTACTCTTCGTTGCAGTGTGCGGGCTTCTCATGGCGGTGGCTTCTCTTGTTGCGGAGCGCGGGCCCTAGGCGCACGGGCTTCAGTAGTTGCAGCGCACGGGCTCAGTAGTTGTGGCTCGTGGGCTCTAGAGCACAGGCTCAGTAGCTGTGGCGCACGGACTTAGTTGCTCCATGGCATGTGGGATCTTCCCGGACCAGGGCTCGAACCCGTGTCCCCTGCATCGGCAGGCGGATTCTCAACCCCTGCACCAGCAGGGAAGTCCCTATATATACATTTAGTATAAGCATTTTTCACATGTTTAAGAGCCACTGGTTTCTCTTTTTCTTTGAACTGACTGTCCATGTCTTTTACCCACTTTTCTATGGAATCCTTGGTTTTGTATTCAGTCTGTTTTAATGGGTCACAGAAGAGGAACAGGAGGCAAAGGCGCATGGGGATCAGAAATGCTCACCGAGGAGGGTGACACCTCCACAGAAGGACTAGGGGAGACCCTCCCCAGAGAGCGAGGTGGTGGCGCATGTCCCCTCAGCTGAGGAGGAGCAGGGTGAGGACTCCAGCCTCAAGCCCGACTCAGGCCAGAGCTCACACTTGCTGGTGAACAGAAGGACCCCAAGCCAGACACTCAGTTTGAAACAGTTTTGGCCACACAAGCTCTGGCAGAAGCAAAGGCAAGTCCTCTCCAGAGAAAAGCGTTTTAAACTCAGACCTCAAAGAACTCCCATAAACAGAGGCCCAAGGTTCAGGGCTTGCCACAAAAAGCTACCCAACACACAAGCAAACAGCTACCCTGAGTGTGTCAGCCAAAACAACAGACTGCAGAATCAGACCCACAGAGACAGAAGATTTGGAATTATCAGGTAGGAATATGCAGAGTTTTTTCCATGTCTGTTCAATGTGTTTAAAGGAATAAAGCATATTAAAAGGATGATGAAAAAGAGAGGCTGGGACCTCCCTGGTGGTCTGGTGGTTAAGACTCCAAGCTTCCACTGCAGGGGGCATGGGTTCGATCCCTGGTTAGGGAACTAGATTCTGCATGTTGTTCAGCGTGGCCAAAAAATTTAAAAAAAGAAGAAGAAAAAGAAAGAGAGGTTATCAAAATTGCCAAGGCAGGTTTTAAATGAGAATAGATGTTAAAATGAGATCCAAATTAGAAACCCAGGTGGGTTAGATAGAAGATGAAACCCAGCGGAAGAGAGAATTCAAGAACCGGAAGATGGATCTGAAGACATCACCCAGAACGCAGCACAGAGAGGCAAAGATGGGGAAACAGGAGAAGCTAAGAGACACAGAAGGGACACATGCAACAGGATCTAATTAAAGTTTGGACAGAGCTGGTCTTCAGCCAGGGCCCCAGCAGCACAACCTGCGCTGAGCAGGGGTCAGGCAGGCACCTGCTCCCAGGGGACCCTGGTCAGGGCATGGGGAGACAGGACAGCAAAGCCACACAGCGGTGGGATTCTGGGCAGTGCCGGCCTCATTCGGATCCCACGGGGGGCTCTGGGGCATGAAATCCACCTCTGAGTTTGTCCTGCCTCAAGACAAGGGGGCCAGCTCTCACACCCGCCACCCTTGCCCCTGGGAACTTGGACTCCACGGGAGCCCCAGGTGTCCCTGCAGCTGGTGGAGGAGCTCACAGGAGACGGGAGGGGGGCTCAGGGGACCCAAGAAGAGGGCCCACAGTGGGGGGTAGGCGATAATCAGTGATTATTAAGCTGAGATTTCCCCGGAATATTTTAAAGACGTGGCTTCTGAGGAAGGAAGATCAGTGAGGGAAAGTAAAGATAAACCCTCATCTAGAAACATCACAGTGGGACTGCAGGCTCTCAAAGGCAAAGGGAAGATTTTTTTTAATGAACAGCCAGAAAACAGGTCAGACTGTCCACCTGGACCGACAGACTCCATCGACTTCGCATCCGCCAGCGGAAGCCAGAGACGCTGGAATCACAGCTTCAGGGTGTCTGAGATCCAAGACCCAGGGAAGCAAGCTTTCCTTCTAAACCCCAGGACCGAGAGAGTTAAAGGTCAGCAGACCCGCAAGAAAGGAGTGTGTACTTCCAGCAGCAGGAGACCTTCCCCCGGCCAGCAGCAGCCCCGTGCAGGAGGCAGCACTGCGTGTCCAGCCAGAGGCCCTGGCCTCACCCCACAGGCCCGACTCCCTCCGAGGCCTCAGCGAGCCCAGGTCAGAGCCAGGCGGCCAGGGGCCTGTGGGCTGGTGGTCACTGCGTCCCTGCCCAGAGGTCAGAGGGGAGTGGAGGGGGAGGTAGGCCCGCCCGGCCCCTGCCTCGAGTCTCTCTCAGTCCTGGGGAGGGGACAGGGCAGTGGCACAGGCCGAGGGAGCAGAAGAGGGGCCGCGCGGGGAGTGACAGGTCCCCATTTCATGTCTGCCCCGCCCCCAGGCCCCTCTCCCCACCATCAGGGAAACAAACTGGGAGCTGCAAAACCACGTGCGAAAGAGGGAACGGCTGGGGTCCTCAGGCACCGCCAGCCTCGAGCAGCGCTGGGTGCCACGGACACGAGGCCCCAGGGCCACCAATGCATCTGCACCCGCGGTCCCAGCCTCTTAGGAAAAGGAAGAGAGTCCAACAGGCGCGGTCAGGGGGAGCTTGAAGACAAGCAACTACATGTGTGCGTCCCGGGCACGATCCTGGGCAGGGAAAGGACGTTAGGGAAAAACAAAGGAAACCTGAATAAAATGTGGACTTCTGTTCGTAATCCCGCGTCCCTATTGGTCCATGATGTGACAAATGTACGGTCTTCGTGTAAGATATTGATAACAGGGGAAACTGGGTGCAGAGGCTGTGGGAACTCGGCACCATCTTCCCAATTCTTATGTTAATCTGAAGCTCTTCTAAAAAACAAAGTTTCTTTTTCTTGAGTGTAAATTAAAATAATTATTGTCAAAAGTAGACGACTCTGCAAACTGTCTCTCTCTGGATTACCGGGAATAAATCTACACCCTGACCGGCCTCAGCTGGCCTCTGCCGCCACGGATCCCCGCTCTGCGGCGACTCTGCTCCTGCAAAGGTGGACTCACCACCCACTGCGGACACCCGGGGGTCCAACCTCTGCGCCACGCGTCTGCTGGCGGCTGGACGCGGCAGGGAGAGGGCCCCCGCCTCCTGCCCACTGCAAAACCTCAGCTGCAAGGGCATCTGGGAGATGCCGGGAAGGCCACTGGTAGGAGGAAGGGGGGTGGCCTGGGTGCAGAGTGGCCGAGCCCTCGCCCAGCTACCTGGGACCCCAGGCACCACCCCAAGAGAGAAGCCGCTCGCTTCCCGAAGACACCTGCTGCAGCGGCCAGAGCAGCCCAGCTCTCCCAGCCACTGAGGACCTCTTGGCTGTGACAGAGGTCGGGGTGGGGGAGAATAAAAGAAGTTGGAGAAGAGAATCCGGGGACTTAAAGCTTTTGGACTTTGGCTCGTGGAGCTGCCGCAGACCCCTCCCAGCTCAGCTGACAGCAGGGTGGATGCAGGGGGGTCGGCCAGTAGAGGGTGAACTGTCAGCTCTGGTACAAAGGGGCCTTGGGGTCAGCTTCCTCAGCCCTGGGGTGAACCCAACACTGGGAGTGGCCTCATGAAGGGGAGACAGGGCTGTCCCACCCCTCAGGGGCAGCTCCCCCTCCCAGCGGACCACAGGCATGGCGTCAAAGCCCTCGGCCAGGGGACAAAGTGTGGGAAGGTGGGCGCGCTTCTCCCCAGCCCCTGAGGCTCTTTCCCCAGGGAGAAAGCCAATGGTTCCACCTCCTGCCTCTCTCTCATCTTTCTTCACCGACCCCCATGCAGGGAGGAGGTTGGCAAACGGTGGGGTGGGGGGGTCCGCTGGGCATGCTCAGCCCACTGCCCCCCACCCCTGCCCCCATGCCTGCAGGGGCTGTGCTGTGCAGGCTCGGGGCTCCCACTGGGGTCTCTGGGCCCGGCAGTCGGTCTCACGCTGGGGGGTCGGGTGGGAGGCCCAGCTGGCCTTCACGCTGAGGTGTGTCCTCTGACCAGCCCGTCAGGAGGAAAGGGCAGACCCGCACGGTGGCCTCGCAGGGTCCCGGCTCTGCACACAAATATTGGAAATGATAGTCTACAACTGTGTTGGTATGAAGACGATCCAAGTTGGGTTATGCTTTCTTCCGGTTTTAAAAGAAGTTCAGGGACTTCCCTGGTGGTCCAGTGGTTAAGACTTCCCCTTCCAATGCAGGGGGTGTGGGTTCAATTCCTGGTCTGGGAGCTAAGATCCCCATGGGTCTCGGGGCCAAAGTCTTGGGGCCAAAAAACTGAAACATAAAGCAAAAGCAATATTGTAACAAATTCAATAAAGACTTTTTTTTTAATTCTTTAAAAAATAAAAAGAAATGAAAGGAGTTCAAACATTTTTCATGGCCCCTAAAAGTCTCAAGGGCCCTGGCACTGAGCCCGTTGTGCCCGTTGGAGAAGACGGCCCTGGTGAAGAAGGTTTGGGGGCCCGGCTACTGCCTTCATGCCTCATTTCTGCACGGGTTCAGGACTCAGAATGGAAGAGTCGGCTATTTCTTGGTCCCCTTGGAGACCCTGGCAGCTCTCTACCCCATCTCTGTGTTTTATTTCCTTCACAGCACTTATCACCATCTGAAACCAGCCCGTTAAGTGTCTGCCCCATCAGGAAGCCCAGTCCAGAGCAGGGCGGTGGCTGACCCCCAGCACCTCTGTTCTGTAAACAGCTGTTGGGTGGATAGATGATGGATGGGTAGATAGGTGGATGGATGGGTAGGACAGGAGGGAGTGGAAGGAAGGAAGATGGCTAGATGGGAGGGTGGGTACATGGATGGGAGATGGATAGATGGGCAGATGGATGAATGATAAATGGGTGGGATGGGGGATGGGGGGATGGATGGGAAAATGGATGTGGGATGGAGGTGGATAAAAGAAAAGAAGGAAGGAAGGAAGGAAGGGAGATGTCTAGATGGTAGACGGATAGATGGGTGGACGAATGGGAGGAGGCATGTACTGACTTTTGATTTGATAAGTAGGTGGATGGTGAATGGATGGGCAGATGGATGGGTAGATGGATGGATGTTTGAGTGGATGGGTGAGTGGATGGTGGGTGAGTGGATGGGTGGGTCACAGAGCAGCCTCGGCGCCATGCTTTGCAGGAAGCTCTGTCAGTCCCTGCATCACCAGCACTGGGCCGGGCACAGAGGGAGGGGGCTGGGGAGTACTGGGGACCCAGCCAAAGCATCGTCAGAGGGACTGAGATGACCCCCAGGCCTACCCCCCAGGCCAGGCCCCTCCTCAGGCCCACTGTCTCCACCTCCAGCCACTTTGATGGCTACGACCCCAGCCTGGGCCTGGGGGCTGCTTCCAGGTTCCTCCTGCGCAGCCTTCACAGGTTCTCTCTCCTGCTGGCTTTCATCTGCGACCGTGAGGACCAAAGCACAGTTCACGGTGATCCTGAACGACTCTCCCTTCTGTGCAGCCGTCAAAGAGCTGCCCGTTGAGCTGTTCCCCTGGGAGCTGGAGGGGGGTCTCATGCTGCTGCCACCCCCCCACCCCCGGAGGAGAGTTCTCCTCCATTGCTCTCAGCCCCTCACGCGTGTCCCTCGCCAAACTGTCCGACTGTGCAGGAGCCCAGCTGCCGTCCCCCCAGCTCCTCCCGGAGCCCAGCTCGGGGTCTGGCACAAGCTGAGCGTTCAACACACGTGAGTGAGTGAATTATCTAAGAGACTGGGGACTTCGCACAGTGACAAATTCCTGGTGCAGGACTGCAGTCCAGGAGGATCTGGGAAGAAGCAGGCTCCCCAGGGCAGGACCGGTCCACACACACCCACACCCGCCCTGGTGTGTTCTGGACGCACAGGCAGGGCAAGTCTCCTTCCCTTCAGAGTGACGATGCAGATAGAGTGACAGCGGCGACAGAGCAGGTGCCCCTAAACGCGCTCTCCCCCTCCCAGTTGAGGCCACGAAGTGACACTACAGTTATCTCACCTCCAGTAACCCTCCCTCCCTGCAACGTTCCAGAAGTAGCAAGAGCCCGCGGAGCTACAGGAACCCGCATGGCTCTGCTCCCACGCACGTCGCCCCGTATGAAGCGCCGCAGGCTGCCGGCGTCAGGGTCATGAGTCACGAGTCCCTTTGATGCAGGGGAACGCAGACGCTGCCGGCAAGGAGGAGGGGCACGTCTGGAATCTGCACCCACCTGTCTTCTGTGAAGTTGTCCTCGGGTGAGTGCCCTCTCTGCATTCAGGGCTTACCTGCTACTTCCAGCTGTGTGACCCTGAGCAAGTGCCTTGACCTCTCTGGGCCTCCATTTGTCCCTCTGTAGGAGAGCAGTTAAGGTTACGCTGAATATCAGCAATAATATATCCATTATGGGGCTTCCCTGGTGGCGCAGTGGTTGAGAGTCCGCCTGCCGATGCAGGGGACACGGGTTCGTGCCCTGGTCCGGGAAGATCCCACATGCTGCGGAGCGGCTGGGCCCGTGAGCCATGGCCGCTGAGCCTGCGTGTCCGGAGCCTGTGCTCCGCAACGGGAGAGGCCACAGCAGTGAGAGGCCCGTGTACCGCAAAAAAAAAAAAACTATCAAAAATAGGAATGAGACTAGCCTAAGAAGCTGAACGCAGACGTGGCATGGTCCAACCATGCAGCGAGAATAAACCAACACACTGTGGGGAGGTGAGGGGAAAACACAGCAGGCTCCGGGGCTCTGCCTTGTCAGAGCTGGAAGGCACAGGACAGCGAAGCTGACCGTTAGCCGCATTCAGCAGCACAGAGGTAAACACACACACACAGAGAATTCCTGACCACGTGGGGAGTGAAGGAGGATGGAGGGGGATTTGGGAGACACAAGCTGGACCTCTTCTGCTCCCCATGCCCCCAGCACAGACAGACAGCAGCCCCAAGCACGGCTCACGGACAGACTCGCCCAAGAGTTCCCCATGAGGTGCCGTGACCACGCAGAGACCCAGCAGGACAAGCCCAGCTGTGAACGTCAGGCCTGAAGCTGCAAGTTCAGATCCCGTGTGAACCCTTCTTTCAGGCCCGAGACGTCCCCCCATTTTAATCCTGGGCTCTGTCCCATTCTGTCTCCTGTATAACATCCCAGACACATGGCCTTGGGGAACCCATGGGAACCGAAGGGACTGGAGCCTTACCCCTACAGAACCCCAGACCCTCCCGCACCCCCAGGACCCCCAGCATGGAAGGACCCCACGGAGCTCAGGACCCTCTGCCCCAAACGGGTCAGGGCCAAGGGTCATCACGCCCGGAGTCTGGCTTTCACGGGCGAGGGGATGCTAAGCCCCTCGACCTCTCCCTCCTCCCCTGGCTCTGGCAGCGAGCAGGACGGAGCAGGACCCTGGGGGCTCAGGTAGCAATGGGGGGTTTCAGGCTCTGAGACAGCAGTGGGGCTCCTGGCGTGGGTGAGCAGCTGGGCCCACCTCCCTCCCAGGGCAGAGGGGGACATGCACTTACCAGGCTGCTGAGGAGGAGATGCTGGGCCAGGGAAGGGGCGGGGCCCAGCCTGGAGGCTCCTCCAGGCACCGTGGTGGTTCCCAGGCCTGTTGCCATAGCTGCCGCTTGGAAACCCCTGGCAACGGGGCTCTGGCGTCCTCCAAGACACCAGGAGAGGGGGTGTGAGCAGAGGCTGCGGAGGGGAGATCCTGGATGGGGGCTTCCGTTCCCGCCTCGTGGTTTGAGACCCACCCAGACGCCTTTGCTGAGCTTCCCTGTCAGGGAGGCTGCGGGCGGGGTGCGGGGGTCCCCAGGTCTCAGGGCGTGTGCTGCTGACTGCATACCCAACTCTGGGGAAAGGCTGGGGCGCAGTGTTTGCACAGATGCCCACCATGGCTGACCTCAAGCTACAAGGTCACCGCACCTCATCGGCTCTCCCTGCAGAATCAACCTTGAATTTCAGTCTGAGATTTTCATGGAAAAAGTTGGAAGGAAAGAATCCCCACTACACTGTGTGTCCCTGTTTCATGTACCCACACGTGCCAACCTTGTCCGGCCCCTGACACCACATTTCAGATGCAGCCGCCCGGCCCCTCCACCCAGGACCATCCTCCGCAGGGAGAGAGCGCGGCCAGTGAGCACAGGACACCGCGGTCCCCACCTCCAACCTGACCAAACCACTCCCTCGGCCCTGGACCCTGCCCTCCCTCCCCGCCAGTTCTGACTCACAGGTCACTGGAAGGGCACAGCCTGGGGGAGGCTGGGTCCCCACCCACCCCTAGGGGCCCCTGCCCCACCTGGGAGCTGCGCATTCCTGTCTCCAGGCCCTCCCTGCCCTGGAGGGACCCTGGCTGGGCCCACAGGCTGGCCCAGACACACACCCACCCCCCTCCCCCTCAGGACCCCATGCACCATTCTCACTGGAACACTCTCCACTGTGCGGAGGACAGGAATAGAGCCCAGCCCCCTTCACAGATGAGCAAACTGAGGTTCAGAGAGGTTAGGTAAGGACCCAGGCTGCACAGCCAGCTTGCAGAGCAGCTGCCCTTCCCCCTTCTCACAAACACCTAGCCCTTCGCCCAAGGAGTGCCCAGGCCAGCCAAGCCCAGGGGACCGCCAGGCCTGGGGGCAGCCAGGCTCATATCTCAGCCCTGCCTCTGGCTGACTGGCCGTGGGGGGCGGCCAGGGGGCCGGGGGCGCCTTTCTGAGCTGCAGCTCCTTTATCCACGCAAGGCGTATCCACACTCGAGTGTGCTGAGCCCAGGAGATGCGGGGGGCGCTGGGCGAGCCCGGCTGCACCCCGAATCGTACTCCCCGCCCCCACACACAGCGGCAGCGCAGTTATACCACCCCTCGAAGATGCAAAGAAGCCCGCGAGACCTCGATAAGGTAATTTTCTTCCCGAATAGTCTCAGAGATCCCACTGTTGGAATCTCACCAGACAAGCTTAGAAGGCCTCCAGGATCCGGAATTACAGCCTCCAGGTAAGTTCAGGTGGGCCCCGGGTCTGGAGGTACAGGTCCTGTGGTAGGAGGTGGCAGGAGGTGGGGGGCTCTCGAGTGCCAAGCCGTGGGCGGGGGGCAGTGGTTCTGGGCTTTGTTCCTGTCCCGGCCTCATTGTCTTTATCTGCAAAATGGGGAGAAAGGACCTTTCCCTCTTAATTCTTGGAAACGCTGGGAGGACAAAGTAAGAACATGATTTGGGAAGGTCGAATTTCTCTGCACACAGAAAGTATTCTTTGGCGGGAACGTCCCTGGTGGTCCAGTGGTTTAGACTGCGCGCTCCCAGTGCAGGGGTCCGGGGTTCGATCCCTGGTCAGGGAACTAGATCCCACATGCCGCAACTAAGAGTTCGCATGCCACAACTAAGGAGCCGGCAAGCCGCCACTGAGACCCGGTACAGCCAAATAAATAAATACTTTTAAAAAAGAAAAGCATTCTTTGGCAAAGTAACCGGGATTCAAATCCAGAGCTGTGGCTTTGGCCCGGCTGCCAGGGGGCACATAACCCTCCAGGACTCTGTCCTCGTATGAAACGGGAAGGAGAATCCTTGTTCTGCCGTGGCACTGCCGCCCGCCCCACCAGCCACCACCACCTCCTGACTGCTCCTCTGACGGCCGGACTGCACCCAGCCCTGGCCAGGGTCTCTGCTCGGTACCAGGGCCCCCCTCCCCCACCCCGCAGTGGGTCTGGGAGGCGGGGCTGCCCTCAACAGCATCCCTGGCCTCTATTCCCTAGAGGTTGGTAGCCATGCCTCCACCCAGTTGTGACAACCAGCTTCCACCCAGGCCTTGCCAGCTGTCCCCGGGGGCAAACTGCCCCCAGCTGAGAACCAGCGATCAGGAGCCCAGACTGTCCTTTTTCCCCTCTCTGACTCCTTCCCCAGACTGGGACGGCTCAGGCCCAGCCCTCGCCCTGCTCAGGCCTTCATAAAGCAAGCCCACGTCACGGGGCGCCACATTTGGGAGGGAAGGAAGCAGGGGAGGAAGGAAGGAAGGCAGGGAGGGCGGGGGAGGGGAGAGGGATGGAGGGAGACATGTGAGCATGAGTGACCCGGGGCCCTCTGAGAGCCGGTGCTGCGCCCCATCACCTGCCTCCACCTCTTCCGGGTCCTCCCTCCACCCCCGCTGAGCGGACAGGAGGTCGGGAGCAAGTTGGATCCAGGGTTTTTTTTTTGTTTTTCTTTTTTGCGGTCCGCGGGCCTCTCACTGTTGTGGCCTCTCCCGTTGCAGAGCACAGGCTCCGGACGCACAGGCTCAGCGGCCATGGCTCACGGGCCCAGCCGCTCCGCGGCATGTGGGATCTTCCCGGACCGGGGCACGAACCCGTGTCCCCTGCATCGGCAGGCGGACTCTCAGCCACTGCGCCACCAGGGAAGCCCGTGGATCCAGGTTTTGTGGGCCCTGAAGCTCATACAGTTTGGGGCTCTCTTTACAGAAAAGAATACAAACGTACAGACACAAAATTAGGTATGAAAGGGAACATTTATTTAGAGTGAGAACAAAACGAAGACAAATTTAAATTCGGACAAAACGTACAAAATCTGGAAAAACAACAACATATGTTTATTCATTAGCTGCCTGCTCCAGCTCCATGATACTTTTCCTGGCACATTTTGGCCGCATCCTTTTCAGTCATCTCAGCGTATGACAATGTGACGTCACGTTTGAAAGAAGGAATATATATATATTGTTGTCTTTCTTCCAGCAGGGCTGATTGAAATTCATTTTGTCTTATTCAGAGTTAGGACACGTAGAATGTGGCCCCCACCCACACATGCACTGTTTGCAGGACAGCCTAGTTTCTTGTGCCCTAAACAACAATTCTGGTCAATACCATTTCCTAAGATTCCCGTTTCTAAAAAGGAAACAATGCATGGCACACGTTTATCGTTGCATACAACGGACGATAGACCACATTTCCGTTCTGACGAGGCGTTGATGAGCATTGCATCATCTGCACAGTGGTGTGCGTCTGGACGACTAGCAGGGCCCACAGCTGGCTCCGGTCTGTACCCCTTTGTCGTGTCCCCTCCGCCACCCGCGTGCTTGCAGCGCTGGACGCTCAGGACGCGTTCACATCCCATATAGCCCTTGCCCTGCACCTTCCCGTCACCCTGCCAATGGGATGTTTTGTGCCTGGGTCTTAAGTTATACAAGAGGCTGAGTGATGACATACAGAGGTAAGGACGCTGAAACAAAAATTTGATGTTACTCATAGATGCCTAGAAATGAGAGGGCCAGCACACCTGGCAGGGACCCAGGAGGAGCAGGGGGAAGGCCTGGACCATAGCCCTAACTGGGATTCTCGCAGGAAAGGCAAGGCAGCGCAGGGGAACCGCTTGGGACTGGTTAGTTTAAGTAATTCCAGCAGGCTCTGGGGCACAGGGGCTGTTCCTAGTCATCTGGTACCTGGCCCTGGGGACCTGGCTGATCAGGGCAGGGGAACACTTGCTTGATGAGTGAGAGATAAGGAAAGAGGTGGTGCTGAGAATGGGCTCCAGGTCACAGGAGAGATGCAGACAACTTTATCTGTTAGTCTGTCCTTATGGCTAATGGATGCCAAGCAGATAAACGCAGATGCTAGGAAAACACCAATCAAGGGAGGAGCTGGGATTTCCCTGGTGGCACGGTGGTTAAGAATCCACCTGCCAGTGCAGGGGACACGGTTCGAGCCCTGGTCCAGGAAGATCCCACGTGCCGCGGAGCAACTAAGCCCGTGTGCCACAACTACTGAGCCTGCGCTCTAGAGCCCGCAAGCCACAACTACTGAGCCTGTGCTCTAGAGCCTGCGTACTGCAACTACTGAGCCCGCATGCCACAACTACTGAAGCCCGCACGCCTAGAGCCCGTGCTCTGCAACAAGAGAAGCCACCGCAATGAGAAGCCCGTGCACCGCAACGAAGAGTAAACCCCGCTCGCCGCAACCAGAGAAATCCTGCGCACAGCAACAAAGACCCAACGCAGCCAAAAATAAATAAATAATTTTTGAAGAAAGGGAAGAGCTGGCAGGGGGACCGACGGTGGGAGGAGGGTGAGCTGGGGGTGCTTATTCCTCTGGCTCCCCCACTTCCTCTGAATAAACTGTGCTCCGCTTCCCAAAACCACACGTACTCTCAGGTCCCAAAGACAGTTCGCACATTAACACGCTAAAGACACAATGCAGGTGAACATCTCAACAGATGCAGAAGAATTCAATAAAATTCCATTTCTGTCCTTAAGAAAGCATGTTAGCTGCTTCAGAGAAGGGAACCCTGTTAATCTGATAAAGGCTCTCTACCTAAAACCTCGAGTTAATGGGGAAATGTGGAAAGCTGTCCCTTTGAGATCAGCAAGAAAACAAAGGTTCCCATTGGTACCGCCGTTCAATGTCAGCCTGGACGTGGCAGGCAGCACGGCGAGTCGGGTCAGGTTTGTAAGGAAAGAAACAAAGCTGTCGTTATTCACAGGTGACACGGTCGCACGTGCGAGAGAATCTGAAAAATCTTCAGAGGAGTTAGGATAATGAATAGAGAGTTCAGCAAAGTTGTCGGACCCAAAATCTATGTGCCATATGCAACTTTACTTCTCTATACTAGCAGCAATGCTGGAAAAATAAAATTTCATAATTAGACATTATTTATAACAGCATCAAAAATATCTAAAGTCTAGGAATAAGGTAGCGGGTCACTATAAAGGAGATTCTAAGACACTGTCAGACACATTAAAAAAAAAGGTCTAGGGCTTCCCTGGTGGCGCAGTGGTTGAGAGTCCGCCTGCCGATGCAGGGGACGCGGGTTCGTGCCCCGGTCCGGGAAGATCCCACATGCCGCGGAGGGGCTGCGCCCGTGAGCCGTGGCCGCTGACCCTGCGCGTCCGGAGCCTGTGCTCCGCAACGGGAGGGGCCACGGCAGTGAGAGGCACGCGGACCGCAAAAAAAAAAAAAAAAAAAGGTCTAAATAAATGGAGATGAGCGTGTTCATGGATTGGACGGCTCAATATAGATCCTCCCCAAATTCACTCATTCTTACCATATTGATTTATAGAATCAAAGAAATTTCTATCCAAATCCCCACCAAGTTTTGCGGAACTTAAAATACTGATGCCAAGATTAACATGGAAACACAGATTCAATTCAACAAGTACTTACTGCTCCTGCCACTTGGGACACAACAGAATCAAATCAACAAAGATCTTGCCTCATGCAGCTTGCGTTCCAACGGAACTGTCATTCCACACAGCACGTCAGCGAATTTCCCAGTGTGACCAGATAGTAGATGTTTGCTTTGGGAACACGAAGAGCAGAGCAGGTTAGGAGCACTGGGATGCTGTGGGTGGGCGGGAGGCAGGGAGGGCAGCCCGCAGATGGTGGCCGAAGGTGATGTTTGCAAGACACAAGCATGGCTGAAACACCAAGTGATAAGAGGTGGGGTCTTGCTGTACCAGACGTCAGGGCACACGATGGACCTTCATCATCAAGATGGTGTGGGGTTGGCACAGGGAAGACTCAGAAACAAGTGGGACAGAATAGAGACCCCCAAAACAGACCCTTGTCTATGCAGACATTTGATTTAAGGCAAAGCCGGTAGGGGTTGGGGAGCGGTGTGCTCCTACCCTCAGAAATCAATCCCAGGGGGCGTGAAGACTCCAAGGGGAAAGGCGAAGCTACAAAGCCTTTGGAAGATAATACGGAATGTATTCATGACCTTGAAGTTGGAAGAGCTCCCTTAAGAAAGACACAAAAAGCAGTCACAATCAAAGGAAGATGTTGATAATTTCAGGTATATTAAACTGTCTGTACATCAAAAGATGCCTGTAAAAGAATGAAACCGAGACGCAGGATGGGAGAAGGCATTTGCAACACACAAAATGACGAAGCGCGAGTGTCTAGGTTATATAAAGAGCTTCGGGAACTTCACAAAGGAGGAACTCGGAATGCCTGATACAGACGGAGAAGTGTCCTAACAGTCAGGAAAATGCTGTTAGAGAACCCAGGCAGGGGGCCTGCCACAGCTACGCACTGCCCGTGGGCACACAGGTGCCTGTGGCCACGGAGGGAACAGGGTGGGCTTGGCTGTTCAAGCTGTGGACGTGCAAGCCAGGGGACCCAGCAAGTCCACTCCTGGGCAAATACTCCATGAAATGCAAGCTTGCGCACCTGCTCTTAGCAGCCTTGTTGACAGTCGCCAGACACCAGGAACCAGCCGGGTGGCCGTCATCACTAGACTGGATGAAGGAGGTGAGGCGCACTCCTGAGACGTCTGCCGTGCAGTCCTGAGCATGCAGGAACCAGAGCTCCTCGGGGCAGGGACGCGTCTCGGTGGAGGGGAAAAGGTGCGAGGGATACACGCAGTGTGAGTCCACGTGTACAAAGTGCAAACCAAACCCTATTGTTTAGGGACGCAATCAATGTTGTAAAGAAATGCAAGGGACTGATGACAGTAAACATAGGAGAGCAATTACCTTACCGCCGAGGAGGAGGAGGTCTGGGGAGGGAGGGGTCCCCGGGCTCACTTCTGCTGGGTGGCTTAACCCGGCAGGAGCAACCATCATCGCACCTGCCTGGGCAGGAAGGGCTCCAGGGCACGTCACCACGGCAGTTTCGTGGGACTTCCGTGGGACTTCCCCGGCGCGTCCGCGCTTCCCCTGCCTGGGGCATGGGTTCCATCCCTGGTGGGGAGCTAAGGTCCCACATGCCACGCAGTGCCTCCTGGGAGGCAGGAAGCAAGTCGTGAGTGGAAAACGCACTCTCCTAACGCCTGGTCTAGGATGCATGCTTAGGGAGGCCGGGTCACTCAGCGATGGGACAGCTCATTGTCAGCTCCGCCTGGTGACCCCCCAGCAGAGTACTGTACGCACCTGCCTTAGAAGGGGCACGCCCTCACACCTCCCAAAGGCAGAGATTCTAGTTGTTTGTTTGCCACTGTGTCCCCGGCCCCCAAAACAGCCCCTGACCCACGGTGAGGGCTCGGCAGTATTTGCTTAGTGGACGAATGAACCTCTGGCTTTATGACAAATACCATAGCAATTGACCTTAGGGGTCAGAGGGCAGGATGAGAGGAAGGGGGATCATCGTGTCCTGGGCTAGATCAGCTGCCATGAGTTCGAATCCTGGCTCTGCCACTTTCTAGCTGTCTGACCTGGGACAAGTGACCTCACCACTCCAAACCATAATTTTCTCCTGTGTAAATGGCGGTGTTTACGGGACACTTCCTAGCAGAAAGCCAGGCACCCACACAACACTCATTAGGCATAGAGGTCCTCACTCCATCTCTGGAGAGCAGGAAGCCCAGCTGTTCTGTCCCCATCAGATGGCTGCTGCGGTCCCAGAAGACGCGTGTGACCTTCTCGAGTCACGCACCTGTCACTCTTGTCATCAGAAAAGGTGTCCTTCCCCCCCCCCAAGTGCAACCACCCATTGAGATGGGACCCTGGGAACTGGGCCACTTAGGGAAGCGCTCAGGTGGCCGGGGGGAGGCGGGTGGGGGGGGCAGTGCCAGGGGCACTAAGCAGGAGTCTCGAGGCAGAGTCCTGGCCACGGCGAGGGGCTGGGCCCAGAGCCAATTTAACTGCACCTCAGCGGGTGCTGCAAAGTTGGATTCACACAAAAAGTACCTGAGTGCACGTCTCTTTGGGGGAGGCTGGAGCGCGGAGGAGGATGAACTCTTACAAAAACGTCAACTTTTTAAAATGCTTTTCTTTGCCAAGTTTCAGCCTGGTGGGAGTTTCATGTCAGAACCACTAAGTAGGAGTTGATAACGGACAGGTTAATCATTCTCATGCAGGGGTGCAGTGCTGAGCGATGATCCAGGCACCCAGGTGAGGTGCTTCCAGGGGCTGCCAGCGCGGGAGACCCCAGGGAGAGCAAAGGGCACGGGAGCAGGGGGTGGGAGAAAGCAGGGGAGGGGTCCCCATGTCCCCACCACAGTACACACCTGGGTGGGAGAGGCTTCAGGCCAGCCCCCATCCCCTTGGGACCAGGATGCCAGAGTCTACAGAAACACTGGGGGGTGGGGGGACTTCCCTGGTGGCGCAGTGGTTAAGAATCCGCCTGCCAATGCAGGGGACACAGGTTCGAGCCCTGGTCCAGGAAGATCCTACATGCCGTGGAGCAACTAAGCCCACGAGCCACAACTACTGAAGCCCGCGTGCCCTAGAGCCGGGGGGCCGCAACTACTGAGCCCGTGCACTGCAAGTACTGAAGCCCACGTGCTAGAGCCCGTGCTCTGCAACAAGCGAAGCCACCACGATGAGAAGCCCACGCACCGCAAGGAAGAGTAGCCCCTCATCTCGTCGCAACTAGAGAAAGCCCGCACACAGCAACAAAGACCCAACACAGCCCCAAAATAAAAATAAATAAAAAATTAAGAGATTTAAAAAAAGAAACACTGGGGAGCAGAAGGGAGTGGGGAGCTGTCTGGAGCCTGGAAAGAGCTTTGAGCTGCCTTCTCTCCCCCAACCCCCAGCCCCAGCCCCCTTCACCAGCCCACAGATCCTGATGGCTAAGGTCTCCCCCAGGAATGTTCTGGATCTGAAGTGGGTACGAGATCTTCACCATCTATTCCTTTGCCCATCATCACCAAGGGCTTTGTGACACCTTGTTTTGAAGAAAAGGCAGCATATTCTAGGACCAGTCTGGGAACAAGGGAAGAATTCATCATGCCTCCCTACATCCTTCCATCCTTCCATCCTTCCATCCATCCATCCATCCCTCCACCCATCCATCCACCCACCCATCCATCCCTCCACCCATCCATCCCTCCACCCATCCAACCACCCATCCATCCATCCATCCATCCACCCATCCCTCCATCCACCCATCCATCCATCCATCCACCCATCCATCCACCCATCCCTCCATCCAACCATCCATCCATCCACCCATCCATCCACCCATCCATCCACCCATCCATCCATCCATCCATCCATCCATCCATCCACCCATCCCTCCATCCATCCATCCACCCACCCATCCATCCATCCACCCATCCCTCCATCTATCTATCCATGCATCCATTCATCATCCGTCCTTCCATCCCTCCATCCACTTACACATCTACCCATCCATCTATTCATACATCCATCATCTATCCATCTATCCATCCATTCCACACACCTTCATTGAGCACCAACTCTGAGCCCAGCCCTGTGCTGGAGACAAGGATGCAGGAAACACAGTCACTGCTCTCAGAGGACATATGGTCCAGGAGGGAAGATGACATGGACAGAAGCACAAGAAAAAGACACAGAAGCAAGGCTGTGGCTCGTGCTCCACGTCCCGTGGGGACAACTGGAGTTACTGGCGTTATGAAGAGAAGATGTGAGGGAATTGGCAACCTGTTGGGTACCCACCACAATAGCTGGCAGAGGAGAAGGAGAACAAGAGACGGTGATGAGCAGTAAAAATGTTACCAGGTCAGCAGAGTATAAATCCCAGCGGCTGAAGGATGCTTGGGGCTGGGCCCTGGAGGGTCTACTGGAAAGACGGGTGGTGTGATTACTGCATGGGTGCTTGGAACTGTGTTCAGGAGGCAGGTAGAGTTCACGTAATGGGTCACAAAGTGGTCTGGCCATAGGAGTAGGTGGCTGGGGTAGGTTGGAGGTCAAGTTCATCAGAGGAGAGCGGGTGGATGGATCACCCACCTGGAAATTGAAATCCCTGAGGATGATAAGGGGAGAGGGTTAAAGAGGGATGCTGTCTTTGAAGGACAGGGGAGCCCCATTTTCAGTTAGAGCGAGATCAAGGTTCAGACAAAAGGTATAGGATGTGGCAGTGTCGTGGCTCAGGAGGGCACAGCTGGAGCATTTGGGGGGTCAGGGGGCCATGGGGGAAGGGTCAGAGAAGGGATGTACAGAGCCGCACAGGCAAGTATGGCCTGGGAGACTTGAACATGACATACAGAGGGAGAACAAGGCACGTCTCCAACAGCTAAGTCAGCCGGCCCTTAAACACACTTGCTGCTGGAAGCTGAGCCAGCCCGGACGCCACGGCCCCCAAGGTGAGCACTTTGCTTTGCTCAGGGAGGCGTCCCCCAAGCACAGCCTCCCTTTGCCTCAGCAGGCAACGGATGCAGCCAACTCCTGCGACACAGGTCGAGGGCTCCCCCAGCACTGTGTCTGTCTGCGGATGGACACACCTCCGCCCTCACAGCGGGCAGGGAGGGGAGTCCTCAGCACCCAACCCCGGGCCGGGCAGGGTGGGTGCCCTGAACCGAGGCAGAAGAAGTCGAGCCGGCAGCTGCTGAAAACCAACGTCCACCCTTGGGGGATAAGCCGAGGGGCAGAGACGGGCCTCACCCGGAGCGCCTGCTCCGTGCCCGGCCTGCTCTGAGCGCAATTCACTCACTGAAAGGAAGACTTCCTATTCTGACACGTAGAATGCACACCGAGGAGTGTTTAAAGTGTGGGCACCCGACTGGAGGAACGGAGACAAGACGCACCCCTGTGCTCTGCCCGCTTCTGCAGAGGGAAGCCATCTTGGAAGTCCTGCACCGCAGGTGGGGCAGGCTGGGTCCCTGCATCACCACCTGGACCACTGCCTGCTGACCAGGAGCATCTGCCTTTCAGATCTGAACAGGAGGATGAAGAAACATCTCTCCTCTGGGGGCCTTTATGCACTTTGCTATACGTATTTTGTTATAGGAGTTAGCCTAATGTAACTAATGAACAGGATAAGTGCATTAACTGTTAATAGCCAAGCAGCTGGGAACTGGTGCTTCTGACTAAGAGGGAGTAACAGGCACTGAATTTGCCCTTTTGCCTGAAACAACTAAACAACTGGATAAAATATAGGAAACAATGGTTCTCGAGATACTGGACATGAGGCAGGAAGAACAGCAGATCACCTTAATTCCAGGCACCTTAAAGCCTTTTCTGGAATAACACAGGCTACGATTTAAAACTAACTAAATATCATACTCAGCTGAGAAAAAGACTGAAATAATGCCATTTGCAGCAACATGGGTGGGCCTAGAGATTATCAAACTAAATGAAATAAGACAGAGAAAGACAACTATCATATGATATTACTTATATGTGGAATCTAAAAAAAAAAGATACAGGGACTTCCCTGGTGGCGCAGTGGTTAAGACTCCAAGCTCCCAATGCACGGGGCCCGGGTTCAATCCCTGGTTAGGGAACTAGATCCCACATGCCACAGGGCAACTAAGAGTTTGCACGCCACAACTAAGGAGCCCGCCTGCCGCAACTAAGACCCAGCGCAACCAAATAAATAATTTTTTTTTAAATAATAAAAATTTTAAATGATACAAATGAACTTATTTACAAAACAGAAATAGACTCACAGACATGGAAAATGAACTTATGGTTACCGAAGGGGAAAGAGGGGGGAGCGATAAATTGGGAGTTTGGGATTAACAGTTATACACTACTATATATAACATACATAAACAACAAAGATCTACTGTATAGCACAGGGAACTATAATCAATATCTTGTAATAACCTATCATGGAAAAGAATCTGAAAAATAATATATATATATATGTATATAAAACTAAAACACTTTGCTGTACACCTGAAACTAACACAACGTTATAAATCAACTATACTTCAATTAAAAGAAAGTAACTAAATATCAATTCCTGGGACTTCCCTGGCTGTCCAACGGTTAAGACTCCACACTTCCACCATAGTGGGTACAGGTTCAATCCTGGGTCAGGAAACTAAGATCTAAGACCCCGCAAGCCGGCGTCCTCATCGACCCTCCACTTGGAATGCTCTCCTGTTACCTGAAAACTGGGTTTCCCTCTTAGTGGGTGTCAAGCCAAAACACACAATCAAGTCAAGTAGTGGGAGAAGGATTTGTTACTTGCAGTAAGTAAGGAGAACATCGAGGCTACTTCCCAAAGCAGTGTCGCCCTGAACAGCAGAACTGGGGAAGCTTTAAGCTAAGGGAACATGCATACTCATGAGGGGGCTTGCGCAGGAGGAATTTAGCATAGAACTGGGGCAAGAGTCATCGCGGGTTGACAGTCCAGGTCTTAGTTGATTGAAGCCAGCAAAGATCAATATTGTCCATTCTCTGGCTCCAGTGAGTCTGGTGGCCAATTGTCTGAGGAGGTTCGGACCCTGTAAAAACAGCTCGAAAATCTGTATCAGAATAATCTTTACCTTTGAAACAGAACTGGGAGTCTTTATGACTGATTTAGTATCTCCGATACGGTTAAATGATTTTCCTGGCCTGGAAATAGCTGTTTGCTCTTACATTCTTTTGTTTCCTTAAAATCATTAACTCCTGAGACGTGTTCTTCCGCAAAGGCGAGCATTGTGGCCAGGCTTAGATTACAACATGGCCTACACCTAAAGTGGCTTCTCTTATGTCAAGAAGCCATGCCTGGTTCTCTTTCTTTGGGGTCTCCCTTGTCCCCCATCTGCCTGCACTCCCTCCCAGGCACAGTCCAGCGTCCGTACCAGATGGATTCACCCTGTCCCTTCTCAAACCATCCAAGCACCTAGGGGGTGCCTCTACCCGACCCTATAAGCTACTTGGGGGCCGCAATCTGCTTCTCACTCTTTCCCCGTTTCCTGCTCTTCCCCCAGGGAACTGACCGGCTCACCGGCCCCATCAAATTGGCCGCGTTCAGTTTTGCTCGATTTACGAAACAGCAGGTGGGAAGAAAGGAAACAGGTACACAAGTGTCTCTAATACAGAACAAGTGCATGGAAGATAAGCGGGATGCAGTTCAAAGACAAGTGTTGGGGTGCCAGCGCTCCCTGGGTCACGGGGAAAGCTTCGGGAGGACGGGAGCGAGAAGGCTGTTTTCCTCTGACAAGTGAAGGAGTGGGCTGGGTGGGTCTAGGGTTCCCAACAGAGACACTGACGCTGGAGTGCCGAGCAGAGGCCACCTTCCAGAGACCATAATGACAAGGAAGGCTCAAGACCAAGGCAGATGACACAGAAACAATCTAAGGTGCGGCAGACACGCTCCCGATTTCTGAACTGTTTACTCTTTCTACGGAGTCGAAGGGAAAGGGCGCTCCGGTCAATCCGGGCTGCGCGGTCGGGGCTCTTTTCTCCACCAAGTCTCTAGCAACCCCGCAATCCCAGCTAGGGCATAGCCCTAGCCGCAGTTGGTGGCTCCCGTCGTCACGAGGCCGCGGCGTGGTTGCCTAGGAAACGCCCGCGTGCCTCCGCAGGGCTCCCCGGGCCTTGTAGTCCGCCGGCCGCCTCTCTTGGACCGGCCACACGGGGAGAGACTACAACTCCCAGGAGGCAGCGCGGCGGGCCCTGGGGGCGGGGCGGGTCCTGGTGGGCGGGTCCGGCCTAGGGCCTTTTCCCTCCCGCAGCTCCTAGGGTCTCCGCGGCTGGAGGAGGAAGATGGCGTCTGGGAGGGCTCGAACCTGGCTGCGGGAGCTCCGGCCGCCGCCGCTGCTCCTGTTGCTGCTGCTCCTTGGGCCGTGGCCGGCGGCGGGCCACGGCGGCAAGTACTCGCGGGAGAAGAATGAGCCCGAGCCTTCTTCGAAGCGCGAGCCCGGGGGGGAGTTCCGCATGGAGAAGCTGAACCAGCTGTGGGAGAAGGCCCAGCGGGTGAGCGGCGGCCGGGCCCCTCTACGTCGGGGGTCCGCGGGGCCGGGGCTTCCTCTACCTCGGGGGTCCGCGG
>NW_020837950.1:73600748-73615694 GCF_003676395.1 Aethalodelphis obliquidens
TCGGGGGTCCGCGGGGCCGGGGCTTCCTCTACCTCGGGGGTCCGCGGGGCCGGGGCTTCCTCTAGTTTCGGGGGTCCGTGGGGCAGGGGCTTCCTTTAATCCTGGGATCGGCGGAGCCCGGGCCGGGGTCTCTTCTAATCCCGGGGTCCCCGGGGCCCGGGTCTCCTCTAACTTTGGGAGTCTACGGGGCCGGGGCCTTGAGCCTTTGACAGCCTAACACCGGCCCGCAGAGGTAGGTGTGGGTACCCCTTGCCTTGCGCCTCCGGGAAGAGGGACCCTGGCCTGGTGATGACAGGCGAAGACTTGGGAGGCCTTGGTGCCTGGGCAGAAGGGCCGCCCCGCCAGTTTGAACTGGCAGCTTTGCAGCTGAGGCCGAGATCCCTCCCTGCAGGCAGACCCAGGTCTCCTGCCTTGCACGTTTTTGCCTTTTCTCCTACGTTGTATTTCTCTGTATGGAGAAACAAGAAAAACAGGTGACGCTGAGCACGGAGACAAGCCCAAGGACAGCGGAAATCCTAGAAGCAAAAGCCAGTTCTTGTTAAATCGGGTGAGGGGATGTGGTGAGGTGAGAGGAGAACACCCGAAACTTAAGACGCTAGTGAACTAAATCTAAATCCAACTGTGCTCATTTTAGAGAAGAAAGCAAGAAAGCCCAGAGAGCAAAGGACGCCTCCAAGGTCACTCCGCCTGGGGGTAGAATTGGGACTACCGCGCTTGCTGCTTGGGGTGTGACCTGGACCCCGCCACCGCCTCGTTAACATAGCGGCCCCTCGTTTGTTGGGTGGGGTTTGTTTTTAGTGAAATGGGTATTTACAAACTTCCCCCAACCCTCTGGGCCGCAGCGTCTTCATGAGATCCAGGCTTCCACTTTTAAGCATTCCTGAGTCCTCAAGAAGGAGAGTAAAACAAAGGACTGAGTTTTGGAAGAAAGGGGAAAACGGCAGGAAGGAAAGGTGGAGGGAGGGGTAAGGGCTCAGGAAGGGATGTGGCAGGGGGACTGCAGGGCAGGCAGGGGCAGGTGGATGCCCCCAGGCCCAGCGCTGTTCCCAGACCAGTGGCCCTGAGGATCCTGGTGGGGGCCCAGCTGTCAGGGCCCACTGTGTGTGTGCAGCCTTCCGGGGTAAGAGAGAGCACTCTGGGCTGGAGAAGCAGGGGGGGGCTTCCTGGAGGAAGCGGACCTTGTGTCCAGGAACCTGCCCTGAGCCCTTCTGCTTGCAGGGCTGTCCTGGTCAGCCCCGCCTTGTCCGTCCAGATGCTGCTTTGCATCTGCCCAGCCTGGGCAGCCTCTTCACACCTCCTGGCTGTCACCTGCCCTCGAGCTGCACCCGCCTGAACCGCCCCCCCCCCCCGCCCCCATGCTCAGTTCACTGCTGACCTGGGCAGCCTCAGGTCACATCTGTCCGAGAGAGTCTGAATCAGTTCTGCAGGAACCCCAACCCTGCCCCAGCCTTGGACGGACGGGCCTTGGACTGGATGACCTTTCCGGGCCCCTTGGCCCTGAATTCTGCAATTGCACGTACAAGTCTCTTCTGCTGAACGAAATGTGCAGACCTTCCAGGGTGGGGTCCATGCCTGTTGGCATTTTCCAGGTCCCTCCTCACATCCGGACACCTCGCGTGGGTAGGCAGACCCACAGAATACAAGCTGGCCTGTCCCGGGCTCTCTACGCTGAGAAGCTTCAAGGGCGGCGGCGGAGTTGGTCCCGGGTGGCGAGCTGTGCAGTCCTCCCGGTGCCGGGCTGGGGTGGGCACTGCCGCTGCTCAGAGCCAGTGCCCAGGGCGGTGTGGGGCACCCGGCACACCTGTGCCAGGGTTCTCAGCCTTGGATAATTTGCTCTCTGGAAACATCAAGTGTTTCTTTGTTTTCTAAACATGAAACGATCTCATAGCATGTCATGCCTAGCGTGTACCCAGGGTGAGGGAGAGGAGTCTGATGAAGGCGCCCGCCTCGCCCTCTCTTTCCAGCCCACCTTCTGCGGGGGTGGGGGCAAGTCCCGCCTTGGTCAACAGATGCCTCCCCACCGTGAGAGCAGACCAGGGAACTGCTGGTGTTGCTTCATCACAGCCCAGCACCTCCAGTCTTGACTTGCTGTGAAACTGCAGTGCCTTTTGATGCAGGCGCTCTAGAAGAGCTGTGGGCCAGGCGGCAGGCACAGGGTTACTTCCAGAGCCTCGCGAGTCTTGTGACCTCTCCGGGGTGTTGCAAGGCTCCTGAGCAGGGAGGGGCCGGAGCCGCCCTTGGAGCTTTTCGGGGTGGGTGAAGCCGTGGGCAGTCGTCCCGAGGGGTGCCCCTGTGGAGATGTCTGGTTGGCGTCTCCCTCCCGGGGTTGCCGCGCGTGCGTGTGTGTGTGTGTGTGTGTGTGTGTGTGTGATAAGAACTTAAGGTAGATCTACCCTCTTAGCGCATTTTTAAATAATAAGCATGCAGTGTAAATAGTGGAGGGTGTTGCGCTATGCAGTGAGCCTCGGGACTTGCATAACTGCCTTTGTGCCCTTTGACCCGCACCTTGCGTCCCCTCTTGGCTGTTGTGAATAGTGCTGCGGTGAGCATGGGACCCCAGATCTTTCTTCAACGTCCTGATTTCAGTTCCTTCAGATAAATACCCAGAAGTGGGCTTTGCTGGATCACAGTGTATTGATGGTTCTCGTCTTCATTTTTGAGGAACCTCTGCACTGTTCTCCACAGTGGCCGCGCCAATTTTGCAGTCCCAGCAGCAGTGCACGAGGGTTCCCTTTTCTCATCCTCACCAACAGTTGTTGTTTTCTGTTTGTTTCCCATAGTAACCGTCCAATGGGTGTGAGGCGGTACCTCACTGGGGTTGGATTTGCGTTTCCCCGATGAGTCGAGATGTGGAGCATCCTTCCAAGTGCCTGTCAGCCATTTGTATGTTGTGTTTGGAGCAATATCTATTCAAGGTCTTCACCTATGTTTTAAAAAATCAGGTCATTACTTCTATTCAACGTAGTTGTGGAAGTTCTAGTCAGAACAGCTAGGGAAGAAAAAAGAAAGAAAAGTCATCCAAAAAGAAAGAAATAAAAGTCATCCAAATCAGAAGGGAGGAGGTAAAGGTGTGTGTCTGCAGGTGATGTGACCTTATGCGGAGAACCCTAAAGACGCCAGGAGATAACTCAGATCTAGTTAACAGTCACCGTGGCTGCAGGATGCGGAAGCAACATAACAGCCTCGGCTGCATTTCTGTGCACCAACGTCAAACTCTCTGAGAAGGAAATTAACGAAACAATCCCATTCACGGTAGCAGCAGAAGGGATAAAGTACCCAGTGACATTTCGCCATGTGTCCTGGGCCAGTTCTTAACCTCCCTGGGCCTCAGTTTACCCGAGCAGCCTGCAGGGTGATGGTGAAAGTTGCAGAGGCAGAAGAGAAGGTGCCGGGCTCGTGAGGCCCCTGGCTGAGAGCAGCTCCGTGGAGGGCGCCGTGCGCACCCTGAGCCTTGGGCCGAGGGTGTCCGGGATGCGGGCCCAGCGGCGACGGCCGCTGACGAGCGGCTTCCTCCTGCCCAGCTGCTTGTCTCCTGGTTGTAGGTGATTTACTCCACTTTAATATTTGACAGAGGCTGCTCTGCATTTGGAGTCTATTAACCAGTTCTTCTCACGTGAGCCATTAACAGTTAACTTCAAGTTAAGGAGGTTAGAAGGGTCCGGAGAGTGGCCTTCTTTGCCTGGGCTCCGTGCCTGCTGTTGGGGGCAGCACTGTCACCCGGGGCATCTCCAGCCCTGAGCCCGCGGGCCTCCACGCTTCAGAGGAAGGCTGGCACCAGATCACGACTCACCCTTGTGAGACGCAGAGCCTCGGACGCTGCTGGGCACCAGTCTGCAGCTCGGGGCTCCGGCCCGGACGTTGGCGCCCGGGGAGGTGGACAGCCAGGAAGGTGTGCAGGGGGCAGGTCCCAGCGCCCTCGCCCACTGTCCTGTCATCTGTGGGGAGCGCCTGCCTGGGGTAGCACAGCCATCCGGGGAGCCGATGCACCCAAGGGCTACCTGGGAGGAGCCCCACACTCGCAGCCTCCCCAGGGCCCCGGCTGGGAACTGGGAACGTGAGGCGTCCTGCGACAGGAGCCCCTGGGCCACCAGCACCTGCACACTCAGGCTGCTAGTGGCGGGCAGCTCCCCGGGGACCTGGGATCTGACGAGGCTGGCGAGCGGCCTCGGGGTGTAAGGGCCGGTGGTTTTCAGGCTGCGGGCAGAGGTCCCTTTGAGGCTCTCGTGCGGGGGCACATGCGGGACTTCGGCCGCCTGGGACCCCGGCACGGTCTCCCCGTCGCTGGCGTCTGCTCTCCGAGGTCAGCGTCTCCCGGGCTGTCGCTGGTCCTCGTGCAGCTGGGGGTCACATGTCCTCTCTTCTCCCCCCGTAGCTTGATCTGCCTCCTCTGAAGTTGTCCGAGCTCCATGCTGACCTGAAGATACAAGAACGGGACGAGTTCAAGTGGAAGAAATTGAAGGCTGAAGGCCTGGATGAAGATGGAGAGAAAGAGGCGAAGCTCGCCCGCGGGCTCAGCGGTACGTCTCTTCTCAGCCCAGGGGCGGCGGTCGCCCAGGCTCGGGCCCCAGCTTCTTACTCTGACTTCGTTTGATTAAGAGTCGGGGCTGTCCTCGTGAGCCTGGCCCTGGCAAGGTGACCCTCAGCCGTGGGCAGGCACAGCTGCCGGGCTGTCCTGTGCGGGCTCTTGGCACGTGGGAGGGAGGGCCAGGGCGAGGACGTCTGGCCGCGTTAGCACACAAGCAACCAGGGCTGCTTGGTCCAGGGAGGCGGCTGGGATGGCCAGATGCCCACGGTCACCTGCACGAGGAAGCAGGGATGTTCCCAGGGTCTGGCCGTGTGAAGAGCACTGCCCCCGCCAGGCCGAGCCTTGTGGCCCCTGTGGCCCACCCTGCATCTAGGGCTCCCAGTGCGTCCAGGTGGCCCAGGGCTGGGAGATGGAGGAGGGTGGGGGGCAGGGAGAGCCCCCTGCCCGTGATGCCCGCACCGCAGGCTGGACACCAGGGACACACGCTCTTCACAGCTTACTCTCAAGGCTTCCAGTGGGCTGAGCTGCTGGGCAGGGCGAGTTCTGAGGCACAGGCAGTGTAGACAGGGAAGTGAAGCCCCAGGAGGTGAGGTCAGGCTGAGCGGGGCGCTCCCTGGGCTGGCTCAGCTGAGGGTGGGCCCCCAAGGGGACCACTTGTGTCCAGCGCTTGTCAGAGGAGGTGCTGGGGGTCAGGGGTCAGGTGGGCCACTGCTCGGACGAGGAACTCAGGGATGGAGCACAGGGGAAAGGGGAGCCCGGATCCAGAGAGGCCCGGGTGAGGCCTGGAGGGGACAGTGGGGACTGTCTGCAGATGGGAGGAAGGACGCCCGGTCCTTCAGAGCAGGGAGGGTGGGGCAGGCCACTCCCAACTCAGGAGGTAGGTGTGGGGCGCGAGGAGATGCTGGGAGGGGCGTCCTCCAGGGCAGACCCAGCAGCTCGGCCCCGCTGAGGAGCGCTCCTTCCGGGTCCACTAGGCATCCGCCGCATCATGTTGGTGACGATGGTGCTGAGACGCAGGCCCCCGTCTGGCACAGAGGCTATGGGCGGCACTGTGTCCTGGGCGCTACTGACAGACGACACCTGGTCGCTGTCCCACGGTGACCGGCCAGCAGCAGGCTGGAGCCAGTGTCCCCTCCCGGCTACCGCTGTTAACTTTTCACCAGAAGTTGCGGATGCTGAGGTTTCTCCTTGTAGAAAATCTTTTCTGCAAATAAAAATATGACTTGGGCCATGGCAGAGCTTCCCCTGGCCACCGCCCCGTCCATCCTGTGGACCGTCGTCCTCTCCCGCTCGCTGGAGTTCGCCCCACGACACCAACGGGCTGCAGGTTTTGGTTTTGCAAACCTGTGAAGCTGGTCCTAAAGGCAGTCCTGGGGATGCTGAGCCCGTCCTGCCGCACCGCGCTCTCCCCCGCGGGTCGGGAGAGAGGGATCGGCCGGAAGCGCGCGGCCCCGAGGCTGCCAGTGTGCGCAGGGGCGTTGCTGGAGGAGGATCCCCGGGTTTGTTCGTGCTCCTTCCGCTGGGTCCCGAGTGGGCAGGAGAGCTGGGCGGGCGGCAGAGGGGCGGCCCCCAGACCACGGCCTTGAGCCCCTCCTGTGCCCTCCTAGTCATCCTGGCCAAGTACGGTCTGGACGGGAGGAAGGACGCCCGGGCCGTGAGCAGCAACTCCATCAGCCACGGCCCCGCCGACCACAGCCTGGAGGACCCCCGGCTGGAGAAGCTGTGGCACAAGGTACCCTCGCGCTACCGTCCGCCCTGGAGGCGTCAGGCCTTGGCTTTTGGTTTTCTGCCCCTGCGTCCCCTAGCAAAGGGGGGTGAAGGCCGAGAGCTGGGCCTGAGTACTCCACCCGGGAGCAAGGGTCCTGCCTGGCCTGCGGGAGTGATCCACAGGGGCACCCGTGTAGCTAACCCCAGGTGGGCATGGCGGGCAGGCTGCACCCCAAAGCGTGGACAGGTGGGCTCGGCCTATGGGGGGACCCCGAGGCGTGGACAGGTGAGCACAGCCCATGGGGGTGTTCACTGGGGGTGGCTTTCCTTCCAGGCGAAGACCTCTGGGAAGTTCTCCAGTGAAGAACTGGACAAGCTGTGGCGGGAGCTCCAGCATCACAAAGAGAAGGTCCACGAGTACAACGTCCTGCTGGAGACCCTGAGCAGGACCGAAGGTGCCCCCGCAGGCGGCCCTGGCTCCAGAACGTTCCAGAACAGAGCTGCTGGGGGGTTGGGGGCAGTGCCGTGCTGTCAGGCCTCCCTGCTTTCCGAGCAGGAATCTTGGCGTTTAGGAGCCCGTCGGGGTGCCCATGCACGTCTGTGAGCGTGGGTTCAGATGAATCCATTCTGCGGTGACACGGGCCACCTCTCCTGTCACCGCCGGCCTGACTTCAGGGGGACTTGTGGGGGGCTTGGGACCCGCCCTGAGAGTCAGTGGGGGTGGGGCTGCGGTGGCTCCACGACATCTAGACGAGCTTAGACGGAGCTCCGCGGGCGGCTCAGGGCCGGGCCCTCACGGCCTCCTGCCTCTGGCTCCCGCAGAAATCCACGAAAACGTCATCAGCCCCGTTGACGTGAGCCGCGTCAAGGAGGACGCGCTGCAGGTGGGCCACGCCGAGCTGAAGGACAAGCTGCGGGACATCAGCCAGGGCTTCGACCGCCTGCGGAGAGTCAGCCACCAGGGCTACGGCGACCAGGCCGGTGAGCCCCGCCCTGCGCCCCGCTGCCCGGCGCCCGGGAGACGGCAGCAGAGCCCCTGCAGCCCCTCCGCTCCCAGGGCCACGCCTGGGCTGCTTTCTCCCTCCTGGAAGGTGCACGCACCTTTATTCTAGCCTCACGCGTCCTTTAACCCTCACGGTGGCCCCCGCCCCGCGCGTTGGGATGGCTGCTCTGCTCCTGTGCAGACAGCTCGCTGCTCGGGCCGAGGCCGGAGCTCCTCGCTGGGTGCCGCCCCCTGGAGGATGGCCTGGGTCTCTGCGCGCGTCTCCTGCAGCTCATGCCTGGTGCGGGCTAGCCGGGAGTCGGCCAGGTGCTCTTTGTACCGGCTTCTGTCACCCGTCCGTTCCTTCTCCGGCCTGTTCCCTGAGCACTGGCCACATGGCGGGTGCTGCTGTCGACGCGGGGTGCGTGCAGTGGGGACGCGAGGTGGACTCCCTGCTCCTCCGCATGGCCCGGGTGCCCAGGGGCACGACTCTGCCCTGCTGGGCTCGCCCGTCTGCCATGGAGAGGGGACCAGACCACCATGTGGACCTGCTGTGCTGATCTGCTCAACTGCCATGGAGCAGGGACCCCAAGGGCCTGGCCGTGCAGAGGAGCGGGGCAGCTGAGGCTGTGCCTTGGTCCCTCCGCTCCCGGGGCTGCATCCAGCCGGACCCTGCTGCCGGCCTGCCGAGTCCTGCCAGCAGCGCCCCGGGGCCCCGGGCAGCAGGGAGGGTCCGCCGGTGGGGAGGTGGGGCAGCTGGTGAGATGACGGCTGGGCGGGCCGCCGTGGCCACTTGCTCCCAGCCGCCTCCAGCCGTGGGAGGGAGGTGGGTGACGAGCCTGTACTGTCGCCACGTGCTCTCGGGAGTGGTGGCTGAGGTCACAGGGTCCCTTCTGTTGGGTTTACTTCGCTTCAGAGCTACAGGGACAGGCAGCGCCTGAGCCTCAGCGCGGAACTGTGGGCAGAGGGACCCACAGTCTGAGCCTCATCCCCCACCCCTGAGCACTCCTGCTCGCTCGCGCAAGGGCTCCTGCGCCCGGGCAGCAGCGGCTCGACCCGGGGCTGGTGAGGGCATCGCCGAGGCCCCGCCCCGCGGGTCCCGGGAACCGCAGACTGAGCGTGTGTGGAAGGTGTGCTCGGTCAGCTTCCAGAGGACGCTTGCACTGTGCACGAGCACCGTGCACTGTGCAGGTGGCCTGCGTGGCCCTGTGCGTCCCGGGCTGCCGCCGTGCGGGTCACCGAGCCTGCCTTTGCTCCTTCACAGGGTTCGAGGAGCCTCGGGTGCTGGACCTGTGGGACATGGCGCAGTCAGCCAACTTCACCGAGAAGGAGCTGGAGGCCTTCCGGGTAGGGGCGGCGTCTCTCCCAGCGGACTCTCTGAGAACGTGGGGAAGGTCCTCTTCTTTAGTCCTAGCCGATCAGCGTTTCACGGGAACATTCTCTCCTTGCCGTCTGTGTCCCTCCGCTGCCCCGGGTGGCGGCCCGTGTGGGACGAAGCTGGCCTCCAGTGAACACAGTGTGGCTTCAGGGCATCTGCTTAGCTCTGGGTGCACTGGGCACGAGCTGGGGCTTGTGAGATGAGCGGATTGACAGGGGTTTGGAGGGGGAGCCAGTAGGACCCTGCAGGGCCGCAGTGCTCGGCCCGGAGGGAGGAAGGGTCTGGGTCACCTGGGCCTCCAGGTGGGTTCTGCTGTGGCAAAGCTGCCACAGGGCAGGGGGTCAGGGGTCAAGGAAGGGCGCAGGCCCGTGGGCGTGAAGCTTCCGTCTCCTTGGACAGGAGCGCAGGGGGAGGGGAGCCTGCCCGGGGCCTGGGGGGTTAGGATCGCCGACACATTCGGCAGGCATCTTGACGTGGGCCTGGGGGCGCTGGGGGAGTGTAGGGGTCGGGCCTGGAGGCCCACCTGCGCTGGGGTGGGGGGAGCCTGGAGGCCTGGGGGGTGGAGAGGACGGGGCCAGTGCAGGGCTCAGCTCAGGCTGGATGTGGGGTCAGGGCCAGAGGGGACCAGAGGCTTGGCAGGCGCCATTTACCTAGAGGGTGAGGGGTCACTGGGAGTGGGGAGGGGGTGCATAGGGTGCGACCCTTGGCCCCTGAAGGCCGTCAGGTCCTGCTGGGGCCCTTTAGAGGGAAAGGCTGCTCACCTGATTTCCATGTGTGCTGCTTCGTGATGGCATGGCAGCCAGGACACCCTCCACCCGAGCCTGCCGTCCCGCTCGGCCCCCAGAGCTGCCCCGGGCGGGCTGCACAGGGAATGGGCGCAGGGTTGCAGCCTTCAGAGCGGGGGAGCCCCGGCCCTGGCCTGCCTCCTCTGTGCCTTTTGCACAGGGATGTGTTATCTATTCAAAAATAAACGAAACTTAAGCGTGCAGCCACCTGCCCTGGGTGGTCTCCTGAAGCAGCCGTGAAATTCCATCAGGGACCCTAGGGTGGTAGTAAGAGCGTGTTGGGGTAATTCAGTTGTTTCAACATTATTCTAGGAAGAGCTTAAGCACTTCGAAGCCAAAATTGAAAAGCATAACCACTACCAGAAGCAGCTGGAAATTTCTCATCAAAAACTGAAACACGTGGAGAGCTTAGGAGACCAGGAGCACGTCAGCCGGAACAGGGAACGGTACGCCGTGTTGGAGGAGAAGACCAAGGAGCTGGGCTACAAGGTGGGTGTGCGGCCGCCGGCCAGGCCTCCGCGGGACGGGCACGTGACAGTTCCGTCAGCGCCAGCGCGCCGGCCCCCTGGCCCCCCGGCCGCCCCTCCCTGGGCCTCAGCCCCCCTCTGCAGAGGGGACGGGATTGTCTCGCCCTCGCGGAGCTTGGTGGGAGCAACCACGCAGCTGCTCCTGCTGGGGGACTGCGCAGCCCTGAAGGGGGTCAGCTGCAGGGGGTGGGGGGACAGGGACTACCCAGGCCTCCCCACCGCCACCTGCCTCTGGGTCTGTTGAGGGCCGGGCTCTGAACCAGGTGAGCAGGGAAGAGGTGCACACGCGCGAGGCGGGTGGGTGGGCAGCCAGGGCTGGAGCCGGGCCCTTCCAGCCGCACCACTGGCATCCTGGCCCCCAAACATGTGGCCTGGCACTGGCTCTGAAGGTCCTGCGCTCCTGCGAGCTGCCCACGTGGCTTTGGAGGCTCCTGAGTGGACGCAGGAGCCAGCGGTTTCCCAGGCGTTCGGCCTGGGGCGCAAGGAGACCATACTTGGCTCCAGAGTAATGGCAGGGGTCCCATGCAGGGCGCTCCTTGCGTGCGGCTCAGTGGGGCTTGCAGATACCCTAAATGGGGGCGCTGGCTGCGTTATGGGGTGACGTGTGAACGCCAGACAGTGCTCAGGTGTGCAGGACATGGAGACTGAAGCACCAGCAGGGCGGCTGCCCGCCCTCCCCTGGCCATTCGTGGTGAACCCACAAGTCCAGGCACTTTCCAGCCACTAAGACGTGAGGGCCCGTCTGCAGCAGAGCCTCTGGTTCAGGTTAAGAGAAAAGGAGGGGCGGGTGGTGTGGACCCTCTGCAGAGCCAGCAGCACGAGCATGGTACGTCGCCACAGACGCCCAGGAAATTCAAAACAGAGGAGCTGGGCCCTGGAGGGAGCCTCCTTTGTGCCTTTTGCGCAGGGATGTGTTATCTATTCAAAAATAAGTGAAACGGGGCTTCCCTGGTGGCGCAGTGGTTGAGAGTCCGCCTGCCGATGCAGGGGACACGGGTTCGTGCCCCGGTCCGGGAAGATCCCACATGCCGCGGAGCGGCTGGGCCCGTGAGCCATGGCCACTGAGCCTGCGTGTCCGGAGCCTGTGCTCCGCAACGGGAGAGGCCACAGCGGTGAGAGGCCCGCGTACCGCAAAAAATAAATAAATAAAATAAACGAAACTTAAAAAGTGAAGAAGCCCAAAGTACTGAGAAGGAGGGAGCATGTGGGTTCTTTCCTGTGTTTGGCAGAGCCGAGCGGGGCGAAGCCAGGCACCCCTCGTGGGCGTCCACCTGCAGGTCACACCGTGGTGGACTGCACAGCGGGGATGAAGAGGGAACTGGGGCTCCTGGCTCCCCCGACCGTGGAGAAGGGGCTCTGACGCGCTGCGAGCACCGGGGCTGCTGGAGGAGACCTCCCCAGGTCCCCGCCCGGCCCGGGCTCCTGCGCGGGAGGCCGGCAGCACCAGCCCGCGGGGCTCTGTGTGAACTAGGAACAGAAAGAGCAGAGCCCAGGCCCTCGGGCCGCCGCCGCGGCACCCGCCATCACGTGACGAGGACAAGCTGGCAGGAGCCGCGGACGAGTCGGGGTCTTCATTTGCTGCTTTTGAAATGACGTACCGTAGGCAGCCCGCCACGACAGGCCCCTCAGCCCACGGGGTCACCCCCAGAGCATGAAGCTCTGGTGACTGGAGGGGACCGTGGTGCTGGGCCCTGTAGGACGTTACCTATGTGAGCCCCGTACATGTGCTGCCGGCAGGAGCCTCGCCTCAGACCTAGAGGTGTGCAGACTGAAAGTGAGCAGGTGGAAAAGGGTATTCCACACAAATGGAAATCAAAGCCAGGACAGCAGTACTCACACCAGACAAAATAGACTTGAAAACAAAGGCTGTAACAGGAGACAAAGGTAGACATTACATGACGGGATCAATCCAAGAAGACACGTAACAACTGTTTAAATGTAAGTGCACCCAACATGGGAGCAACTATGACCAGGCATAAAGGGAGACACTGACAGTAACACTAATAGTGGGGGACTTTGCCACCCCCTTACCTCAGTGGACAGATCATCCGGACAGAAGATCAGTAAGGAAACACAGGCCTTAAGCGACGCATCAGACCAGATGAACACTGTAGACACCTATAGAGCATTCCAGCGAAAAGCAGAATACACGTCCTTCTCAAGTGCACACAGGACATTCTCCAGGACAGATCACATGCTGGGCCACACAACAAGCCTCAGTAAATATAAGAAAATCATATCAAGCATTTTTTCCAACACACGAGATTGAGGCTAGAAATAAACTACAAGAAAAAAAAAAGTCCAAAAAACACAAGCACATAGAGGCTAAACGGTATGCTACTCAACAATCAGTGGGTCTCTGAAGAAATGAAAGAAATTTAAAAATACCTGAAGACAAGCAAAAAGACAACTTTCCCGAACCTAGAGGACACAGCAAAAAAAGAGGGAAGTGTATTGCAATGCAGATCTACCTCAGGAAGTAAGAATCTCGAATAAACAACCTAACCTTACAGTTGAATTAGAAAAAGAACAGACAAAACCCAAAGTTAGTAGAAGGAAAGGAATCAGGAGGATCAGAACAGAAATAAAGACAAAAAAAAAAATAGAAAAGATCAATGAAATTAGGAGCTGGTTCTTTGGAAAGATAAGCAAAGCTGATAAACCTTTATCCGGACTCATCAAGAAGCAAACGAGAATGGGCCCAATCAACGAAAGCTGAAACGAGGACGAGGGGGTGGAGAGCGGGAGCAGCGCTGTTCCTCGCTCCGCTGTTCCTGACGTGCCTTGGGGGCTGTTTGTGGCCAGCGAGCTGCCTTTATGATTTATTTACGATCGGCTCTGGATGGGAGGGTACTGGACAGCAGGATCACCCAGCTGAGAGTTTTCGGCGACGGGCTGCGTGTCTCGGGTCAGGAGCAGATCTGCTAACTGGTTCACCTGTGCTGTCCCCGCAGGTAAAGAAGCATTTGCAGGACCTGTCCAGCCGCATCTCCAGGGCTCGCCACAACGAGCTCTGAGGCCCCGGAGCCTGGCCGGCGGCACAGAGGAGGCGCCAGCTGCCTGGGGCTCCTGAAGACGGGCCTGGGTGCTCAGGGGTGGCGTGTCACCAGCAGAACCTCAGGGCGGGCGCGAGGGGGACGGGCCACGAGGGGCCTGAGCAGGAGGGATAACGCCGCCGGCCGGGAAGAGGAACCCCATGATCCCGCCCCGCCCACCCCTGGCTGGTGGCCCTCTGCCCTCAGCACAGCCAGCCGTCACCTCTGTTGAGAACGCAGTTCCCAGCTGCCCGTGGAGTGGTGGTCCCCTATGCTACAGGTCACAGTTTGCGTCAAAATCTTAAAAATCTGCCACTGGAAATACTATGTACAGAAGTCCTTACAAATACATTGCAGTATTTAATTAAACCTTGAGGTCACTGAGGCGTCACTGGGTCCCATCTCGCTGTGTCTGCTGGGCCGGGGGACTTCAGCCTTAGGTGAGCTGAGCGGCTCCAAGCCGCCATGCCAGCTCCAAGGCCCTTCTCCCACCCCCTCCCCCCCCCACCTCTGTGGCATGAGATGGAGGAGGGGCTGGCGGGCTGGCGGGCTGGCTGGGCTCTCCCTGGTCTGGCGCTGAGTTATGGGGTAGAGACGGCAGGGCAGAGGGGATGGTGCCCTGGCCTCTGACCTGAGCTCCTGGCCCTGCAGGTCAGGGTTGGCAAGAGCCCGACGGCCCACAGGGCTCCACGTGCGGCGAGAGGGACCAGCTCAGGGTCAGGTCCACAGCACGCATGGTTCCAAGAGGGTCCCCCGGGTGCTCTGTTCCCGTCTTGGCCACGTCTGATCTCGGCTTCAGCACTGGGACGTGCCACGTGCAGATACCCGTTAGCTGTGCTTACAAGAAAAGCCCAGGGTAGCCCACCAGGCCTGTCAGGGCACCATGAACATGAGTGGGGAGGTGGCCCCGTGACAGGCAGCTTGGGTGCAGCCTCGTTCCTCCATGGGTCGCTTGGCCCAGCGCCAGGCCTGTCCAGCACAGGAGGTAACCCTAACCTGGGCCTTCATGTCATGTCTGCCACCGGCCCAACCGGCTGTTGTGTCCCTCAGCCCTGGCCAGGCTTCGGGCAGGGCTGGGGCAAATGCACTGAGACACCTGTCGGGCCCAAGGGAGGACTCGGTGCCAGGCTTCCAGGCTGCTCCTGGGAGCTCAGAGCTCACAGCCACGCGCTCGGGCACTGGGTCCCCCATGTGCACGCATGGCCCAGCCAGGCTCACGCTGGGGGGCAGTGCAAAGTTGGCCCAGGACATGGAGTCGAATGGGGTGGAGCTGACAGCCTAGAGGCAACTCCTGGCTTCAGACGTGTGCAGGGCAAACGGAGGGGCCTTCACTGTGGTTTGTCCTCGCTCTGGCCCTGGAGGAGACGGGTGAGGCGGAACCCCCCGATTCAGGGGCAGTGGCTGCACTGTTCAGTCGTAGCTTCTAGACGATCACTTTGAAGTAAAGGGGTGTTTGTGTGAGGGCACAGACATACGCCTGTGGCTCAGTGAGCTCTCCCACAAGTGCTGGGGCCCCACCCCTGCTCAAGAAGTGCAGGGCCCCGGGCTCCCCAGGACCCCCTTCCCCAGCACTCCGCTTTCCTAGAGCTAACCACCTGCGCATGTTCCCAAATCTGTATATTGGAACCTAATCCCCAAGGTGATGGTACCAGGAGGTGGGACCTTTGGGAGGTGATTAGGTCATGAGATTGGGGTCCTCGTGAACAGGATCAGTGCCCTTATAAGAGAGACCCCAGAGCTCCCTCGCCCCCTTCCACTGTGAGGACACAGAGAACCAAGAAGCTGGCCCTACCAGACACCAAGCCTCCACAGCATGACCCTGGGCTTCTGAACTCCAGAACTGAAAGTAACCGACGCTGTTTACGCCCAGGCTATGGTTTTCTGTTACAGTGGTCCAGTGGACTAAGAAACCACTCTTAGTAAGGTTGGATTTCCCTGTTCAAACTTCATAAACATGCAGTTATAGTGGAGGGGGGGGGTGTCTGTGTCTGTCGGGGTGTGTGTGTG
>NW_020837950.1:73615704-73647193 GCF_003676395.1 Aethalodelphis obliquidens
TCTGGCTTCCAGTAGATGTGCTGGTGAGATTCAACAATGTCTAGCAGGAATTTGTTCCTTTTCGTTGCTACGTAGTATTCCGTTGTGGGGGCGTATCACACTTTGATTTTACTCCGTTCTGCTGTTGAACACTTGAGTTGTTTTCAGTTTTGTACGTAACATCAGTTAGAAATGACTGTGGTGAACATTCGTGGGGGGGTGGAGCTGCTGCCTCCCAAGCACCTCACTTTCCTCCCCTGGGTTTCCCTCAGGTGCCTTAACGAGGTCCCTGTTGATGGGCAGTTAGGTGTCCTCAACATAATAAAGCCCACAGCTAACATCAAAAGCTGAAAGCTTTTGCTCTAAAATCAGGAACAAGACAAGGATCCCCGCTCTCACCACTTCTATTCAACATCGTATTGGCAGTCCTAGCCACAGCAATTTGGCAACAAAAAGAAAGAAAAGGCATCCAAATTGGAAAGGAAGAAGTAAAACTCACTTCTTGCAGATGACATGAAATTATACATAGAAAAAACTAAAGACTACATCCAAAAACTGTTAGAACTGATAAACGAATTCAGTAAAGTTGCAGGGTACAAAATTAATATACAGAAATCTGTTGTGTTTCTCTATACAGTGAAAGTAAACTACCAGAAAGAGAAATGAAGAAAACGGTCCCATTTATAATTGAAATAATTCAAAGAGAATAATTCAAAGAGAATAAAATACCTAGGAATAAGTTTAACCAAGGAGGTGAAAGTCCTGTACACTGAAAACTGTAAGACATTGATGAAAGAAACTGAGGAAGACACAAATAAATGGAAAGATATTCCATGCTCATGGATTGGAAGAATTAATATTGTTTAAATGCCCATACTACCCAAAGCAATCTATAGATTCAGTGCAGTCCTCTAAAAATTCCAATGACATTTTTCACAGAAACAGAACAAACAATCCTAAACTCTTCATGGAACCACAAAAGACCCCAAATTGCCAAGTCAATCTTGAGAAAGACACAGCTGAAGGCTTCATGCTCTGTGATTTCAAACTATATTACAAGCCTCTAGTAATCAAAACAATATGGTATTGGCATAAAACAGACACATAGATCAATGGAACAGAATAGACCGGAAATAAACCCACACTTATGTGGTCAGTTAATTTACAACAGAGGAGCCAAGAATATACAATGGGGAAAGGACAGTCTCTTCAATAAATGGTGTTGAGAAAACTGGACCACTATCTTACACCATGTACAAAATTTAGCTCAAAATGGATTAAAAAACGTTAAGACTTGAAACCATAAAACTCCTAAAAGAAAACAGTAAGCTCCCTGGCATTGGTCTCGGCAATGATTTTTTGGATCTGACACCAAAAGCAAAGGCAACAAAAGCAAAAATAAATAAGTGGGACTACATCAAACTAAAAAGCTTCTGCACAGCAAAGGAGACCATCAACAACATGAAAAGGGAACCTACGGAATGGGAGAAAATATTTGTGAACCACATATCCGATAAGGAGTTAATATCTAAAATATATAAAGAACGCATATAACTCAGTAGCAAAAAAGCAAACAATCCAGTTACAATTGGGCAGAAGACCTGAATAGACATTTTCCCAAAAAAAGACACACAAATGGCCCACAGATACATGAAAAGGTGCCCAACATCACTAATCATTAAGTTTTGTTTTTTGTTGGTTTTCCTATTTTTGGTCACGCCTTGAGGCACGCGGGATCTTAGTTCCCTGACCAGGGATTGAACCCGTGCCCCCTGCAGTGGAAGCGCAGAGTCCTAACCACTGGACCACCAGGGAATTCCATCGTCACTAATCATTAGGGAAATGCAAATCAAGATCACAGAGAGACATCACCTCACACATATTAGAATGACTATTATCCAAAAGACAACAGATAACGAATGTTGACTAGGACGCGGAGAAAGGGAACCCTTGTGCACTGTTGGTGGGAATGTAAATGGCTGCAGCCTCTGTGGAAAACTGTGGAGATTCCTCAAAAAATTTAAAATAGAACTACCATATGATCCAGCAGTTCCACTTCTGGGTATTTATCTGAAGGAAATGAAAACACTAACTCAGAAAGATATCTGCACCCCTGTGTTCATCCCAGCATTATCTACAACTGCCAAGATACAGAAGCAACTGAAGCGCCCATCCGTGGATGAATGGATAGAAGATGTGGTACATACATACAACGGAATGTTACTCAGCCATTAAAAAAACGGAACCCTGCCATTTGTGACAACATGGATGCCCCTAGAGGGCATTGTGCTAAGTGAAGGAAGAGAGACAGAAAGATGAATATACGATCTCACAGGTATGTGGAATCTTAAAAAAAAAAAAAAAAAACTGAACTGATACAGAGAACAGATGTGTGGTTGCCAGAGGCGGAAGGTAGGGACTGGAGGACGCGACGAAGGGGGTCAAAAGGCACGAACTTCCGATTATAAACGAAGTCACAGGATGTAATGTACGACACGGCAGCTCTAGTTAACAATGCTGTAGTGCGTATTGACAGCTGATGGGAAGTTGGTCTTCAGAGTTCTCGTCACATTCCGTAACTCTGTGAGGTGCTGGATGTTAAGTGGATTTACTGTGGCGATCGTTTCACAGTATATACAGATACAGAATCGTTATGCTGTCCACCTAAAACTAATATAATTTGTCAATTAAACCTCAACAAAACAATAATAAGGTGTTGTGTCTGACACTGATATTCCAGGATTAAGACGCTAAACCCAGCACAGCACTGGAGGCCCCCCAGCCTCCAGGGCACCTCTCTGCCGGATCTGTGTCCAGCGCCCTGCACAGTCTGGCCTGAGGAGGGTCCAGCCTGGGGACCTGAGGGCACAGGGCATGACAAGACATGAGGGGAGTGGGAAGGGCAGCGATGGGGGTGTCACTGCAGGGGTGCTGGGCCAGGGATGCCCCTTCCCTCTCAGCAAAGGTGGGGAGCCCTTCCCAGACTTGAGTTGGGGTCCAGGGTCCCTGAGACCTCCTCCCACCACCACACAGTGGCCCGTGGGCCTCAGCCCTGGTGGCTGACAGCTTTGCTGAGGTGACCCTGCTGGACTTGGCCACCAAGTGCTGGCTAGCCGCCCCTCGCAGCTCTGGAGGAAAGGCAGGCAGTTGTCTGGTCCCCACTTGGCCCTGTGTGGCCGCCCTAGCTGGCTTAGCCCTAGCGCCCCTGAGCCTCGCTGGCTGGAGGGCAGCCATCGTACGTCAGGACAAACCCCTGCCCTTGGCATTCGTGCCCCGTGGCCCCTGCACAGACTCCCGGCTCCCCGACCGCCCCTCTCGTGGTGCCTTTGGCCAGGCCCGGCTGACCCCGCAGGGAACGGCTCTGCTTCCCGTGACCGTGTTGCTGCAGGTGCACGCTGCCCAGGAGACCCCTCGGCCACCCACAGCGCCGGAGGGGGGCGCGGAGACCCTTCCTCCATGCCCCACGCATCCATGGCCCTGTGTTAGCCTCACGGAAGCTCAGCAGACTCATCTTATTTGGAAAACGGGAGACCCCAGACGCCAGCCACTCAAGGTCACTGGTAAGGCCCGGGACCCCCAGTTGCCTGTCCCCGAGCAGGCGCGTGCAGCCTGCCCAGGGCATGGAGCTCGGCCCCCCTCCCACCTGAGGGAACCCTGACACAGCTGAAGCCCCGGACTGGGGTACACCGGCCACGCTTTGCCCCACTTGTGCCTTAAAAGTGAAGCCTGCTACCCTGGAGTCCCATCCAGGGCGTGTGAAAACCAGACCTGTTTGTTGAGCAGCTCCGGGGCCTTCGCCGCCCACGAGGCACTTTGCCGCCACAGGCTCGGCAGGGGAGGGGGACTGAAGTGCTAGCCCCACTGGCCTGAGGGACCCGCCGCCAGGAGGAGGAGGTGTGGGGTGCAGCCGCTTGGGCTCCCCACGGGCAGGCTAACCACGGCTCGCTGGGTCCGGGCTGGGATCGCGGCAGGAGGCAGGGAGGGATGGGTCTGCGTGGGCCCTGCTCGGGATCCCCACCAGGCAGAGCAGGGCCCCATCTCATCTCTGAGGCCCGGGTGGGACAGCCCGGCTTGGCGAGGAGGACAGGAAGCCCACCGCCAACTCCAGGAACTTCCCACCATCCGGACTCCCATTGGCCAGTGGAGGGGGAACCAGCCCACCGGCCCGCTGAGCCCTGGACCCCCCAAGGCCACAGGGAGAGCCCCACCCAGCCACCAGGAGTCCCTCTGTGTGTCCAGAGGCACGTGGCACGAGCCCTCACCCTCAGGAAATAACTGGCCGGTCGACAGTGGAACACGAGTGATTTTAAACCATTTACAGAACTAACTAAATGGGTCCCAAGAAGCGGGCAGTCAGCTGAGCGCACGAGGGCCATGCCATCCAGGCGCAGGGCAGCAGTGACCCAGAGGGGACAGCGGGGGCCCTGCAGAGGGCGCCACGTGGTGGGGCCTGGCCGGGTCCCCCGTGGTTGGGGACACGCGTTTGGCTGGGACACATCGTCGTCACCGGGCCGCCGCCTCCAGGGAAGGCGCGGGCAGGTCGCATCCCAGAACCGGAGACTGCTCGCCAGACGCCGCCTCAGGTCCACCTGGAGCCGCCCGACACCTGTCCAGGCGGCACCTCCCGCCGGCCTGGGGACCAGAGCAGGCGTCAGAGGAGCGCCCCGGAGCCGTCCACCCGCCCCCACCCCCGCCCCGGGCCCGGGCAGCGCGCCCACCCTCGGCTCGGAGCCTGAGCGCCAGGACGCAGCAGAGGTGCCGCGGGGCCGCTCCCTCGAGCCGACGGGTCGCGTCGCAGTCCGGCCGCCTCACCGCGGGGTCCCCTTCCGCCTCTGCTCCAGCGCCGGCAGCCTCTCCTCCCGGGCCTGCGCGTGCCGGGCCCCCGCCCTGTGCGCCGCCTCTGTGGCCAAGATGTCGATCTGCGCGTAGCGGGAAGCACCGGCCCCTGCGAGCAGCCCCAGGTGAGCCGGCGGGGGCGCACCCACCCCGCGCTCCGGCCAGGGCCTGAGCGCCGGCTTCGGGGCTGTGAGGGGGTGCCCGCGAGCCCCTGGCCCAGGGCCGATGCGCCCGGGGCTCAAGGCCCCTGCGGACCCACCTCGGATGCCCGCGCCGCCCTCCTGGAGCTGCAGGCCCAAGTAGTGCAGCTGCCTTGGGGGCGAAGGGCTGGCGGGGACGTTCACATATGTGGGCGCCTCACTGCACGGCCTCTCGGGTCCTGCGGGGAGAGGGGCTGTGAGTCCCCAGGCGGTGGCCGAGGCTGAGCTGACCCTCTAGACTGTTCGGGAAAGAGCTCCCCACTGCCCACCCCTCAAGTGTCCCGCTCTCCTCCTCTCCAGGGCCTGGGGAGCCTCCCCGACTCCCCCGTTTTCCTGGCCATCTTTTCCCACCCCACCCACGTCCCTCCCTGACCGGGGTGCCCCTGCCCCCCACAACGGGCTGACCAGGGATGCCCCCTATGGCCCGCTGGACACACGTCCATCTTCAAACATGGCCGCCCACCCTCAAACATCCCTCCCGGCCACTTCCTCCTTGGCTTCCAGGTGCCCTGCCCCTCCCAGGCAGGATGCCCCTCCCCCTCGGCTGTCCTCCCGGCTCACCCCATCTGCTTCAGGGACCCTCTTTGGACCGGTGAGTCCCCACAGAGCATCGTTCCCTGAGCGCAGGCCCACACTTCCATCCACTGTGACACCTCCTCCAGGGTGGCCCCAGGCACTTCAAGTCCCCTCCCCCATCCAAGAAACTGCCCCCTGCCTCCCCCATTTCCTAGAAGTCGATGGTTTCACTCAGCAAACGCCAACGGGGCTCCGGGCAGGTGCGACAGGAGCGCGGGGTGGGGGGGGGGACCCAGAGTGCCTGGCTGCACACCCGATCCACCTTTCCCCCACCTGCCCAAGAGCTCTGCCTGTTGGGCCCCGGGGTGGCTGCAGGAGACCAGGTTCACGACCCTGCCTGGCCACTCACCGGCAGCCGAACCACAGGGGCTGGTGAGCCAGAGCCATCCCAGAGGGCAGGAGCGCAGGTCCTCCCTCCTCCCTGAGGGCCCCGTCTCGCGACACAGCCACGCCTAGGGACTCGCGCAAATCCACCTGGCCAGCTCCCGGCCCCAAGGGATTCAGGGGCCGGGATTCTGGTGGGGGTGGGATCTGGGGGGAGTGGGATTCCGGGAGGGAGGAGTCAGGAGGGGGGTGGGATCAGGTGGGGGGTTGAAGCTCCCACAGGACAGCCTGTCTCTGGCCACCTGCCCACAGGTCCGGGGGAGCTGAGCCCGGGAGGGTCCTGGCTCTGCCGGCACCGGGCACTGGAGCGCCAACCAGCCCAAGGGGCTTCAGTGGGCAGACGCCACCCCACTCGCTGCCACATACTGGCACCGGGCACCACTGTGGGCACCACCTTCTGGAGGCCCGCACCTGCACTGAAGCCTGCCACCTCATCCCTTTACCTCCCCAGCAAGGCCAGAGGGCGTCCTCCTTGCTCAGCAGGGAGACTGAGGCCAGAGAGACCCTGTGTTCCCAAGGCAGCCAGCCTGGTGGGAATGGCCAAAGCTGGGGGTGGGGACGGCAGCCAGAGCGGGCTGTACCCGGGGCTGACCTGCGGCGACAGGGAGGGAAGGAGGAAGGCTTCTGTTGGACACAGACCCTCTCCCGTGTAACCCGAGATGACAGGCAGAGGCGCCCAGGGAGGCACCTAGACCGGGGGTCCAGGGGAAATCTGGGCAGCCTGCCTGGAGAAGGGGGCACACGCTGAGGGGTGAAGCTGGGGAGCGGGAAGCGGGAAGGCCTGATTGAAGCTGGGAGAGCCCATCAGGGGCTGAGACGGGGTCTGAGGGGAGTCTAGGAAGGAGGCCCAGCCTCCTGAAAGCTGAAAGGAGGGCTGTGGCTTGACCTGAGGTCACGTGGACAAGCTCCCCGTGGCTCAGCAGCTAGTTTTAGGGCTGGATCCGCATTTTCCACAGTGGAAGCAGGAGAGTGGGTGGAGGGTTTGGGGCAGCCCAGCATCTCCAGGGCCACACCAGGCAGCACAGGAAGGCTGCCATCCTGCCTTGGTCTCTAGCAGCGTCTGCGGGGGCAGGGGCGCCCCTCTGGTGGCTGCTCCCCAGCCCTGGCTCCCCCAGGCTCCCCTTTACCTCCCGTCTCCCTCCCTGATCCTTCAGACTGAGCCGCCTGCCAGCATCTCGGGAGCTGTCTCGAATACTCTCTGGGCCAAGCAGAGATCGGGTGGGTCTGTCCTGACCTCTCCCTGGCCACACAGCAGACCCGGCCCGACCACACTGGGTGTCTCACCCATCACCGCTCTCTGGCCACGCTGTCTTGGGTCTGATTCATCTCTGCTTCCACCAGACCCAGGGCCCCCTCCTCCCCCAGGCCCCCCACCCCAGAGGAAAGGTTCCTTTCCTCCAGTAGATCCTGACGCCTGTCCCCTGCCTGTCCCCTGGAACACGCACTCTGTCTGGGTAAAAGGGGGAGCGGGGGCTGGACAGCAGGCAGGAGGCATCCAGGACCATCTGGGAAGGCTGCCCACTGCCCAGCGTCATCAGGGAGTGGTCCTCAGGGCCCCATCCTGACCCAGGGAACCCTAGGCTGGCCGGCATGGGGCTTTCCTGTGGCCACTGTCTGACCCTGCATGCCCGTGGCCTTGCCCTTCCCCGCCTGCGCCCTCCACTCTGGACGGGCCTGGGCCTTGCTTGGCCCGCAGGGTCTAGCCCCATACAGGCACCATGCTCCTCTGAAGAGGAAATAAAAAGATCCCGCCCCAGGCTGGAGATGGCCTCTACTCCACTGAGAAAATGAGGCACAGAGCACACCCCCGACCTCCAGCCACGCCACCCGAGGCCAACCTCCCCCGACTTGCAGCCTCTCCCAGACTCCCAGGCCTTCCCCTGGGTCAGAGCCAGCATCTGCCCAGCCGTCACCTCTTAACGGGGCTTCTCCAAGGGGACCCCGTGTCTCGCCCTGGCTCCCTGCCTGGGCTTCCTCCCACCAAGGTCACCAACGCCCCTGCCCGCTCCTGGGTCCCCAGAGCATCGTCACCTCTGTTCTCTGTCACCTGGAGGACGAGCCTCCCTCTTAAAGGCTGCAGCTCAGGCCAGAGCTGACCCTGCCCGCTCTGACCACGCACCGTCCCGTGCAGGCTGGCCACGCCTGGCCACCTTGTCCTCAACTCGCTGCCTGGCACCATCGCACCCCAGCCGGGGCTCACCCCGGCTGCACACTGCCGCCCTGCCGTCCACTGTCACCCCCTCCCCGCTGCACCCTCCTCCCGGTGACCCCCCGCTGTCTTGTCTGGCACAGACTTTCTGGCTGGGCTGTGACTGCGGCCACTGTGACCCCACGTCCCTCGTCCCGAGGCGCACCAAAGCCAAGGCCTACCTGAGTGCATCCCCGGGAGCCCAGCGGGCGAGGCAGCAGCTCCCTAGACCAAGGAGAACACATGTCAGTCTGTCCATCCGGCTCCCGCTCACCCGGCACCCAGCCCAAGAGCCAGGATGCTACCCAGGAGTCCCAAAGGGCCACCCGCCAGGGAGACCAGCCAGGGGCCCGACTCCTCTCCAGGGGTCCCTGCCCACCCTGACACCCACAAACCCATCTGGGGTGAGGCGTCGGCAGCTCGGGCCTCCAGAACACAGGTGGCCTGGCTGCTCTCGTCAGTGTTGGTGGCCGTGTGTCACGCTGCCAGCTGTGCGGCAGGGTTTGTAGCCGTGAGATGCACGAGGGCTGTCACGTCACCCCTGGCCCCGGGCACTGCCGGCCTGCTCTAAGCAGGGCATCCCGGCTGAGCCACTCCTGGGGGCCCCGTGAGATGGGTCAAGGCCCCCAGACCGCAGGGTGGCCGCTTTGAGGTGCCTGATTGGAGGCGCAGAAAGACTCCGAGAAGGAAAGGGGTTCGGGGGCTTCAGAGCTGGGGGCAGTGTCTGCCGGCAGACTGGGAGGGAGGGACGGTGCCCACTGCCGGCACGTTCACTGCTGCCTGAGCCTCCATGCCCCAAACCAGTAGGAGCTGGGCCAGCCAGGGCCAGGGGCACCTGACGGGAAAGGGCCCGGCATCCCCGGCGCTTCTGAGGAGGACAGCCCAGCAGTGGGGTCTCATGGGGGGCTGCGGGCTGGCATCGGGGTGCAGAAGCCTGACCCGCTCTCTGGGAGGTCAAAGGGGCTGCCCAAACTCAGGACACAGCACCTCGACCCTGGTCCCTGCCAGGCTGCTGGGCACCTGGGCTGGCCTAACCCATCACCTTGTGTAAAGGCGCCCGGGCAGGCTTGGGGACTTGGGGAGGGTGTGTCTGACCTCCAACACCTGGGACAAGAGCCGACCGCCCTCAGGAGCCCCATCACTAGCTGCTCAGAGCCCCACCCACAGACGGCACCTGCTGTGCCAGCGGCGAGTCCTGCAGGCACAGCGTCAGACCCAAAGGACGAAACCACGTGCCGCGGGAGATGAGCAAACGCGGCGCCTCCTGTCCCCTCCCGCTGGGCGCCAGGGCCAGGTGGGGGCAGGTGGGTGCACGGGGCCTGGGGAGGCGAGGACGACTCTCTGGTTGCCCCCAGCCCTGCCATTCCTGGCACCTGAGAAGCCCACCCCACCCCAGGGAGGGTGAGTGAAGCTGGTGGCCCCAGGAATGCAGAAGCAGGTGTTCCCAGCCAGGGGCGCGAGGCCCACCCCGTGAGCTCCGGAAAGATAGGGGATGAGGCCAAAATCTTCCCGCGGGGCTACCCTGGCGGTGCACCTAGCCGCACCCGATGAGAGGCTCCATGCCTCTGGGCTGCAGGAGAAACTGAGGCACACCCTCCTGGGGGCTAGGCCCTCCTCCTGAGCCGCCCCATCGCCTCCCCAAAGGGCTGTGGTGGTCAGTGGCCACTCCCATGGAGGGCCCCTCCCTCCTCTGGGCCCAGGCCCTGGCCACGCCCCTCCAGCCCAGAGCCTGTCCCCTCCGGAAACTTGCTCCGACCGCGCCCGAGCCCTCACCTGGCAGCCCTCGGTCCACCCCTCCCGCCGCACCCCTCAGATGGCTCTTCCCTGAAGTCCCGGCCATCGACCTCGGTCCAGGAGACCAGAGGTCACAGCCAGGGTTCCCGCACGGGCCAGGGGAAGGCCGAAAGCCCAGCTCCAGCCCTCCCTGGCTTCACGTGGAGGGCAAGTCCCTCGGCCGCCGGGGCCACCACCTGCTCTGGTGGAGGGAGGGCCGTCTGCAGGGCACATGGGAGCGCAGCGGGGCTGGGCCTGGAAGATGAGGGCTCTGGCGGGAGCGGGCTGCCCAGGCCTCCAGGGCCGCTCCCCACAGCCCGCAGCACCAGCACCTCCCAGCCTCTTTCTTTTGCGACAAGGCTGGTGGGTCCCTCTGGGGAGGCGACAGTAGCAGTGAGTCGAGCCCCTTTGGCAGGCAGCCACCGAGCACTTCCATACAACGTCTCAGCAGGCCCCTCGGGGCCCAGGCAGGCGGACTGCTGTCCTCTCTACGGAGGAGGCCCAGACGGGGGCAATGAGTTGCTGGGGGCCGCCCAGCCAGCGGGCAGGGCCCCAGCTTGCCCTTCCCTGCACTGCAGTGTCGCAGGAACCGGGCCAGAACCCCAGCCCTCAGCGTCCACAGGGACCTGGGCCCCCCGGCTCTCTAACAGGGCGGTGAACAGGGTGAAGTGGGTGTGACGGTGGGATGTGGCTTCCCGGGATGTGCAGGAGGACCCTGATGGGGTCCCTGGAGCTCTGCTGCCCACATAGGGGAGACTAGGGGTGGGGAGGGTGCTCCAGGCTCAGAGCCAGGACCCTCACTGGCCCAGGAGGTAGGGTGTCCACCCTCACTGGACACCGGGAGCCACCTGCCTGAGCCTAAGGGACCACTGAGGACCACATTGTGCTCTCCAGTGAACGTGTGCACACACATCACACAGGCCACACACGTGCATGGGCACACGCATACACCTGGCACCCAAGCACAGATCACACCACACATGTAACACACGTGCACACAGGATGTGCACAGCCACACACAAGTGCATGCAAATGCATGCACGCCATGACACACATGCACGTTGCATGTCACACGTGTGTGCACGTCTCACGCACTGTACACATGCATGCGAATGAAAGCACTCACATGCACACATCGCACGCTGGCACACACACCACACACACGTGCACACGTGCACGAGGCCTGTGTGCTGCCTGAGGCTGCTCTCCTCGTTCACGCCTCCGGCGTGTTCAGGCTGAAGGCTGAACAGACAGGCGAGGCCTCTCCCTGCTCTGTGACGCACAGGGCACGGGAGGCCGAGCCCCTGGATTTCAGAGACAGTTAAAGGCCCCACTGGGAGGGCCGGGGTGGGAGGTGGACACAGCTGGCCACATGGAAAAGAACAAGACGATAAGAAAAAACAATTTTATTTCCAGTCTAAGAACGTATTACAAACAGTGTCAGGTGTGAAGAGCAACAGACGGCTTCAGCCAGCAGTGAAGGTACAAAGCGGAACGGTTACAGCTGAGCTGTGTGCGGGGCGCAGCCGGCCGGAGTCCAGATCGGACCGACACGGGCCTCGCCTTCCACGCGGGCGTCTGGAATCGTAGCGCGAACGGACAAACCAGGCCACGCAGCCAAAATCCATGCAGGAGAGCAGGCCGAGCCGACCGCGGAAGGCGTGGAGGAAGCGCGACGCCCGCAGGCGGCCCACCAGCAGTGCCTGGGGCCCCTGAATGCGAACGCCAGCCCGAGCCCCGCGTCCTCTGGTCCTGACCACCAGCCCCTGGCTCAGCCAGCAGGGCGGAGGGGGGCGCCCGGCAAGTGACCCCGACCCTGCCCTTCCCCGCCCGCCCCTCCCCCTGGAGCGCGCAGGTTCAGAAAATGGCGGCTGGGAGTGAGGCGTCGGGGTCCCGGGGTCCCGAGAGCCAGACCCCCAGCAGTCCCCGGGGCCTCCTGGGCCTCAGCAAACCCCCCAAAGGACAGACCACCTGTGCGCGCAAGCAGGTGAAGCCCCTCGGACACAGCGCAACGCGCAGGGAGGTTAGTCTCAGGCTCCTCTTTGATTGGGCCCCTGGTCCTTGGGCTCTGCCCCGGACCCGGCCCCCCACCTTCCAGAACGCACTTCCAGCTGCGGCCCTCCCTGCAGGCTGGACCCCCAGGCCCCCAGGCCGCCCCACGGCACGAGGGCAGCCCCACGAGGGCACCGCCCACCCGCAGCCGCTGCCCTCAGGGAGGCGCATTTACCTTCAGTCCTCCGCAGACGGGACACGCGGAAAAGAGAGCCGGAGGGGGCCCCGCGTGGGGGGCGCCCGCTTCCCAGGGCTCGCCCGGCCCCGACGGGGCCTCTGTCGCCTGTCCCCGCCGTCGCTCGCCCAGCCAGCCGGAGGGACACCCCGCCGCCAGCCGGCCGCCCGAGTCCCCGGCGGCTCCGTCGCTGGCGCTGCCCTGTGTGGCGGGGGGCTGGTCCCGGGCCGCCTGGCGCAGGCTGCGGGGCGTGTCGTAGTGGGGCCGCGGCGCGGTGGGCACCTGGTACTCGGCCGCCCCGGGGGCGCAGGCGCACAGGCCGGGCTCGGGCACCACGCCTCCCGGCAGGCTGAGCAGAGAGCCCAGCTCCTCGGCCCCGCGCCACACGTCCAGGCTGCTTCCTGCGAAGGACGAGAAGCTGCCCGAGTAGGAGGAGTGGCTGCCCGTGGCGATGCCGCTGTCCGAGGAGCTCTGGCGGCCGACCTCCTGCAGCTGCCGTGGCCGCAGCGGCCTGGGGGGTGGCCTCGAGGCACCTGCTGCGGCTTCCCCGGGGGCCTGGGCGGCCGCCAGCCCAAGACCCTCCGGCGTCGCGCCCACCGAGGACGGGGACGGCTCTGGCCACGGCACGAGCCGGCTGCTGGCGCTGACGTCTGAGTGGCTGGCCTCTGACGACGAGCTGGACAGGCTGCGGTCGTCCCCTGAACGGAGAGTCGGGGGCTGAGACTCCTGTGGGGCTTTGGCTGCCCGGGGTGGGCTGGGGAGCCTCGGTGGGAGCTGACGTCTAGCCCCCCCACGCCCCCGCCCTGCTGAGGGCCTGCGCTCTCCGGTCTCCAGTCGCCACCCTGGGACGGCTGACCCACACCCTGCCTGGACCTCCACGCCCAGCGTCACCCAGGACGGCCCCTTCGCCCACACCAGTCCCCTCCCTGCCGTCCCCCTGGGAACCAGACGTGAGCCCTTCCTCCGGGAAGGTGGCGGCCCTTGCGCACCTGAGCCCCCGCCTCTAGGGGCCTGGACGGAGAGGCCGCCGTCCCCACTCTGCACCCGTGGGACTGGCGACAATCACACAGGACAAAGGGCCCGCAGAGCTCCCCCGCCTCTGGCCCAGGAGACCCCGGTGCAGCCCCCCACCCACCACCCCCGGGAGCTGCAGCGTCCCCTCAAGGGCCTGCCGGCCCTTTCTGTCCATCTCCCCGCAGAGCACAGCAGCTGAGGGGCCTCGCTCCCGGCAGCCAGCACCCCTGAGCCTTCTGTGTGGGCACAGACGGTGAAGCCACAGCCTCACCAGGCCACACCCCGGTGGCTGGGAAGGAATTCGAACCCAACCCCCCAGCCGGCACCCACGGGGCACCAGCATCCAGGCCGGAGCTTAGTGAGTGTGGCATCACTAGTGAGAGAACGAATGGAACAGAGGGAGGGGCATGAATGAACGAACAGGAGCTGGGAGGTTGCCTTAAAGGGACAGCTGCGGCCCCAGGGCCACTGGCCCCCCCTCACAGCCCAGGCCATGGCCCTACCTGCGCTGCCCGGCCAGCCGGAGTGGGAGAGAAGGCTGAGCCGCTTCTCCAGCCGCAGGGCTTCCAGGGCCTCCTGGGCCACGCGCTCCTCCACGGCAGGGCCCCCGGCGCTCAGGTCTGCAGCAGAGGGGACAGTCAGCGAGGAGGCGTCCCCAGCCCTGTCCCCGCAGCCCACCCACTGCTCAGGACATCACAGTTACCCCAGCACTGACAGGGCTGTGTGGACCTCGGTCCAGTCGCAGCACCACGACAGAGCCCCTGGGAGCCCCAGCTCCTCCCCACGCCAGCACCCCAGCTGCCAGACACCAAGCTCAGGGTACCCAAACCACCCCCGTCCAGGTCCCCGGCCATCATCCTGTGTCCTGGGCCCAAGGACAGCCCCCCTGACCACCAGCAGATGTCCCGTGCCCCAAAGTGGACAGTCCCTGCAGTGGACCAGGACACTGGCACATCCTCCTGCTGCTGGTGAGGCAGCAGGACGCTGGCACTGGACGAACTCACAGCCCCACCACTTGCCCTCCCCGAACCTCGCAGCCATGACTGCAAAACGTGGGAGCAGAGACAGTGCACGCCACGCGCAATGGGACCAAGGTGGGAACGCACAGGACATGCTTGGGGCAGGGTGGGCCCCGGAACTCTGTCTTCTCCCCTTCCCCCTCCCCACTGTATGTGAGGCAGGTCCTGCCTCTGGTGCCCAAGTGCGTCTGACCGAGCAGCGGTCAGCTTGAGAAGACACCCCCAAATCTCAGAGTGTTAAGGCTGCTGACCCAGTGGAGGCCACATCTCAAAAGTCCCCAAAGATCACAGGCTTTCAACACGACACCGGCCAGGCTCAGCGAGCAGGGACCCACCAGCCCCGTCCACACCCCAGCTGTCCACACCCCCGCTGTCCACACCTGCCCCATCCACGCCCGCCCCCTTCTGATCCCGGCCACCCACACCACTGCCTGCGGCTGCAATGCGATAAGCCGCCAGCAGAGGGCGCTGCCGCACCACCCAGCAGAGCCCGGGCGGCGAGGCTCCGGTCACAGGAACTGCCTCCTTCCTCCCCACCCCGCCCCCCACCCCGCCCCCCGGGCCCGCTTGGGGGGTTGCGGGGCTGAGGGGCCCACGCTGGGAGAAAGGGGACCTGGCACGTCGCCAGCCCGTCTCCCTAGGAGGTCCACCTGCCCCCGACCTGGCTATGGTGCCCATGCAAGGAGGCCACGGATGTGAGCTCACTGACCACCTGCTGCCCGGCCACAGGCCTTGGTCTCCCACCTGGACAAGGGGACAAGCGCTGCTTCACTGGGGCGAGGGGAGTATCGGTGACCCTGGGTACCACCCACTCGCAGAGCCTCGGTCAAAGGAAGCTGCGATGACGAGGACCAGCCTTTGTCCCTGCCATGGGCTTGGGCCTCCCCAGCCTCCCCGAGGGAAGAAATGCCCAGGTAGCGTGGCCCTCCGCGGGCCAGCGCCATCCCTGGTCCAGGACTCCTGAAGAGCAGTGTCCCAGCCACAGCCAGGGAAGTGGGAGAGAAGGCCAGGCCAGCTCATGCAGCCCTGGCACCTGCCAACCTGATGCGCTGAGACCCCAGCTCACAAGGCGACTTCCAGCCCGATCTCTGGCTCCCACGGAGCCAGCCCTGACCCCAGCGACCGCAGGCGAGGGCCCAGCCCAGGTCTGGGAGACGGGCCGGCTCGGAAGGTCTTCGGGGTCCCGGGCTCGGGCCTCTTGCTGGCCCACCTGGTGCAGCTGCAGTAATTGTCCCAACCGAAAGCCTCGGCCTCTGAGCGTCCCAGCAGCTCAGACCCCGTGGAGGAGGGGCTGTGCCAGGGCGAACGCCCCCGGGAGCCCGAGATCAAGCAGCCCACCTGACCCTCCCACCAGGCCGGGCTCCCCAACTCCGGCACCCACCTGGGAGAACAGGCCGCAGCCCAAAGGGGCCCTTGGTCGGGGAGATGCCGCGGACAATGCAGTCGAACAGGAAACTGATCTGCTCTCCCTCGGCCGAGGACAGGAAGAAGACCCCAGCCCCTGCAGAGGGAGGGCAGACCCCGGTGTCAGCCTGGCCAGAGCTCGGGTCGGTGGGAACCCTGCAGGGCGGGCTCAGGGCCGCTGCACGGGGACTGCCCACAGAGGCCTGAGCCAACCCGTGAGACACCCCCCCCCCCCCGCCCCGAGCACCGCGGCGATGTCCCCACAGCACTGTGGTGACGTGAGCCATGCAGGCGGCTCAGGCCACACGCCGGCTCTCCCAGGCCTGAGGACACCATCACGGCCTGAGTCCAGGCTGCACGGCCTCAGCAAGGTGGGAGAGGGCGTCCTGCCCGCTGGCCCCAAGCCGTCAGCCATCTCTCGTCTCCCAGGCTGGTTAAGAGGAGCTGGGGCGACTTCTGGAGGATGGGGGTCACAGAGTGGGCCGAGGAGGGCGTCCCGGCTGCGTGGAGAGCCCAGCAGCCCCTCCCTCTGGCCCACGCTCCTTTGAGGGGTGGGCGGCGGGTGCACTTCCAGGAGGGCGGCTGCGAGACCTGGTTTCCTCACCCGGGCTGTGGTGAGGGGAAGCTGGCAAGATACAGGCGGTGGCTCCTGCCCTGCAGACGAATCAGCCTGGCCCACCTCAAAGCCCCTCCCCTCTCCCCGGGCTCGTCTTCTGGGTGGGGGGCACTGGAGCCCCTGGCGCGCAGTTGCAGGGCTGAGATCCAGCCTCGGGGCTCCCACCCACAGAGGTGATTTTAAAAGACACGTTTACATACTGAGATACGGGAAAGTCATCGTGGCTTATACACGAGTTCACTTGAATTTGATGCTAACTAAAATAGCCTACTTGTGGTCTATCAAATTGTACATCTGCCTTAATTATTAGAGAAAAGGGCACGTCGACCAGCAGTAAAGACTGTCCACGTTAAACATAAAGATTAAATAAATGCCCCTCCTCCTTCGATGCTAAGCCCCCCTCCCAGGTGCCAAGGCCACGCTGACTCTGTGTACGCGCTGGTCTGTTTTTTTATTTTTATTATTTTTTGAAACCTTGAAGAAACGTCACCCTGACTGCTTTGATGGTCTTTGTTCTGGCAAGATATAAAGCTGTGCCGAAAACCCTGCTTTTCCCGAGTCATCTGGGAAGCAGGTTTCCGGGCCCGTCCTCGGTTTGGCTCCAATAAAACTCTTTTCTATTCTTATTATTGATGGTTTATTGATTACTTCCGTTGACAGAGGGGAGGCCCGGCTGGGATCCCAGCCCAGGGGGCTCGGCCGGAGAGGGCACGTGGGCCTGCAAGACACCAGGGCGCAGAGCGGCCGCAGGGCCCTGCGCTGGGCCGGAGCCCCGCCAGCGTCAATGAAATCCCGCGGCCGAGTGAATGGGGCACCGGGTCACCGGGGCTGGACGCCCGGCGTGGCGTCACCACACAGGAATCCCTCGCTGCCTCGCCCTCCTCCCTCTGCCCAAAGAAAGGCCTGCGCCCTCTGGAAGGAGGGTGCCCGGGGCAGACGGGGAAGCGGCGCACTGAAACTGTCCCAGTCACGCTCACTGGCACCGAATCCCAGGGACTCGGGCCAGTCCCACACGTGGTGAGGCCGCCGTGCCCCTGGGCGGCCACCAGGGCCCAAACCGGTGACACGCCCGCTCGAGAGGTGAGAAAGTGGACGCCCAGAGAGGGGCCACGTCCTGGCACTACGGAGCGTCTGAGCAGACGCAGAGCCAGGCCCACCCTGGGGGCCCCCGGGGGCCCCCACGAGGCTCGCTGCCCAGAGGGGCTGGGTTGGGGGATGGTCCCGGGACCTTGGCCGACGGCGGGCGGGCGGGGAGGAGGCCCCGTCCCGGCCACCCCGGCTCCCGGGGCCAGGCCTCTAATCCGGAGCTTACGGTCAGCTGGCAGAGGCCTCGGCACAGTCAGTCCCCCGACTATAAAAAACCACATGACGGGGAGCGGGGCCGGCGGCATTCCACGGGAGTCTGCGAGCTCCCGAGCCTGAGCCTCACAACCAAGGGACGAGGCCTCCCGGACCAGCGGCAACCGCCCGCTGCCCCGTGGCTCCCCTCCCCACCCCAGGCTCTGGGGACAACAAGCTCCCCAGGTGTGCCCGGCCCGCCTGACACACCTCCCCCGGCGTGGCCGTCCCCCCCCACGACTCCCCGCAGCCACCCGTAACACCCCTTCACCTGCTGAGACTGCTCGGGTGACATGGCCTTTCCTGACCCCTGACCCCTGACGGTTCACCCGGTGATGCTTTCAGGGGACACCTCCTCTGGGGCAGACCCCCCGACCTTTTACCTCCCGGGTCTGACGCTGTCCCGGCCCCCAGGCCCAGCACCTTGAGGCAGGACCACTTCTGAGTCGTCCGCAGTCCCCTGCGTCTAACCCAGGGCCAGGCGCCCAGGAGACCCCCGCGCTCAGTGTAGATGGAAAGGGGGCGTGGAGGCAGCCGGGCCCCCTCCCCTCCCCAGGGAAGGGCTCTCCGCATTTCTTGTTTGCTTATCTGTTTGGGGGGAGGGGAGGCAAGCTAGGGCCTGGACCCGTTTTGCCACGTTGTACCAGTGTGGCCACTGTCACGACGCCCCGCGTGCCTCCTCTCAACCACGTCCGTGAAGGCTCCACCCCGAGGCGGGCTCTCTCCCGGGGTCTGCGCCACAGGAAGTAACCGAGGGACGCTCCTTAGGGTTTGGGGCCGAGGCCTTAGGGGCTGGAGACCCCCACGTTTGCTCTCCGGGAACCAGCCACCCTGTGAGAAACCCGGCTGTCCTGCTGGAGGGCAAGGCCCCAGAGGAGAACTGAGGCGTCCCGGCCAACAGCCAGCACCAGGGCCCCAGGCCGTGCCTGAGGCCACCCACCAAACGCCACTGCCCGAGTGACCCCAGTGCACCATGCAGAGGAGACCACTGACCCACAGAACCGCAAGCCAGGAAACAGCACTAAGTTTGGGGTGTCTGTCCCCCAGCAATAAATAACACGGGAAACTAACAGACGGAGGAGAGGGTCCTGCGGAGCAGGAAACAGCCGCCTGCGGGTCCACGGACACAGCCGCTGTGGATCCTCAGGGGTGCAGCAAAACTCGCCCGCGTTTTAATATCTCCAGCCGCGAGAAAGAAAGGCCTTCCTTCAGACGTTCAATGAGCCCAGTTAGATCCCAGCCGAGTCCCAGCTGAAGTTAGTCTTTCATCTGCAGCCTCCAGACCTCTGTCACTGGACCCCAATAAGAGCTCAGTCCCCAGCTCCTCAGAGAACAAGCATCCCACCCTTTGCTGACAAAGACCCCACGGTGAAGTCCAGTCGAGGACAGAGTCTGAAGGCGTTGGAGGACTTTCCTGCCGAGAAGGTTCTAGAAAGCTCAAGTCCAGACAGCACCGATTATCAGTCAGGAAGTTGGCACAGCTAACTGAGCCCCTTGGGATATTATTTTGCACAGAGTTTCCTAATAGAGTAAAACATCTGGTAATTAATGTTTCGTTTGTCTCTGCCCTTATTTGGGGAGAAAGAAGCACAGTGCAATGAAATAAGTTCATTCGAAATGAAGTTTTAAATTTCACCTGATCATTTCATACCCACTAGGAGGACTACTATTTAAACAACAAAGAAAAAGAAAACTAAAATGAGACTGAAAACAAGTGCTGGTGAGGGTGCAAGAAACTGGGCCCTTCGTACACTGTTGGTGGGAATGTAAACCGGGGCAGTCGTGTGGAAAACGGTGTGGCAGATCCTCAAAAAATTAAACAGAGAAACTCCATCTGATCCAGCAATTCTACTTCCGGGCACACACCCAAAACAATTAGAAGTGAGGTCCTGATGAGATATTTGCATACCCACGTTCATAGCAGCATCACACACAATAGCTAAAATGCGGAAGCGATCCAAGTGTCCATCGACAGATGGATGGAGAAACAAAATGTGGTCCATCCATACGGTGGAATCTGATTCAGCCTTAAAAAGGAAGGGAACGGTGACACCTGCTACAACGTGGACGAACCCCCAGGACACTGCGCTGAGTGAAACAAGCCCGTCACAAAAGGACAAATCCTGCAGATGCCATTTATGTGAGGTCTCTAGAGTCAGCAAACTCAGAGATGGAAAGGAGAATAAAGGGTGCAGGGCTGGGCGGGGAGAGGGGATGGGGAGAGAGTGTTTAATGGGGCCAGGGTTCGGGAAGATGAAAAGATTCTGGGGCTGGGGGTGGTGATGGGGGCAGAATCATTGCAGGAATGTGCTCACTGCCACTGAACTACGTGCCAGGAGTGGTTTAAATAGTGCATTTTGTGTCATGTACATTTTACCACAGCAAAACAAAAACGAACAAGACCAAAACAACAAACAGCTCCTCCGGGAAGCAGGCTCTGTCCCATCCTCGAGCGAGCCGTCTCCCCACCCTCTTCAGCCCATCCCATCCCCATCCGGGCAGGAGGCAGTCACGCAGTGCAGGCACCTCACATCCTCACGGCCGCTGCTAGATGCCAGCCGCCTGCCCTGACAACACCGCCTGCACACAGCGGGCATCTCCCCCTTGGAGATGTGGGATGAGGCTCGCATGCCATCACGTCCAGATGGTCCCAAGAGGCCACCCTGCAGGTCCCCAAGGTCAGGAGGACACGGGGCCTGCTTTTCTGCCTAGGAGGAAACAGACTGAAGCAAAACACCCCAAAAAGGAATCCCCGAGTCTGCTGAGAGCTGAAAAGTGTCTGGTCCTGCCCCACTTAACCCCGGGGCCAGGCGGGCGCTGGGCTGGCTGGCAGCACAGCAGGGCACGCAGGGTGGGGTCAGGTCCCCCCAGGGCCAGACCTCGGCTCCAGCACGCTCAGAGGGACAGGCCAGGGCAACTCACGGACAGCTCCGTGCCTCAGTTTCCCTGCCTGTAATGGGGACGTGCACACACCACGTAGGGTTGGTGTGAGGACCTAGAACCCCACGAAGTATGGGGCCCTGCAAGGGGGTCTCTTGGGGTGACTATCACCCCAGCCCCATCTCTCCCTGGCCCTGTGCAATTCAGGCCTCCCTGGACACCCAGAGTGTCACCTCCCTGGACACGCAGAGCGCCCAGAACCATCCCCGTATGCAAATGCCATAGTGGACTACAAAAGGGTGACAGATTCCGGGCCCAACTCCCACCCCCGGAGCAGAGACTTCAGGGCAGAGGGCTGAAATCAACCACAAACCTGTCAGAAATGTGACAGGGGCCCCAAGGCGAGACTCAACCTCCAAGTATAAACCTGAACAGGTTCCTGACGGGGCCTCTGCACGGGCTGCAACCCAGCCTGGGATGCCTGCCCCACCGCGCAGGTTCACCTCCAGAGGGCCTCCCCAACGCTCCCGGCAAAGCTCTGGACCGCTCAGCCCAGGCCCACGCTGCTGGGACCCTCGCCTGGCCTCGCCCTCCTCCCCCCCCCCCCCCCGCTGGCCCTCCCTCCCCCCCCCCCTCCCCCACCGCCTTAACATTCCTGAACCCACAGGCCCGGCCCACCCACCCAGCTGCCGCCCACAGCAGGACCCTGCCTCAGCGGATGCACATCTCACGCCCACTCACGGCCCCTGCCTCCATCCCGTCTGCACCCTGGGGCCACAGTTATCGCCCTCAACACAGATCTGTGGGTGGCACTGTCCTGCTCTAGCACCTTTGATGGCTCCCTGCTACCCTGGGAACACAGTGCAAGCTCTGGTCCAGATTCCTCCTCTTACCTCACCTCTGCCACCCCGCACACACTGTTCCCATCACCCAGCCGTGCTTAATGTACGGCTGGAGCACCTTCTCTCTTCCCCCCAGCCCTCCCTACCTTCGGCGGCTGGGCCAACTCCTATTCACCCCGCAGAGGCCCCACTCAGGTTCACCTCCAGAGGGCCTCCCCAACGCTCCCAGGCTGGGGTCTGTGGCCCTCCCCGGCTCCCCCTGTGGCCCCGAGGATTCTAAACGCCTTGTGTCCTCCCACACAGGCTGAGTCTCCCCAGCCGTGTGCTCCCAGCTCCAACCCCTCACCCAGTGCAGGCCACAGAGAAGCCCCTGAATGCATTCCCTCCTCCCCAAGATTCCTGGGCTTCAAGACCAGGGCTCCAGCAGTTCCAGCGAGACCAGCATTTGGACCACAAAAGAGGCACTTAAGGGCTTCTCAGAGCTGGACAGGCGTGGCAAGACGGTCTCTCCCTAGTTCAGAGCTTCTCCTTTACGCACATATAAAAATCGTTTTAAAATGCTCACTGCACCCCAAGGGGCTGACAGGATGGCCTGGACCCCAAGGAGCCAGGGAGAAGGAGAGGGGAAGCAGCCTGCACAGAGTCAGGAGCCAGCCTGGGACGCCCGCCCTCCACCACCTGCTGAACTCCTCAGCGTCCCAGGACCCCGATCCTGTCCGCAGCCGGCTCACACGGACGTGGAAATGCCCTTGAAGTGCCCTTGACAGGACCTGCCAATGTAAAGGACGGGGACTTCCTCTGGGGCCCCTCATACTAGAAACTTCCGTTCAAATGCCCCCTGGCCCTCTCCAAAGCCCTCCCCGGGCTCCAGACCGCGGACAGACCCCACTCTCCCGGGCCCACCATTCTCCCTGCCTGCTGAGCCTCTTGCTGGGGAAGGGCCCCCAAGCCTCTGTGCCACCCTCACCAGCATGCCCTGCCCCCGCCCTGCAGCCCTAAACACACACAGCGGGCCGTGACCACCCCAGAGAGAGAGAATCGGGCCACGCTGGGGGACCTCAAGCTCCCGGCCACCAAGCCCAACCCCCATCCGAATCATCTGCACAGGCTGTCGTCCACGTGGAGGCCACAGAGAGGACACGTCCACCCCCGCCGTACCCGGAGCCCCACGGAGCCCCCCGCACACCTGCCCGACCCCTCCCCCACATGCTCCAGGGCCCTCTCCTGACATCCAGTCACCCACGCCTCAGGACAGGTGAAGGGGGCCAGGGTCGAGTTACTGCTCTCTGGAGTGGGCTGAGGCTGGGACCTGCCCCAGGGGAGAAGATGTTGATTCCTTACATCCAAAACCCTCCCGGGCCTTCTGGGGACTCTGACCCACTCTGTCCCGGTGCCCACAGACTCATCGAGATCTCAACACTGGTACCGTCACCGCTCAGGTGACCCCTGCCATGGGCTGAACCGTGGCTCCAAACGATAGGTTCACATCCTGGAGCCGATGACGGTGGCCTTATCTGGAAAAGGGTCTCTGCAGGTGCTCAAGTGAAGGCTCGCAGACAGACCACCCCCGAGTGCGGGGCGGCCTTAAACCCAACGACTGGCGTCCTACAGAGACGCCCCGTGATGCCGGAGCAGAGACGGGAGCGGCCACAAGCCCAGGCACACCTGGCGCCCCCGGGAGCTGGAACAGGCAGGGAAGACCCTCCCCCGGACCCCCGAGGGAGCCCGGCCCTTCCCAACTTTGACTTTGAACGAAACGGTGAAGGAACAAATTTGTGTTGTTCTAAGGCCCCGGTTTGTGGTCATTTGCTACGTGGCCCCAGGACCCTAACTCACACCCCTTCCTGGACCTGAACTAGCCGCCCTCCTCCCAGGACGGCCCGGGTCCTGAGTGGCCTGGTGCTCTGACCACACGCACAGGGGTGCACCGTCCCTTCCCACCCAGCCCTGCATCGAGTCCGGTAACAGCCTAAAAACTGGCTTAAACCAGCAGAGCAGTGGCAAGCTTGTCCCTGGAAGAGAACGGAGCCCAGTGGGACCTGCCGGGGGCAGAGGGTCGAGACAGGCTGGCCTAGCCACCCACCATCATGTTCGGCCACCATTGACTGGGTGGGTTTGGCCAGGGGCCTCCAGACAGCCTGGAGGGGAGATGAGGATGCCCAACAGGGAGTCTCTCTCGGTCCAGGGTCCCTCAGCGGGAGGGAGAATGTCCAGCCTGCAGGTCAAGGCGGATCCGCTGGGCCAGCCCGGGTTTGTGGACGGAGCTAACTCGAGGCCTCAGGCAGAAGAACCAGGGCGGCCCTGTCACAGTTCACGCTGGGGACCCAGGGAAGGCACAGCGGCTCGAGGTTCAGCTTCTGCCCTCGCAGGAAGCGCTGCTCCGCTGCCTGGAATTGCTGACGATCGATCGCAGGAGGAGCCCACCCACACCAAGAGTCGGAATTTTCAACCCCGAGGCCTCAGGGGACAAATATCTAGAGGGCTCTATCACATTACGTCCGGGCAAATAAAACAGTCTCCAAGGAGCCGGTCCTCCTGGCCTGCCCCTGCTCGAGGGCACACGCCAGCACCAACCCCAGGTCTGAACCCCAGTCCTCAAAGCAGCCACAAGCCATCCTGTCTGAGGCTCAGCGCGCAGGGATTCCACAGTTCCAGCAGGACGCTGGTCTCTCCCCCCGACCCTGCCCGGGGTGCCCCCAGCAGCTCCAGGGCCCCACATGGAGGAGATCTCGGAAGGGAAGGGCCGCCACGTGCCAAGTACGCTGTGACCTGCGGCTCCCGGCCAGCCACGCGAGGGAGGGAAACAAAGCTGGGCCAGGGTCCCCTGCACCAACCGCCGCTGTCACCTCTGATGTACCAAAGACGAGGTGGCCCACGGCTTGTCCAGCAGAAAGGACTCTGGCCAATGTCCCGTGCACCCTTCCACAACAGCCCAGGCAGGCAGGCCGATAGCTGCGCTCACCCCTCACTCAGGCTCAAAAACTCCACATGGGAAACGCACAGGCGCAGCCACGGTCAAGGCCCTTCGGGCGCCGTCTGCAGCCGCCCCACCAGCTCCAGGGCCGCTGCGCCAAACTGCCCGCCCCAGAGGTCCACCTACGCCTCCGCTACATCACCCCTCCCTGCCTCTCTGCCTCTCCAAGCTTGTAACCTCCCCCAAGCCCAGGACCAATTCAGTGGCTACAGACATCTTGCTGCCTTGAGCAGGAACCTGGCCCTCACCTGCTTGTTCACCTGTTTGCTAAGCGCCTTTGAAGCCTACGTCTTGTCCCCTCAAAGGCAGGGCCCTGCGGGCTGCCCGGCTGGGCCGGATCAGCCTGTCCCACCTCACACACCCCTTGCGGAATGAGGGGGCCAGGTGCCCAGCACGCAGCGCAACCGTGTCCTCTGTCCAGAGAGATCCAGGCATGACCAAGGCCCCAGAGCCAGGTGGACCCCATCCTGGCCATACCGAGCGTGTGCCAGGCCCTGCGGTAGGCCCTGGCCATCTGCGTGCTCTCATGAGGCTGCGGGTGGCAGGGAGGGGGGCGGTTAATGCCCCTTTACGGGGGTGGAGAGGTGGAGAGAGGTCGCCCCCGGCTTAGAGCCTCCATCCACCCTGCACACGAGGGAGGGGCCGATGATCCCCCTGACCAGGGTCCCAGGCTGAACGGAGGTGGGGATGCACAGCCCACAGCCCAGCACACTGACCGTGGCCCTCGAGGCCGCCCAGCTGGTCAGCAGGAGGCCCTCGGCCGGCCGCAAGCCCAGCGAGGCCACGTAGATAGGCTCGGCCCCGCTGGAGAGGAGGGAAGGGACTTCTCGCTCCCCGCGGCGACAGCAGGTCCACAGAGGCCCCCAACTCGGAGAACAGCAGGCTGGGGGCACTGGAATATCCCCCACTCCCACCACGCCCCTCCCGGCCTGGAGGACAGCTTGCTGGAGCTCGGACACCACCTCGGCCCTCGGGACCCCTGCCTCACTGCTGGGCCGTCGCGTTCGGCCCCCACCTGTGACGTCCGGCCTGGGAGGGCCCAGGGAGCTGGCGGGTCCACTATGGAGTTTCTCAACACATCCTCAATAAATGCATCTATTCTTCTTCTTCCCCCTTTTTTTTTTTTTTAAAGCCAGCCTGAGCCGCTCTGATGCTCTGTGACCTGGGACGTAGGCCCATGAGCTGCCTCCGGGCGGCCCCTGCACGGGCTTCCCGCGGGAGGGGCCTCCTCTCAGCCTCCAACAGCAAGAACAGAGACGGCTGACACCCACCCTCCAACAGCAAGAACAGAGACGGCTGAGGGTCTGGGCTCGACCTTAAAAGACATAACCCTGCCGTGTCCCCGAGAGGCCAGCTGCAAGCAGGAGGGTCGGCTCTGAACCACGGTCGGGCCGGGAAGCCGGGAGGTCTGGGGCTGCCCGCGGCCCAGGGTCCCCACGGCCCACATACTTACAGTACCCACACCTGGTCCCTCCTTCAAAGATGAACCCGCTGGGCACGGCCCCATAGCGCCGGAGGTCCGACAGCTTCCACTGCCCCGTGACGGCCGGAGGGACGTCCCTGGCCACGACGAGGATGTCATTGCAGAGGTGCAGGGTGGCGGGTCCGCTCTCCAGCTTGGTGCCTGGAGCCACGGTCACGTGGAACCTGTGCACTAAGGGCGGGGCAGGGGCGAGAGGGCGTGGCTGGGGCAGAGGCGTGGGAGGGGCGCAGCTTCCCAGGGTCAGCTCAGAGGGCAGGTCTGCCCCACCCCGCCTCCCAGCGCAGCGTCCAGCCCCGAGGTGGCTACACTCACCTCTCCCATCCTCGGGGGCCCCCTCCCCATCCTAACTTGGCCCCAGCGAGCTCCAGCAAAAGCTCACACGCGCCTCCTGGTAGGTCCGCAGCCTCAGGACTCCCGTTCACAGCACGTCCTCTGAGAACCCCCGCCCAGGGTAGCTGCTGTGGTCCCATTTCAAAGATGGGGAAACGGAGGCCCAGGAGGCCCAGCCTCCCATTGGTCCGTGGAGAGTCTAAGGTCTGCCTCGCAGCCCAGCCTGACCGCAGGGACGCTCGGGAAACCGTGGACCCCCTTCCCTCTCCAGTTAGGGGTTCTCCCTGGCGCCGAGCAGGACAACTTGCTCCCCGAGATCTCATCCACTACCCCGGCTCGGCGCTCTGTCCTGAAGCCCCTCAGAAGGGTGGTCTTCTCTCCCCAGATGGCTCCCACCTCGGAAGAGGGGGCACCCCGGAGTAGCCGGGCCCAGGAGTGGACGGCGGCCTACCCGCCCGTGCCCACCAGCCTCATCTCCAACCCAGAGGGGCCCAGTCCCAGCCCCACCTCCTCCTCCCTGAGCCCCACCCAAGCCCCTGCAGTGGGGCGTCGAGGGGGCTCCTAGGCAAGGAAGCCCTGAGGGCCTGCCGTGCCCGGCCCAAGGAGGCTGGGGATCAGCGACCCCATCAGTGTCCTGGTGATTTCTGGCAAGGTGCCGAGACAGGGCGCCAGCTGCCTCTGTGCGAGGGCCCTGCCTGCCCCGTAGCAGAAAAGGAGCCGTGCCCTGAGCCAGGCTGAACTGGCGGGAACCCCCAACCGCAGAACTTTCTGGAAAGGCGCGGCTCTTCCCTTCTGCCACTGCATCCCCTCACTGAGCCGTCCACATGTCCCCAGACTAGGGGACTGCTCTGGGGGCGCCCGGAGGTGGGAGGGGCCGCAGCCCGCTAGCCGGGCTGGGCTGGTGTGAGGTGAGCAAGGGCCTTACCTGAGCACAAGACAGTGGCCAAGATCACTGACATTTTAGTGATTATTTAAACAACAAAAATTAACGCAAAAAGCCCACGGTGAGCGAAACAGCAAATGTATGAATCGAGACCAGGCTGGCCGTGGCGCTGGGGCAGCTGAGGACGGGAATGTCTGAGCGTGGCTCGGAGCCCAGCTTCACTCTGAATTCTGACACTTCGTTCGTCACGGGCTTTTGGCTTTAATTTTGAATTTTTAAAATACGGTGTTAAAATATCCCGGGTTTCGAGATAAATTAGGACGTGGGGATGAAAATATACACACTACTCTATATAGAATGGGGAAACAAGAAGGCCCTACTGTATAGCACAGGGAACTCTACTCATTATCTGTAAGAAATTATAATGGAAAAGAACATGAAAAAGAATATATGTGTGTAACTGAACCACTTTGCTGGACACCTGAAACTAATACAACATTGTAAATTAACTCTACTTCAATTTTTTTAATATTTTTAAAAACATCATGGGTTCTGATGGCTCAGCTGGGGGCCCGCCCGCCTCTGCTCACACAGCCGGGTGGGCAGCGGGGCTGAGAGGTGGGCTGGGTCCCCCCATCTCCCGAGAGCGCTCCCCGCACCCCGCTACTCCCCTTGAGGGACACGCGGGGGACGGCGCTCCCGACACCGCGCGGCTCCTGCCGCCCCGGCTCTGGGCTCAGGCGGCCCCGTGAGAAGCCAAGGGCAGCACTTGTGGATCACTGCTCAGCCAGCCGCCCGCTGGGGCTAAAAGCTCTAGTTCAGACGAATGGGGTCAAAAGTCAGGGAGCTCAAGAGGGGCCCCCCGCCCCAATTGCGGCCGGGCGGAGGGCGCTCCGCAAGCCCTGGGCTCCGTGGCCTGGAGTCGCGTCCCGGCCTCTGCAGCCCGTCGGTGGGGCCCGCGGGACGCTTCAGGACAGAGGCTGGGCCCCCGGAGCCCCGCGCCGGTGTCACTCACCCTCACCCAGCGCGTGGCGGATCCGGGCGTCCCAGGCGCACATGGCCTCCCGGCTGTCGAAGCCCAGCATGACGGCCTGCGACAGGCAGACGATGGCCAGCGTGTGGGCCAGGCCCTCGTAGGGCAGGCCGGGCTCCAGGCCGCAGATGTCCTCCAGCGCGAGGCTGCTGCGCTCCCGCATCCCGCGGGCTCGCTCCGCCCTGTCCTTGTAGGCCAGCATCAGCAGGCAGTCTGCGGAGGGCGCGGGGGCCGTCAGGCACGCGGTGCAGTGCAGCTACCGCCCCGGCCCGGCCCCGCTCGCCCGAGTCTGGGCCCCGGCCCCCCTGCACCTCCACCTCCTCGGGTGCAAGAGGGTGACCCCACCCACACAGCCCCGGCCACACAGCGTAAGTGGGCTCAGAGCAAGCCCTGGCTGGCCCGCCCACCTGACCCTGGCCCCCAGCCAGGGCCTCCAGCCTGCCCCAGACCCCGGGGCCACGGGGGCCACACTCAGGCTGCTGGCAGGACAGCACGGAGCCTGCCCGGGGGCTCAGGCCTCCCGCCTCGGCCCTGCAAGGGTGGTTTCCTGCCACACCCAGAGCCACTTCACCTCCTGGATTTCTCCGTTTCCAGGGTGTGAGCTGGACTCCAGCGCCGGGGAGGGCAGGAGGGCCACTGGGCTTGGGTCCCTCTGCCAGACGCGACACGAGCCGCCCCCGAGAGCCTGCAGGGGACGCGCCGGAGTCTGTCTCAAGTTCCCATTTCCCTCAACACCCTCATCGCTGTGCTGGTATCCCCGCCTCTCCTGGCCGCCTGTGTGGCCCTGAAGAACCGCCCTAGCTCAGAGCACGAGCGACCCTCCTAAGCGCGCCCAGCGCCGCCGCCGCCCGGTCTCTGATGAAGGTGAGGGGTCCGGGGCCTAATGTGAACACTGAAGTGTCGGACAGCCCCGAGCCCCGCATGCTCGACGATCAAGCCCCCTCGTCCGGGCAGGAGGGGACGGAGGGGCGGGCGCGGGACGAAGTGATGAACTGCTTCCCCCGGCCCAACCCCCGAACGCTGGAAAAGCAGCCCCACAGACCCAAGTGACAACCAGATCCCGACGAGCTGGACTCAAGACTCATCTTTGCCGCCAGCGGAGAACAAGGGTGGTGCTTCCTGCCTGTTTGCCATCGAACCACAGCCACAGCCCCTTCCTCATGAAGGCGGAGGGTGGACAGTCTGTCCCGGCCGCCCGTGAAGGCAGCCCCAGGCAGCACACAGACCAGCCTCAGTGACTGGACTCCAACACGCCTGTATTTCAAAATCCGGGGATTGTGATGGGGGAGCTCCACTTCCTGTCTGACACCCTACTTGTAGGGTTTGAAATGCTTACCTCAGAAAAAAGTAAAGGTGTTCTCATTTTGAGGGAAACAAACAAGACCCCAGAACCCACAAAAACCCATCTGCCCACCCAAGGGTTCCAGTGTGTTCGCTCCCGAGCACGGCTCCCTTAGGAAGCTCGTGGCCCGGCCCGGAGAGAAATTAGTCACACACGTGGCATGAAGGGCATGTGTTGTTATGGAAGTGCTCCCTGATGTGTCACCAGAGGCCCAAGAGGTGAAAGCTTGGGGAGGCGGTGAGCACAGAAAGGCTCCCAGTAAAAATGTGCGTGGACAAAGGGAAGCCACCGAGGCGGCTAGGGAAGGGACCACGGGCGTGATGACAGCCCGGCCAGCCACACGGGCCGCCCCATCCCCGGACACGCCGACCCCTCCTGCCACGCCTCTCCCCAGGGAAGGCCGGCATCTCTCCCGGTGGCTTTTCTAGGTAGCTGTCTGTCCCATGTTTCCAGTCTCCCCACTCCCCACCCTGGAAGATGAGCTCTCGAAGGCAGGCCCTCTTCTGCTGGAGCAGTGACAGCCCCATCACCTGGCACAGGTGAGGGTGAGGGCCTTCTGTCACAGGACACACCGTTCGCTTCAGTTGTGGCCCTAACAGCAAGGCAGGGCCAGACTGTCACCCCTTTGTTCTAGGAGTTACGCTCCCAGTGATACAGCCGAGAGCAAAGTCCATAACCCTCCTGTGAAGAGTCGCACAGTACCTGTTTTCGGCTACGTGGACCACGCAGCCTCTGTCACAACTACTGAACTCAAGAGTAGCCGCAGACCACGCGTAAGTGAATGGCTGTGTTCCAGTAAAACTTTACAGCAGAAACAAGCCGCGGGCCGCATGTGGCTCAGGGCCCTGGTTTGCCGACTCGTGGGCTAGAGCCTCGTTTGCTACGAGCCCCTGTGTCGCCCCATACGTCACGCTCCTCAGACGCCTCCTGCTGCCAAGCAGGTCTTGCCGTCCTGGATGCCTGCACTTGCGAGGCTGGCTTGGGGACCTACATGAGAGAGCCAGCATGTGTCCCCGAGACCCTTTTCCCTGGCTCTAACTGAAATGCAGCTCACATCCTACTCCTTACAGAGATCTGAGACTCCATGCGTACGCTCGCCCGCCTGCACTGGGGTGAATGGGGGCCCCCAAAAGACATTTCCACGTCCTGACCCCCCCAAATCTGCAAACATGACCTTATTTGGAGAAAGGGTCTTTGCAGACGTGAACAAGGTAAGGATCTCAAAATGAGTCACCCAGGATTATCCGCGTGGCCCTAAATCTAAAGACAAGTGTCTTGGGACTTCCCTGGTGGCGCAGTGGTTAAGAATCCACCTGCCAATGCAAGGGACACGGGTTCGAGCCCTGGTTCGGGAGGATCCCACATGCCGCGGAGCAACGAAGCCCGTGCGCCACAACTACTGAGCCTGTGCTCTAGAGCCCGCGAGCCACAACTACTGAGCCCACGTGCCACAACTACTGAAGCCCGTGCACCTAGAGCCCATGCTCCGCAACAAGAGAAGCCACCGCAGTGAGAAGCCCATGCACCTAGAGCCCATGCTCCGCAACAAGAGAAGCCACCGCAGTGAGAAGCCCGCGCACCTAGAGCCCATGCTCCGCAACAAGAGAAGCCACCGCAGTGAGAAGCCCACGCACCGCAAGGAAGAGTAGGCCCCGCTCGCTGCCACTAGAGAGTAGCCCGCACGCAGCAACGAAGACCCAACACAGCCAAAAATAAATAAATAAATTTAAAAAAACCAAAGACGGGTGTCTTTATAAGAGACAAAAAAGGAAAGACAGATGCACAGAGGAGAGGCCACGAGAAGCCAAGTCACAGAGTGACGTGCCCACAAGCCCAGGAGGCCTGGAGTCGCCCGAGCCGGAGAAGGTGGGAAGGGTGCTCCCCAGCGCCTTCAGCGGGTGAACGCTGCTGGATTTTGGGCTTCCAGCCTCCAGAGCACATTTCTGTTGTTTTAAGCCCCCCAGTTTGTGGCAATTCATTACTGCAGCCCCAGGAAGCTAACACACCCTCAGCGTCACTGATTTCATTTTACACATGAACAGAACAGGGCGAGGGTCAGGGCTGTGTGACAGCCCCTGGTGGAAGCTGCCCAGTCACAGCCGGGCCACGGCTGGCGCAGCTGCCGTCCAGCCCCTCAGCCGGCACCCTCCAGCCCCCCGGCAGCCCCC